>NC_136262.1:110418820-110846320 GCF_964187855.1 Myxine glutinosa
CGCACACAGTGCCAAAACAATCACTTGGACGCATGTCTGCAAAATCAAGGCAGAGGCGACAACAGAGAAGTGAAGAAAGGGCTGAGACAAGGCAGACAAGATGCTAACAGGATGAGAACAGCCCAGGCTCGGGCAAATGAAACATTGGAGGCTGTTCAAGGCAGACAATCTGCAAATCGGATGAGAACAGCCGAGGCTAGAGCAAATGAAACATTGGAGGCTGTTCAAAGCAGATAATCTGCAGATCAGATGAGAATGGCCAGGCTAGGACAAATGAGACATTGGAGGCTGTTCAAGGCAGACAATCTGAAAATCGGATGAGAATAGCCAAGGCTTGAGCAAATGAGACATTGGAGGCTGTTCAAAGCAGATAATCTGCAGATCAGATGAGAATAGCCGAGGCTAGAGCAAATGAGACATTGGAGGCTGTTCAAAGCAGATAATTAATCTGCAGATCAGATGAGAATAGCCCAGGCTAGAGCAAATGAGACATTGGAGGCTGTTCAAAGCAGATAATAATCTGCAGATCAGATGAGAATAGCCCAGGCTAGAGCAAATGAGACATTGGAGGCTGTTCAAAGCAGATAATAATCTGCAGATCAGATGAGAATAGCCCAGGCTAGAGCAAATGAGACATTGGAGGCTGTTCAAAGCAGATGATCTGCAGATCAGATGAGAATGGCCCAGGCTAGGACAAATGAGACATTGGAGGCTGTTCAAGGCAGACAATCTGCAAATCGGATGAGAACAGCCGAGGCTAGAGCAAATGAGACATTGGAGGCTGCTCAAGGCAGACAATCTGAAAATCGGATGAGAATAGCCAAGGCTTGAGCAAATGAGACATTGGAGGCTGTTCAAAGCAGATAATCTGCAGATCAGATGAGAATAGCCCAGGCTAGAGCAAATGAGACATTGGAGGCTGTTCAAAGCAGATAATCTGCAGATCAGATGAGAATAGCCAAGGCTAGAGCAAATGAGACATCGGAGGCTGTTCAAAGCAGATAATCTGCAGATCAGATGAGAATAGCCGAGGCTAGAGCAAATGAGACATTGGAGGCTGCTCAAGGCAGACAATCTGCAGATCAGATGAGAATAGCCTAGGCTAGAGCAAATGAGACATTGGATGCTGTTCAAGGCAGACAATCTGCAAATCGGATGAGAATAGCCGAGGCTAGAGCAAATGAGACATTGGAGGCTGCTCAAGGCAGACAATCTGCAGATCAGATGAGAATAGCCCAGGCTAGAGCAAATGAGACATTGGAGGCTGCTCAAGGCAGACAATCTGCAGATCAGATGAGAATAGCCTACGCTAGAGCAAATGAGACATTGGAGGCTGTTCAAAGCAGATAATCTGCAGATCAGATGAGAATAGCCCAGGCTAGAGCAAATGAGACATTGGAGGCTGTTCAAAGCAGATAATCTGCAGATCAGATGAGAATAGCCAAGGCTAGAGCAAATGAGACATCGGAGGCTGTTCAAAGCAGATAATCTGCAGATCAGATGAGAATAGCCGAGGCTAGAGCAAATGAGACATTGGAGGCTGCTCAAGGCAGACAATCTGCAGATCAGATGAGAATAGCCTAGGCTAGAGCAAATGAGACATTGGATGCTGTTCAAGGCAGACAATCTGCAAATCGGATGAGAACAGCCGAGGCTAGAGCAAATGTAACATTGGAGGCTGTTCATAGCAGACAATCTGCAAATCGGATGAGAACAGCACAAGCTCGAGGTAAATCAACACTTGGGGCTAAGGGAGCCAGACAATCTCCTGAATGTGCGCGAATATGTCACGCCAGAGGAAAACCCGCTGCAGCTAACTGGCATGGTGAGGCCTTGAATTAAAATTCTTCAACTGATTATGCCTGCCACCCATCTGTTTCCATTGGCAATATGTCTCAAACTTGCCAGTACTGCCTTGCAAAAAAATGAAAATTGAAAACTCCTGGAATGTGTTGCTCAAATGGAAAGGTGACTTTGCCACAACTGCCACAGCCTCCAGGGCCTCCAAAAACTCTTATGCTGGCTGACACACCCATTTCAAAAACCTTCTTGGCTAACATTATAAAATATAACTGCAGCTTTCAATGACTTATTTTGGTGGAAAACAAATAGGTGGCAATCTCAACTTCATGCCGATCTTCAATGTCCAAGGACAAGTATACCACCGAATTGGATCTTTGCTGCCACTACCAGGAAAAGAACACACTTCTTGCAAATATATTTCGTGGCAAGTGAGAGTGAGCAGGCTAAGCAACTATGTGGCAACATTTCTGGAATCGAATTGGATATTGTCCTGGAGCTGCAAGAAATGTTTCACAAGAACAACAAATATGTCCAGAGCTTCAAGACAGCCATGAGGGCATGATATCTGAGGAGTTGAAGGTCATTATCAGGGCTGAAAAAACTCCGACTGGTGAACATGAGCGACGATTCAATGCGCCAGTTATAAATGAGGACGCAATTGTAATGGTCGGACAGGAAAGCCAACGGCATGACATTATCCTTCAGCAACGTGACAGTCAAATATTGAGAGTTTCTGAGACTCACTGTGCTTACGACGCTTTGCAATATCCCATCATTTTCAGGTATGCTGTTATGGAGAGGATGGCTACCACTTCAAGAACTGGTATGTTAATTCCAGCAACAGGTGATCCCATTGTTGGTTTTAAAAAAAGAAAAAAAAAGTGTCATCTTTGGACTTGTATGCCTACCAAATTATGGTACGTGAAAACAACTTCAACCATTCAGATGTCGAAACCTTTTTCATCAGTTCTTTGTTGGCATGTATGCGAAAATTGAAACTGAATGACTTCCGTATATCAAGCTCAATCAAAAGACCCAGACCTTTTATAAGGACACGGGTCTCATTTTGCAGAGAACTATGTCCACCTTCGAAATGCAGTAGTCAATGATGGAAACACTCAGAATGTTGGCCAGTTGGTCATCAACCTTCACTGGGGGACCCCAATACATGTTTGAAACTAGAATGGCACTCTTCAACGTCACGACCTCAACTGATATGCCTCCGCCCACATTATTACATCATTATAATACTGCATCAAGTTTGATTTAAATCCACTAGCAACGGTACCCGCCCTACGGGCGGGGCTTCAATTGGGAGGCCCGAATGAAAAGGTAAAATATCAAAAATTGAAGGCTTTTTTTTATATATTTTAAACGATTCATATAAACATCCGTTAAATCATATCACACGCAAATCATCAAAATCTAAACAGTATCTTACTATAATTCACCAAATGTCCCACAGTGATCGATACACTATAATCATGATGATCGTGAATCGTGATCGATAATCGTGTTCACAATCGCTATGTCGTATGTACTCCCGATACGTGGTTCCTTCAGTTGAAATGGGTTAGAATTCTCTCAAGCAGGGATTCAACCCGTGTCCTTATAAAAGGTCTTTGTCCGAGGTCACCAAGTCCGATCGGTGCAGCTGTGCAGCGATCGGTGCAGCCGTTTGTGCGGCACCCGGGAAAACAACATCGTCACAATGAAAACATCGTCACAATGAAAACATCGTCACAATGAACGTTATGCGAACGTGAATGTTATGCGGGAGTCCAAACCTGAGAATGCTGGAGACCAAAGCTGAAATTGGGAAAACTAAATAGCCTATTTTACTCCTGGAGGTCCCAGGATTATCCACCCAAAATATCGTTGCGATCGGTTCAGCAGTTTTTACGGTACCTTCAAACGGACAGACAGACAGACGGACGGACATTTGGTGAATTCTAGTAAGATTCAGTTGTGCCAAAATTAGCACATTTTACCTGACATGATCTCTGACCTTTGCCCTATTGACCCCAAAATGTAATCGGTTCATGTTTACATCATTATGCATACCTGTACAAAGTTTTAATATAAATCCCTTCAGCTGTTCACAAGTTCACATTTTTACCTGACATGACCTCTGACATTTGGCCTTTGATCTCGGGACCCCCAAAATCTAATCCTTCCCTTCCCCCCTTTACCCCCTTCCCCTCCCCTCCCCTCCTCTCCTACCTTCCCCCTCCCACCCGGAAACGCTGGGTACTTCAGTCTGATACATATTTATGACAAATAATATCCAGTCAAATGAAACTCTGCTCTGAGGCCGTGTCGATCACCATGGGGCATCACCTCCCATCAATACTCCCCTGCACTTCAATGCTGTTCACAGTTGCCCTTCTGCACTTTGCTGATGTTGGGGCTTTGGTTGACAAGACTGGTGGCTGCCCCTCAAACACCAACCCTCGCTCATTTTCCGACATCGAGTCCTCTTGCCGGTCCCTGGTCTTCAGTCTTGTTTGCAATGCTCAGGAGCATTGCATGACCAGCAGAGCCACCCCCTGTTGTCTGTCCCCAACTCACCAGACTCCTCTAGAGCCCTCTTCAGCCTTCCGCATTCTTTCTTTTTTATGTTCCGACTTCTCACAATGCCAGCAGATTCCCTGAAACTGGTCCGATGGCATGACTTTTGTCTTCTAGCCTTGAATCCGGAACTCGAGGTCGTCTAAACCTCTCCACAGGTTTACAAACTCCCTCTCCACAAACTCCCTCTCCAAAGCTCAGGCCAGGCCTTCCTTCAGGTTTGTGGGCTGTGCTTGTTGAACTTGAACCATAAGCTGCATTGATGCATTGGTCCTTATGGAGGATTGTCAGCAGCTAAGGTGGTGCAGCAGCTAAGGTGGTGTTGTTGGCCATGCAGAGCACTGGACATCCCGGCCTGACTTAATTACAGGAAGGTTTCTTCTTCGCGACATTCGGAGCACACTATCCTACACAATTCTACATTCACTAAGGTATTTCATTACTTACCCCCATACACGTAACAATATGTACGTGGCTTAGCATGATTTATAAAATGTGTACGTGGGCTAGTGTGATTTATTAAATGTGTATGTGGGTTAGCGTGATTTATAAAACTAGGACGTGCCCGTACGTGGGTGCCCGTTCCTTGCCAAAAAAAAAAAAAAAAATGTCTTCGCCCATGCATGCATGGGCATGCCCATGGGCCCATGGGCGTGCCCGTAAGTGCGTGATGTGACCGTACAATGAATGTATCGTCCCGACGCCGCAGCTCGGATGGCGCTGCAGTTAATCGGGCCTGTATCGGCAGAGTTATTATAAACGTGTACTACAATCGATCGTACCTTACAACAATCAACACAGATTGCAACGTCAAATAAATGAATACGCTCTCAAATGTGCCGTCCGAGGCAGCGTCTGCTCGCCACGTTCAGCATCAGTACGTCGTCACTATGACTATCCGTAAGTCCGGAAGTGACGTCCTCATTTGACTGTCCGGAAGGTCGCATATCGCAGTTACGATGAATCGCAAATTAGTTTTAATTAGTTTTAAAACATAGTTTAACGCCAACATAGCGCCAACATAGTTTGCCAACGTGAAATAAATGAATACGCTCTCAAATGTGCCGTCCGAGGCAGAGTCTGTTCGGCACGTTCGGCACACGTGATAG
Source organism: Myxine glutinosa (assembly GCF_964187855.1). Lineage (NCBI taxonomy): Eukaryota > Metazoa > Chordata > Myxini > Myxiniformes > Myxinidae > Myxine > Myxine glutinosa. The sequence goes on from NC_136262.1 coordinate 110,424,304, forward strand.
CTCGCTGCTCTCTGATTGGTTGAATCGTTTTTTGGACATAGCTCGGTAACTACTTCTCCGATTAATATGAAACCTTGAAAAGGCACATCCTCGGGTCCCCAGCAATATACCTGGCAAGTTTAAAGTATATCGGACCCGTGGTTGTCGAGAAACAGCGGTCACAGACACACACACACACATACACACATACACACACACAGAGATTACTGGAATTATAGATAGACTAGGACGTGCCCGTACGTGGGTGCCCGTTCCTTGCCAAAAAAAAAAAAAAAATGTCTTCGCCCATGCATGCATGGGCGTGCCCATGGGCCCATGGGCGTGCCCGTAAGTGCGTGATGTGACCGTACAATGAATGTATCGTCCCGACGCCGCAGCTCGGATGGCGCTGCAGTTAATCGGGCCTGTATCGGCAGAGTTATTATAAACGTGTACTACAATCGATCGTACCTTACAGCGTCTGCTCGCCACGTTCAGCATCAGTACGTCGTCACTATGACTATCCGTAAGTCCGGAAGTGACGTCCTCATTTGACTGTCCGGAAGGTCGCATATCGCAGTTACGATGAATCGCAAATTAGTTTTAATTAGTTTTAAAACATAGTTTAACGCCAACATAGTTTGCCAACGTGAAATAAATGAATACGCTCTCAAATGTGCCGTCCGAGGCAGAGTCTGTTCGCCACGTTCGGCACACGTGATAGCTCGCTGCTCTCTGATTGGTTGAATCGTTTTTTGGACATAGCTCGGTAACTACTTCTCCGATTAATATGAAACCTTGAAAAGGCACATCCTCGGGTCCCCAGCAATATATCTGGCAAGTTTCAATTAGATCGGACCCGTGGTTGTCGAGAAACAGCGGTCACAGACACACACACATACACACATACACACACACAGAGATTACTGGAATTATAGATAGACTAGGGCATGCCCGTACGTGGGTGCCCGTTCCTTGCCAAAAAAAAAAAAAAACGCTACCTGTACGCTCTACCCCGCCCGTACGCCCGTACGCCCGTAAACAAAAAAAACAACGCTCTTCGCTTCCGCCCTTCGCTCTGGGAGAAATAATGCGCATAAGAAATCGAGAAATTATTATTTTCTCCGGAAGAAATCGAATTACGAACCGTAATGGCGCACGCGCTCGGCTCGGCTCGCAACAACGCGTTCTGTGATTGGCTGCCGGAAGTGAAGTCTTCACTGTCCGGAAGGTCGCAAATCGCAGTTACGATGAATCGCAAATTAGTTTTAATTAGTTTTAAAACATAGTTTAACGGCAACATAGTTTGCCAACGTGAAATAAATGAATACGCTCTCAAATGTGCCGTCCGAGGCAGAGTCTGTTCGCCACGTTCGGCACACGTGATAGCTCGCTGCTCTCTGATTGGTTGAATCGTTTTTTGGACATAGCTCGGTAACTACTTGTCCGATTAATTTCAAACCTTGAAAAGGCACATCCTCGGGTCCCCAGCAATATACCTGGCAAGTTGCAAGTATATCGGACCCGTGGTTGTCGAGAAACAGCGGTCACAGACAAACAAACACACACACAGACACACACACACACACACACAGAGATTGCTGGAATTATAGATAGATGTGTTCGTGGATTTGTGTAACTTGTGGGTTCGTGTGATTTTTATAATGTGTACGTGGATTTGTGTAACTTGTGGGTTAGTGTGATTTTTATAATGTGTACGTGGATTTGTGTAACTTGTGGGTTCGTGTGATTTTTATAACTAGGACGTGCCCGTACGTGGGTGCCCGTTCCTTGCCAAAAAAAAAAAAAAAAATGTCTTCGCCCATGCATGCATTGGCGTGCCCATGGGCCCATGGGCGTGCCCGTAAGTGCGTGATGTGACCGTACAATGAATGTATCGTCCCGACGCCGCAGCTCGGATGGCGCTGCAGTTAATCGGGCCTGTATCGGCAGAGTTATTATAAACGTGTACTACAATCGATCGTACCTTACAGCGTCTGCTCGCCACGTTCAGCATCAGTACGTCGTCACTATGACTATCCGTAAGTCCGGAAGTGACGTCCTCATTTGACTGTCCGGAAGGTCGCATATCGCAGTTACGATGAATCGCAAATTAGTTTTAATTAGTTTTAAAACATAGTTTAACGCCAACATAGTTTGCCAACGTGAAATAAATGAATACGCTCTCAAATGTGCCGTCCGAGGCAGAGTCTGTTCGCCACGTTCGGCACACGTGATAGCTCGCTGCTCTCTGATTGGTTGAATCGTTTTTTGGACATAGCTCGGTAACTACTTCTCCGATTAATATGAAACCTTGAAAAGGCACATCCTCGGGTCCCCAGCAATATATCTGGCAAGTTTCAATTAGATCGGACCCGTGGTTGTCGAGAAACAGCGGTCACAGACACACACACATACACACATACACACACACAGAGATTACTGGAATTATAGATAGACTAGGGCATGCCCGTACGTGGGTGCCCGTTCCTTGCCAAAAAAAAAAAAAAACGCTACCCGTACGCTCTACCCCGCCCGTACGCCCGTACGCCCGTAAACAAAAAAAACAACGCTCTTCGCTTCCGCCCTTCGCTCTGGGAGAAATAATGCGCATAAGAAATCGAGAAATTATTATTTTCTCCGGAAGAAATCGAATTACGAACCGTAATGGCGCACGCGCTCGGCTCGGCTCGCAACAACGCGTTCTGTGATTGGCTGCCGGAAGTGAAGTCTTCACTGTCCGGAAGGTCGCAAATCGCAGTTACGATGAATCGCAAATTAGTTTTAATTAGTTTTAAAACATAGTTTAACGGCAACATAGTTTGCCAACGTGAAATAAATGAATACGCTCTCAAATGTGCCGTCCGAGGCAGAGTCTGTTCGCCACGTTCGGCACACGTGATAGCTCGCTGCTCTCTGATTGGTTGAATCGTTTTTTGGACATAGCTCGGTAACTACTCGTCCGATTAATTTCAAACCTTGAAAAGGCACATCCTCGGGTCCCCAGCAATATACCTGGCAAGTTGCAAGTATATCGGACCCGTGGTTGTCGAGAAACAGCGGTCACAGACAAACAAACACACACACAGACACACACACACACACACAGAGATTGCTGGAATTATAGATAGATGTGTTCGTGGATTTGTGTAACTTGTGGGTTCGTGTGATTTTTATAATGTGTACGTGGATTTGTGTAACTTGTGGGTTAGTGTGATTTTTATAATGTGTACGTGGATTTGTGTAACTTGTGGGTTCGTGTGATTTTTATAACTAGGACGTGCCCGTACGTGGGTGCCCGTTCCTTGCCAAAAAAAAATAATAATAATGTCTTCGCCCATGCATGCATGGGCGTGCCCATGGGCCCATGGGCGTGCCCGTAAGTGCGTGATGTGACCGTACAATGAATGTATCGTCCCGACGCCGCAGCTCGGATGGCGCTGCAGTTAATCGGGCCTGTATCGGCAGAGTTATTATAAACGTGTACTACAATCGATCGTACCTTACAGCGTCTGCTCGCCACGTTCAGCATCAGTACGTCGTCACTATGACTATCCGTAAGTCCGGAAGTGACGTCCTCATTTGACTGTCCGGAAGGTCGCACATCGCAGTTACGATGAATCGCAAATTAGTTTTAATTTCGTTTTAAAACATAGTTTAACGCCAACATAGCGCCAACATAGTTTGCCAACGTGAAATAAATGAATACGCTCTCAAATGTGCCGTCCGAGGCAGAGTCTGATCGCCACGTTCGGCACACGTGATAGCTCGCTGCTCTCTGATTGGTTGAATCGTTTTTTGGACATAGCTCGGTAACTACTTCTCCGATTAATATGAAACCTTGAAAAGGCACATCCTCAGGTCCCCAGCAATATACCTGGCAAGTTTCAAGTATATCGGACCCGTGGTTGTCGAGAAACAGCGGTCATAGACACACACACATACACACATACACACACACAGAGATTACTGGAATTATAGATAGATGTGTACGTGGATTTGTGTAACTTGTGGGTTCGTGTGATTTGTATTTATTTATTTATTTTATTTTTTATTTTTTTGTATACAAGATCGAGGCTCGTGAAAGAGCGAACATTAATCACACAGAAAGACAAACAGACACACAAAACAAATAACATCGGGAGCGGTAGACAAGATGGGGAGAGAGGGGGAAGGACACAAACACAACATTTGAGAGCAGGGACCGAGAGACATGGAGACATCGAGAGAACTGTGGGAGGGAGAGGGCTTTGGGAGGGAGGCATGGGAAGGGGGGGGGGGGGGTGGGAGAGGTATAAAACATATGGACACTGCCAGGACTTCCAGGAAAGAAGTTGGAATTTCAAACAAGGTGGATCTGGGGTGAATTAGCGGGGGTAGAAAAGATCAAGGTTTTGGATGGGGGAAGATAAGAGATGGTGGTGAACAGCTGTTTTGAAGACCTGGAGGGAGGAGTGTGATTGAAGTGAGTGTGGGAGTTTGTTCCAGAGGCGGGAGAAAAGAGGAATGAAAGAGTGAAGGTGAGCAGAGAGCCGAGATTTCGGCAGTTTAACCATCAGAGGGTGGCTGGCAGATCTTGTGCGACCTGTAGGAATATTTGGGGGACAGAGCACAGAGAGAGCTGGGGGAGCAAGGCCGGAGAGGAGTCGGTAGAAGACAGAAAGACCACCTACCTGCCTGCGGTGAGTGAGTGAAAGGCCCTCAGAGATAGCTTCATCGCGGGAGATTCCAATGATTCTGAAAGCTTTGGATTCAACAGCGTGAAGCCGAGCCAGGTGTGAGGCAGGAGCACCAGCCCATAGGGGAGAACAGTATTCCATTGAGCTGCGGATGAAAGCCTTGTATGTGGTGAGGAGCTCAGGTGTGCCTAGGAAGGACTTCGCACGACGGAGGATGCCCAGTCGGCGACTGGCTTTGGAGGCCAGCTTGGAAATGTGGTTTTCCCAAGAAAGATCATGGCAGATGGTGAGACCCAAAAGCTTGAGCGACAGAACTTCTTGGAGAGGATTGTTGAGAAAGTAGATGGGAGGGTTGTCCAGTCGAGCTTTTCGGAGAGACATAGTAAGAGTGTGAGATTTGTCAGGATTGAAAGACATGTTCCACATGTTTGACCAGTCTGTGATTTTGTCCAGGTCTTCAGAGAGTGAGGAGGCTGCAGACTGCCGATCTGAGGGAAGAGGAATGGAGCGGCAGAGAGTGGAGTCATCAGCAAAGAGATACAGAGGATTTTCCAGAGAGTCGGAGAGATCATTGATAAAGACCAGAAAAAGCACAGGGCCCAGCACACTGCCTTGGGGAACTCCAGCCTGAACGGGAAGGGGAGATGAGAGAAATCCATTCAGGGCCACACGTTGACTACGACCAGAGAGGAAGTCCGCAAGCCCTGCATGGAGATTTCCATGGATACCATAGGAGGAGAGTTTGGTGAGCAAATTTGTGTAAATTTGTGCAGACGTGGGAGTAAGATAAGGAGAGCTCGGGGTGTCCGTGGGGCGATTGCAAAAGGAACACCGGTTGTGACCTCAGTGTTGTGTGCTTAGCTCATTCCGTTTAGTATTTATGTGGATATTACTGTACCGGTATAATGTGTACCGGTATAATCTGTACGTGGATTTGTGTAACTTGTGGGTTCGTGTGATTTTTCTAATGTGTACGTGGATTTGTGTAACTCGTGGGTTGGTGTGATTTTTATAATATGTATGTGGATTTGTGTAACTTGTGGGTTATTGTAATTTTTATAATGTGTACGTGGATTTGTGTAACTCCTGGGTTATTGTAACTTTTATAATGTGTACGTGGATTTGTGTAACTCCTGGGTTATTGTAACTTTTATAATGTGTACGTTGATTTGTGTTACTCGTGGGTTAGTGTAATTTTTATAATGTGTACGTGGATTTGTGTAATTCCTGGGTTATTGTAACTTTTATAATGTGTACCGGTACTTAGGTTTTTTGTAATATGATGACAAAATGTCTATGTCAGTTAGCCTTGTGGTGTTATTATCTCTGGCTCAGCTCGAGGCAAAGCAGACGTGGGAGTAAGATAAGGAGAGCTCGGGGTGTCCGTGTGGAGATTGCAAAAGGAACACCGGTTGTGACCTCAGTGTTGTGTGCTTAGCTCATTCCGTTTAGTATTTATGTGGATATTACTGTGAATCATTGTGCCTGTGGAGTCGTGGAGCATGATGCGCTCGACACTCGCTGCTCTCCTCGCTCTATGCGCTGTAACCGTTACTGCGGGTCCGCTGTGTGACGAAGGAGATGAGGTGTGCATTCGAAACGAAGCCAGCGTGCAGGTAAGCGGCAAGTTGTTGGGGAATTTACAACGAGCACATTATGACGAATACTTGAAATAGCAGCGAATGTGGAGAAGCTCGTGAGAATGGTAAAAATATATCGTAAAAAAGTTTTCAGAAGTAACATGATTAGAGATGCAGAACTTTCTAGAATTGCAGCATTTAATTGTACTGCAAGACGCCATTGATTTCAGTGACAACTCACAAAATACATTGATCATGCCCAGTACATGAAACATATCCTTTGTGTGTTGATGAAAATATTGTAAATAACGCGATTATTTAAATAAATAAAAAATTGCAAAGTCAAAAGTAGACACTCGGTAGACAGCATACCTCCGCCAGGTTGACCAGTTTATGTTTTGTATCCACTGATCGGTCAGATCTGGATTTGGACCTCAAAAGGCGAATCCGCTTGTTGTTGTCACCTACCTGACTCGTCCACCAAATTTCGGCCGAATCCATCCACAACTTTTTAGATAACCTGCTCAGAGATAGACAGACAGACAAACAGGAGTAAAACATAAACTCCATCCACCTTCAGAGGCAAAGGTAACTAGAAGGGCACTTGGTAGAGCGCACATCTCTGCCAGGCTGAACAGTTTACGTTTTGTATCCACCGATAGGTCAGATCTGGACTCGGACCTGAACCAAAATCAAATTGGTTTGTTCTTGTCACTTACCTAGCTCATCCACCAAGTTTTGTCACAATCCGTCCACAACCTTTTGACATATCCCACTCACAGACAGACAAACAGACAGGGGCCCACCTTTGTTGACGGAAGTATCCAGTCTTGCACAATTTTTTTCCCACAATGCAATCAAAATTTGCCACTAATAATACATACAAATGGGGGCATCATCGGATGAACAAACAAATTGACCCAAGGACTGGTCTCCTCCAGGTAGTAGACAAAAAATGGAAACACCTGGGTAAATGGCGATCGCCAAGGTGCAGCTTCCACGCAGGTGTGGCCCATGTGTGGCAGCAAATAACATCCCAGTGTGCTTAGGGTCATGTATAACAATGCTGCACGGGTCTGGTTGCCTGTAATTATGGCTCGCATGCTATAAGGGGAGACCCTCCCAAAACGCCCCCATCCACAGAGATCCACGGCACATACAGGCAAATAACATCCCAGCGTGCTTAGGGTCATGTATAACAATGCTGCACAGGTCTGGTAGCCTGTAATTATGGCTTGCGTGCTATAAGGGGAGACCCTCCCCAAGGCCCCCATCCACAGAGATCCACGGCATATACAGGCAAATAACATCCCAGCGTGCTTAGGGTCATGTATAACAATGCTGTACGGGTCTGGTTGCCTGTAATTACGGCTAGCATGCTATAAGGGGAGACCCTCCCCAAAGCCCCCATCCACAGAGATGGTGTGGTCACCCAATAGTTTGATGAGTATGACACTGATGTTATCCATATGTTGTGGATCTGAACGTAATCAAGCATTTATGGGATATTCTGGAACAATGCCTGGGACAGTCTTTTCCACCTCCATCAAGCAGGCGTGAGTTGATTGACTTTCTCTTGGAAGAATGGTGCCGCATCCCTCCTGCAGAATTCCAGACGCCGGTGGACTCTATACCATGGCACATACAGGCCGTACTGGTCCGCACGTGGGGACCCAATGCCCCCATTAAGTGACTTTACATTGGTGCTTCCATTTTTTTGATCCATTACCTGTACGTGACAATTGAATGTGTTCCTGGGCAAAACAAAAAAAATTGACGGAAGGATGACTAGTAGAGCATTGTTATATAAACAGTTGTCAGACTGAGAATGTTAAGAAGTCCATGAAAAGAGGGACACACACACCACGAGGGTTAGAAACATTCCATGCCGTTTACGAAACCTCCGCCACTGATAACAGTTTCGTCTTCACTGCGACAACAATGATTAACCAGCTGTTGTTGTGGCTTGCAAAGCACAACGTTGTGTGCCCCATTTACTTTGCTTGGCAGGGTAAAACAGAATGAAAACAGACAAACATACAGGGGGTGAAAACATATAACCTCCATCTACTTTCAATGGCGGAGGTAAAAAAACAATTAAAAAAAATTAGAACTGCAATTCGTTGAACGTATACTTCCGCCAGACTGAACAGTTTACGTTTTGTATCAACTGATAGTCCAGATCTGCTGACCTGAACCAAAATCTAATCGGCTTGTTGTTGTCACTTGCCCAACTCATCCACCAAGTTTTGTCATAATATATCTACGACTTTTTGAGATATCTTGTTCGCAAACAGGGGTGAAAACATAAGCTCCTTCCACCCTCGGTGGCGGATGTAAAAATAAATTTGTGCTTTGGATTGTAAAAAGAGTGTAAAGTGTGTTGAAGGATATAAGAAGTTCAAAGGAATTATGACCAAGTCCTTTTTAGATGGTTATGAGTTAGTGGTATCCAGTTTGAGAAATGAAGAACTGGGTAGAGCAGGGAGGTGGTGCTGGGGTAGAGGTGGGAGCACAAATGTGTGTTCACTACGGTCTATTTTTTGAGGATAAAACAAACTCGAAAAACATTTTCCATAAAAGAGTAATTATGTCTCTTCTATTGGAGATGTAGACGGTGGCTTGCAAACCGAGCCTCAAGGGCGGTGTACAGAAGCGTTTTTTAAAATCACGATAAATGCAAGGCGCAGGAAGGTGAAATTCACTGTACGTGATGTGCAACACTCGCAGAGTAAAACGAGTGTTCATTTACATCCGTAAGATGTCTAATAAATAAAGAAGATAAGCACACCTGACCTGACATTAGGCTGAGGCTTCAGACTTTGGAATGCTCACGAGGCTGCACCGTCAAATAAGCTGTTCCAACCTGTAATTTTTGACGGACTTTTTACAAGTCTGATCTGATTCATCCTCCTGCTCTTGGTACTCTGAATCATGTGGTGAGGCAGTTGTTTTAAAAACAAGTTGCATTCTCCTCCTGGAATGCAAATCCAACCAAATGCAGCCTCACATCATTCCACAAAGCCCGTAACAGTCGTTCCCAGTCATACTCAACTGCTCCTAAATTCTGTCTTTTTTTACACCTGAGAAGGTGGAAACGTTTCTGGCAATCCTAAACTCTGACTCTGACTCAGCAACTGGACCGGATGGCATCAGCTCACGCATGCTAAAAACCTGTGCTCTTGCACTTCCTCTCTCTGCCCATTTTCACCCAGTCATTTATCCTAAGTCATCTTCGTCTGCTTGGAAATCCACAAACATCACAGCATTACATAAAAAGGTGCAAAAAATGATCTCCTTAACTACCGACGAACTACCTTACTTCCAATCATCAACAAGGTCATGGAATCCTTCATCGCACTACATGACATAAAATCATTCCTTTTCTCCAACATCCTCATCCCATATCATCAATTCGGATTCAGACCAGGTCACTCCACCTTGGACATGCTGCTTTTACTCTCCCAAAAATGGATGGAGGCCCTCAATACCAGACATGAGATCAGCGCTGTCTCCCTCGACATACAGCATGTCGAGCATTTTCCATACAGTCTGGCATCCCGCCTTGCTCTCCAAACTCTCTGTCTATGGAATCCAAGGCCACGTCCACTCTTGGATTACTAACTTTCTCCACTCTCATAGCCCACGTGTGGCTCTCAATGGAATCCGGTCTTCTCCTCTCTCTCTCTGTCCAAAGGCTGGAGTTCCCCAAGGTGCAGTGTTCTAGGCCACATCCTATTCCTAATCTTCATCAATGATCTCTCTGGGTCTCTGGAAAATCATCTCTATCTCTTTGCTGATGACTCCACTCTCTGCTATGTCATCCCTCATCCTTCAGGTAGACAGGCAGTTGCCTCTTCCCTCTCCTCAGACCTTGACAAAATCACAACCTGGTCAAACACTTGGAATATGTCTTTCAATCCTGACAAATCCAAGACACTCACCCTCACACTCACTCACATCTTTCACCAAAAGAACCGTATGGAAAACTATTCCATGTACTTTCTCAACAACCATCTCAAAGAGGTTCAGTCACTGAAACTCTTGTGGTTTCACTTTCAGACATGATCTCTGTTGGGCAAGCCACATTTTTGGCCTCCAAAGCCAGACGCCAACTGGGCATCCTCCATTGTGCAAAGTCCTTCCTTGGCACACCTGACCTCCTATCCACTTAAAAGGTTTTCATCAACAGTTTGATGGAGTACTGCTCTCCGTTCTGGGCTGGTGCCCCTGCCTCACATCTTGCTCAGCTTGATGCCGTGGAAACCAACACCATCAAGATCATTGGAATCTATCGCAATAGAAGCTGAATCTGTGAGCCAATCACATCACCATCACCAACAGGTTACTGGTCTCTCTGACTTCTTTCTGGTCTTGCATCTTCTGCCCTCTCCATGCTCTGTCCCCCACAAGCATCTGCTGGATCCACTTGGTCCACCAGCAACCCCCTCCTAGTGAATCTGCCCAAATCTACAACAACTGCTCACCTCCACTCATTTATTCCTCTCTTTCCCCTCCTGTGGAACCACCTTCCACACTCTCTTCAATCTCATTATTCCCTCCGGTTCTTCAAGGCAGGTGTTCACCACCATCCCAGGTCATCCCCCATCCAAAGCCCTTGCCTTTTCTACACCAGTTAAACCACCCCCACATGTCCCTTGTGTTCTCTCCAAACCCTCATCGTTCCCTGCATCCCTCGTTTGTCTGTCTACGTCTACCTTTTTCCTCTGCCCTGCTGTTAGCATTTCCCCATTTGTCCTGCTGTTCCATTAGTTATGTTGTGCCCTGATCTGTTTTGTGTCCCCACTCTTCCAGGAGCCTTGACCATGCATTAAAAAAACTAGCTGAGCACTTCTCAACACATGGATGTTATGGTTTTAAACCCCAATCAAATCTTCATTGCTTTGTTTTGACCTTTTCTTCCTGTTTTCTTACACAAGCTATTATGGGATCATTCGTTATTGCAGAAGTAAGTAAGTTAGCTGTTGGCACATAAGAAAGAATTTGAGAGGGAGTTTGGAAGATGTAAGGAGCTGTCGGCAGGTAAAGTAAAAAATGCTGAGGTAGATGACAGTCCTCATGAAAGTTAAAAAAACAACAACAGGATATAATATGAGAAGGTGTTCAGAATGTTCGAGAACGAGATAGGGTAGTCGTCCCAGAAATCTGAAGTTTTTTGTTTTTCAACATCCAAGTAAGTAGATTTGGTAAGAAAAAGGCCATCCGTAAGCGATGTACTTGTCCATTGAAAGATAAACAACAAGTTGGCATCACTTCAGCTATTGTATCTCACTCAAACTTCTTTTGAACGTCACACATATGTACTGTAAACAAATTAGAAACGTTACATACAAAGCAACAGAAAGGTGGCATGGACAACTCATCACCAATATCATGTTGCGTAAATGTTAACTTTTTATGGTCATCGATATCTTGCCATTATTGATAAATACAGTTGTGCTAAAAACTACCTCCAGTCTACAACTGTCTATAACTTGTCTTTGTGGTGGTTGTATCCCCACACCCCCCAACGTAAGTTGTAATACTTCCCCATTCTTCCCTGCTGCCCGGATTTATCAGGGCAGCGCAGTCATGGTCATAGAGCCGATTGGTCACCATGGACCTGCCCTTTCCATCTTGTCCCTCTCTCTTTGTCCCACTTGTCCCACCTGGCTCTGTCGTGGCCCTGACTTCGTGAAGGCCGGGGTACACCATGCTGGATGTGGGGGATCTCTGGGTCGCTATATGTCGGTCGAATAATTGTCCCGGGATATAAAACAACAACAACAACAACAACTAGCTCTAGACTTACCCAAGGTTTAATTAATGTCGTTATTATAGTGATTAGTTTATTAGAGTAACATCATTAAAATTATCACAGCACATAACGTCACAGCACATAACGTGACAGCACAGTCACAGGAATGTTCTGGTTTCCATTTCTCGGCGTAAGTGGATACTTTTGATTTGTACGAGAAACTTTCTCCAAAGTTAATCATTCTGAGGCAGATTTTATTACTCTCGCCAGAGAGGATATTGCATTTGGGTCCATTTATTACGTCCAAAAAAAAAAATTTCGACAAGTATGTTCATCACCGGTTTGGTTGTGTGTGTGTTTGTGTGTGTGTTTGTGTGTGTGTTTGTGTGTGCGTTTGTTACTTGGCAAAAAAATATATATTCCCCAAGTATGTTGATCACTCCGGTTTGTGTGTGTGTTTGTTTGTGTTTGTGTGTTTGTCTGTCCGCTCACTTATACTTGCCTACAGGTCACAATTTGAAACCGATCTTCACGAAACTTCACCAAATGGTAGAGTTCGTGGTCCGACAAAATCTTATATATTTTTGAGGGCAAAAGGTCAACCACTTTTTTGTCCCCCATCGCACCGCGAAGCGAAAGGGGGGACTATGGTTTTCCCCTCCGTCCGTGTGTCCGTCCGTCCATCCGTCCGTGCATGCATGCGTCCGTGCATGCCTACGTGTGTACGTGCATGCATGCATAAGCGAAGGACCGAATTCTAATTTGGTGTGTGGGTAGTAGGTGATAAATGTTGCTTCTGTGACACCTCCGTTTAACATGGGAAATCCCTATCTAATGTCATTTACCCCCTTGTCTTTTTCAAAAATCATAAACACCTCTATTTCTCCCTCTATGAACCTATAATCCTTCTCACCTTATGAACCTATAATCCTTCTAGCCTTATGAACCTATGATTTTCTTCCTTTATGAACCTATAATCCTTCTAGCCTTATGAACCTATGATTTTCTTCCTTTATGAACCTATAATCCTTCTAGCCTTATGAACCTATGATCCTTCTCACTTACATGTAATTTTTACCCTATTCCCCCCACTAGCCCCTTAATGTAGTTCCTTAGACCACTCTACTAATGAGCCTATAAATATATTATCTCTTTCTAACTTTTTAAAGAGTTCCATTCTCCTATAGAACTCATCCCCATCAAGTATATTTATAAAGTATACAGGTTCCTTAACCTTTTGTTGTGAAAGTATAAAGTGGTATGTTTCACGGAGGGTTCTTGTTTGACCTCCTCCTCTCCCACATACCATTTTAAAATTATAATATTTATTATCCGATTGATAACCATTAAAGTTCTCACTCCACTCTAATATATTTTTCTTCCCGCCCTCCATTACCCCACTTAACAAATGAATACGTTTATCCGTCTTGAGAACCTTCTGACCAGTGATTCTCTCAACCTCTTGAATCTGATATTTTTCACATTCGTTATGTTTTCCATTTATATACCAAGGTTGATTACACCTCCACTCTTTAGTCTGGTTGATACTTGGTTCTATCATTTATATAACTAGGGCGTGCCCGCACGTACGTGCTTGCCCATACGTGCTTGCCCGTACGTGCGTGCAAAAAAACATGCGTGCAAACAACAACAACAAAAAAAAACTTTGAAACCACGTGGCAGTAACGACCACAGAACCCCCCCCCCCTCTATTTACATGAAATGGTTTGGTTCATTCGCAAAGCCAAAGCGAACGGCTTGCGAGTACGGTAGAACCCCCCCCCCCCCCTCTATTTACATGAAATGGTTTGGTCCATTCGCAAAGCCAAAGCGAACGGCTTGCGAGTACGGTGACCATACCTTGGGAACCACTTGTCCGATTAATTTCAAACCTTGAAAAGGCACATCCTCGGGTCCCCAGCAATATACCTGGCAAGTTTCAAGTATATCGGACTGGTAGTTGTCGAGAAACAGCGGTCGCATACAGACAGACAGACAGACACACACACACACACACACACACACACACACACACACACACAGATTGCTGGAATTATAGATAGATAGTAAAAAAGGTGGCGGTAGCCCGTTAAAATCCCTAACCCCCCTTTTTAACTCATCACTTATATATATATCTTATCACTTATATATATCTTATCACTTATATATCTTATCACTTATATATCTTATCACTTATATCTTATCACTTATATATCTTATCACTTATATAACTTATCACTTATATACTTATATAACCATAAGGGAGACTATCAATTCCATTTTCTAAAATAAACCTCTTATCATCAAAAGCCCCCAATGCTTTCTTATTCACCTCTTCTGAATATAATTGATGTTTATAACTTCTTATTCCATTAATCTTTCTAAACTCTTCTTTCTTTGTTGTTAAACAGTTATAATAATCCTTAAAGTTTATTGTTTCTTTAATGACATTTTTCTTTACACCTTTTAACTTCTTATCAGTCTTTTCAACGTTATTCACAATGTATTTATAAGCATAAGCCTTCGACCTCAATCCCACAAATTCACTCATAACATTTCCTCCCAATTCATCCTTGAACTTTCCAATCACCTTTTTATTTTTAGAAGAGAACAACTCACTCTCTGGACTGTAATTACTTGTATCATAGATATTAATGTCCTTTTTCATGTCTGAATAAACATCATCAGTATTAATTTGCAAAATAAAACTATCAGTATCCATATACAACAATGACACATTATCCTTATACTTTGATTTTAGATTAATATGAAAGTAATCATACATTAATGACTTTGACAAGTCAAGAATTGATGTTCCAATGTAAATAGGTTTGTCCATTTCAATACTCTCTTTAACCAAATGGATCGCACAAAAGTTCTCAGTAAAGACCTCAGCTCTAGTAAAACTCGGTCTATTAATTAATTTTGATGCTTGTTCCCAAGATGTTGCTAGTCTGATATTTTGTCTTTTCCTCACATTCTCCATGGTCTTACCAAAGACCGCATTATTCATCAATTTATAAAAGTCTTTCTCAAAATTTGTTTTTGACTCTGTTCTTCTTTGTGTATTAAAATCAATGTACCCCTTTAACCAATGACTTTGATTGAACTTTAGAACCCTGTGGATCTTCTCTACTCTTAGACCTTTTGATAAATATTGTCGCAAATTTCTTTGGTGTAGTACATAATTTTTCTTGTTATATAATGTAGTAAGTAATTTTTCTGTTGATTCACCTATATCAAACGATCGTTGATAATCACTCAACCATTCTTTCTTTGGACTTTCTTTCTCACAAGCAAATGGAAGATCTTTATGTTTGACATGAAGTTCTTCAGGATATTTTAAATCGACCTCAAAATAATAACCAACCTTTGAATCATCCAATTCTTTTTGTGTAGAGATACATACATCTTGTAAAACTTTTGTGTAGTCTTTTTCCTTTACCCATCTTAGTTTCCCATAAGGAAGAGCTTGAGACATTGCCCAGCCATACAAGTTGTTTGCGTCATAGTACATCAAGTAAGAACTCTCTTTCGTTGAATCATAATTTGGAAGATATTTGTTATTTGCTTTTGCGTATCTGCTCGAGCATACTTGTGAAATTCCACCTCTTTTTGCCTTTTCAATCATCAAAAGCATATCGACATCGGTTATCAAATCCAAATCTTGTTTTGTCATTTTCAACATCGCGCTCCAAGCCAATCCAGGTGCTGTGTAGTAGTGAGCAGGATCCAATCCATATCCAGTGCGACAAACAGATCTAAAGGCTTCAAATACATCGGCCAATAAAAGCACATCAGTTTTGAGATACAAATCGTGATACTCGCCAAGATTCTTGATGTTATATTTTTCCCAAACATTTTGTGCGTGTACATAATCTTTATCAGATATATGACTGTTGTTTAATTTGTTATCGAAATTTTCTTTTAAAGGAAGTTGTGTTTCATTGAATCTCTCAAATGAGTCCATATAGTCATAGGGGTAAATTCCCTTTTGTGTTAGAAAATCTTTATCTGAAAAATACTCTGAAAGATATGGAAACTCTTTTAGATTTTGAACCAAGTTAGCCAATGGACTTGCCATGAATTTAAATGTATCAAGAAATCTGATATGAGTAATAGGAGATGTGTGAATTGTTTTTGTGAATGAAATGTATTTCTGATCCGTGTTAGGAATTGCTGAAATGTGTCCAGATGTCTTTGAAAGTTCATTAATAAATAGATGCGTATCATAATGAGCGTTGTTATGAAGAAAGACAGGAATGAAAGAGGGGAGTTGATAATTAATATTACAACTTTGATGAGCTGGACCTCTATATTTACCAGTGAGATGACAATGATCTCTAACCTTTAGACCTTCACCAATTTTTTCCTCACAAATATGACAAACATTGTTTTTTCTAAATTCCCTTTTCTGTTCACTCGTCAAGGACATTGGTTTATTAGTTTCTCTCATTATCTTGGTTAATCAGACACAGTCTTTTTCTAGTCGTTTCACAAACTCCTCTGGGGTATTTGAGCCTCTATACTCCTCTAACTTGTTATATTTATCACCAATGGATGATTTGATATAATAACAAAAACCGCAAGGAGTATGTTTTTGATATTTATTTGTGTATGATTCTTTTGGATCTGGAGAAGCAGTATCTATTTTTTCTAGAATACTTTCAAAATCAGCATATATAACAAATGGATGTTTGATCTTTTTCTTTTCATCTTTGAATGTGATATTTGAGCCTTCTTTAGGCATATTGATTACCGTTGATTTATGTTCACCACAATAATTTGAATGTTTATCTAATCTTTCTTGTGTATGGAAGAAGTTAAGACAACGCAAACAAATATATATTTTATTTGTTTTTTTACATACTTGTGGTTTTATTAATTTAGCAATATCTTTAATGTATGTATAATGTGAATTTTCCTCTGAATTAAAATATAGAAGATTAATATGAGTTTGTTTACAATTGTCAGAAAGCTTTAAAACCTGAATGCTGTTTGTTTCTGTTAGACCATAAACATTAACTGATAAATTATTTATCTTTTCAAATTTAGGAATATCATTTAAAGCCATAGGAAACTTTAGATCTTTCGTATTTAATGTATTCTCATATTTTTTATAATGAGATACTCTTTCATCATGAAAATGTGGAGGATGTAAGTGTGCTAGAATAGACCAGACAAAACATTTATTGTCTTTATTTTTGATATTGATAACTGCTTTTCTATTTTTGATAACACTGGGTAAATCAATGTAGGAAGAAGCTTTTAGAGGATCTGATTTAAGAATATCAATGTCTATGTAAATAATTTTTCCTATATTGAATCCACTTCCTACGATTGAATTATCCACATCTTGCTCTTGTTTAATAAGTTCATCATAGACTCCTGATGTTTTAAAATCTTGATATGAAGATATAAAGTGTGGCTCAGTTCTCATGTATGGTGTATCTATAACTCCTTCATCCTTTGTCTTTTCTAATTTTACTCCCATATAAAATTTAAGTGGTTTCATTTCTTTTAGTGTTTTTTCAATCAACGTTTGAACAGCAGGTTTAACTATTTCTACAGCATCAACTATAGACTCTAGTTCAGGAGGTTTGAAGTTAAAGACTCTTATTTTAATATGTCCTTTGAATGCGCCATCAGAGTTTTTAGTTGTGATAAAATTTGATAAATGTAGAATTGTTTTAAGATGTATTTCGAAGCCTTTCTTGAGGATATTTTTATTACAGGCAGAACAGTGTTTTGTTTCCTTCTGAATAGGAGATAGTAGGTGAAGTAGATTAAATGTGTGTTTGTTAGTTTTAAGGTGTCTTTTGTATTGTTTATATTCTTGTTCACAAACGTCGCAATACGTTGCTTTGATCATATTTATTTATATAGTAAAATTATACTTAAAACAAAGTGCCTTTTTTAGAGGCTTTTTAAAAGATGAAACTGTGCTTAAAGTAAAACACCTTTGAGCTTTTCAACTCGTTTTATGTATATAACTTTATTTAAAGTAAAACACCTTTGAGATTTTCAACTCGTTTTATGTATATAACTTTACTTAAAGTAAAACACCTTTGAGCTTTTCAACTCGTTTTATGTATATAACTTTACTTAAAGTAAAACACCTTGGAGCTTTTCAACTCGTTTTATGTATATAACTTTACTTAAAGTAAAACACCTTTGAGCTTTTCAACTCGTTTTATGTATATAACTTTACTTAAAGTAAAACACCTTTGAGCTTTTCAACTCGTTTTATGTATATAACTTTACTTAAAGTAAAACACCTTTGAGCTTTTCAACTCGTTTTATGTATATAACTTTACTTAAAGTAAAACACCTTTGAGCTTTTCAACTCGTTTTATGTATATAACTTTACTTAAAGTAAAACACCTTTGAGCTTTTCAACACGTTTTATGTATATAACTTTACTTAAAGTAAAGCGTCTATGTATTAGCCAGAAAGTTTAGATACTCTAGTTCATCAATTTCAATTTCACTATCTGAGTCATCAATAAAGCTACTCTCATAACTATCATTTGAACACAAACTATTAGTATCATAACTATCTTCAGATCCTATACTCTCAGTATAATAACTCTCAGAGTATTGACTGTTAATATCACTCATTTACATACCATTAAACTTCCATCAATATCTATATATTTTCTTTCATGAGAACTAATAACCACAATATTTTTTACATTAAATGTTATTTTCAAATAATCTCTAATAATCAGAGTACGGAATGATAGTTCACCACTAATATTCATATTATTAATTTCACCCACATCTTTGGGTCTATTAAAGAATATACAAATGTTTCCTCTAGAATCGTTGATGGTCTTATCATTCATTTTCAAAGCTTCTTTATCAATGACCTTTTCAAGCTTTGAGTAAATTGTTAGTAGTAGTGGAGAAACTTTTGTCAAATTTACTTTAATAGAGTTATTAATTAACAAAGCTTGTCCCGTAAATTTAATAAAAGGACACATGTTATTCTCCATTATGGGTTTAATCCAAAAATTTCCATATTTATCTTTGTTCAATTTAACATCTTTGACATATTTTTCGATATCTTCCACCGAAGTAGAGATTGATTGAAATTTGTCCTTTGTGTTTTACTTTAAGCACAGTTTCATCTTTAAAAAAGCCTCTAAAAAAGGCACTTTGTTTTAAGTATAATTTTACTTTATAAATATGATAAATTCTGAAGGATATTTAGAATTTCCAGACTCTCCATATGATAAATTAGAAATCTGCCACCATTGTGGTAGAATAGGGCTTAATAATGAGGGTTCATATAAACAATGTATTTTCTGTGATTTAATTTTAATTAATGATAATAAAAAATATAGAAAAATATATAACTCTTTTAAATTAGAACCAAAAATGAATTACTTTACAAGATTAATAAGAGAGATGAATGTTAAGTATTATGGTGATAATACACCATTTCTTACAAGGGAAGAGACTATTTGTATTGAGGAAATGTATAAGGGTTTAATGATATTTATTATTCAAAATAATTTTAATGGAAATGTTAATACAAGATACTATATAAACAAAATAATGCATTATTTTGAAATTAAACCTGAACTCAGGATAAAATATAGAGTTTCTCAAAAAACTCAAAAAAAGTTAGATGACTTGTTTTCCAAATATATAAATGAATGATTTTTTACCCGTTTGGGAAAATAAGATAAAATTTAATAACCATAAAAATCTTCCAAATTCATTGAGATGTCTAATAGTCGGTTCAAGCGGATGTGGAAAAACCTGTTTACTTTTAAAGATGCTCCTTAGTCCTAATTTTTTAGATTATGATAATTTAATAATTTTTACAAAGTCAAGTTTTCAACCCGAGTATCAACTACTCTCACAGGGTTTTAATGCGGGTCTTAAAAAGGAAGACATTATCGGTTTATTTAAACTTCAAAACAAACTCAATGATTATAATATTGATGATATAATACAATTATTTTGTGATACACAGAAATCAAAATCAAAACCAAAACCCATAACTTGTATTCTCAGTGATAATACGGATGATATACCTTCACCTCAAGATTTAGATAAATCAAAAAAGAACCTCGTTATCTTTGATGATTGTGTTAATGAGAGAAACCAAACAGTAATGGATAGCTACTATACAAGAGGGAGACATTCTTCTTGTAATTGTATTTATCTTAGTCAGTCATATTTTCAACTCCCTCGGCGCTCAATAAGAAACAATGCTAATACTTTTATTTTATTTAAGTTAAATTCAATAGATACAAATAATTTTTGGAGAGATAATTGTTCTACAATATGTAGTAAGAAGGAATTTGAAAATAATATGAAACACACGATTGGAAAATATAAATATATTGTTGTGAAACCAGATGAGATACTAAATGATATTTTTCAATAAATAAATACAGAAAATGAATACCGAAGAAAGAGTAAGAAAGTTTAAAGAACATCAAGAGTTGGTTTCAAAAGTTGTAAAGCAACAGGAAGACATAAAGAAGAAAAGGAGACAGAAACTAACTGGTGAAGAAGCCTTTGAAAGAAAACAAGAGAAATTTTTTAAACCACTTTTAAAAACTCAACAAACGATTTCACCTACAGTTCCCACGGTAGAATTTACTCCGAAAAAATTTCAAATGCTCAAAGATTTTAGTCAAATGACAGCAAGAACTTGGAGAATTAGAATATGATGATGAAGGATTATTTCGGCATCTTGAGAAGGTAAATAAACTTTCCAATTATATTGTAGAAGCTCTTCAAAACAATGAATATTTGAAGGGTTCAAAAACCAGAGCAGGTCTCATTCCAACAGAAGAACCAGCACAGTTCCATCTTGTGAAAGAAAAGTTATTGATATTTAATGATAAATTGGTGTTCTTAAGTTCTGACCAACCAAATGTTGAATTAACCCCAAGATTAATGTTTCTTCTAACAAAAGATGGACATGCTAATTCACCTTATTTTGATGAACCGCTTGATATGGAAAGAGAGTAAGATAGAGAGTATATTGAGTTGCTAAACGCACTTGATTATGGAGTTTCTGTTGCTGGTAAAAGTAAGAAGAATGAGAAGGAGAAACATATTATTGATGCTTTAAGTAAGCTTGGTTCGGGTGTTAGTTTTCTTCCAAATGACCCATCACAATTAGTTAATAGGCTATTATTGTTGTTAGGTAGTAAGAAGGCTGGAAACAACAATTGTTTTAATGAAGCATCCGCCATTTTAGATCAGTTGATGAATATGAAAATAATTAATAAATGTCAATACAAAGATATTTTATTAGATATTAAATAAGATGAGAAGCACAATTCTTAGTTTTAATTTCACAACGAGTGATTACACAGCTTCATTCCCTTACCCACTACAACTTGACCCCACAAAAGAATATGAGGCTTCTTTGTTGTCAATGGAGACTTACAATACCCTTTTTAATATCACAGAGAAAAACAACAAGTTTAGTTATAATCCAGGAAGTGGATATAAAACTATAACCGTTTCACCCGGTGCTTACGAGATTTCTCAAATATCTTCAGAAGTCTCTCGCCTTATGAAAGAAAAAGGTGATGAACCAAAAAATATTGTAATAGATATTCAAAAACACACTTCAAAATCAACTATTAAACTTAAAAATAATTATAAAGTTGATTTCACGATTGAAAATTCGTTCAGAGAGCTATTGGGTTTCTCTTCTAAAAAGATTGAAACTAACGGGACGTCTTACAGTGATAATGTCATTCAAATATCCTCCGGTATAAATTCAGTATTAATTAATTGTGATTTGATTGATGGTGCTTATAACGATGGAATAAGAACAAATACAATATTTTCATTCAGTGCATACTCAACCCCGATTGGTTATAAATTTAATATGGAACCAAAAAATCTTGTCTATTTACCTGTGTCAGGAAAAACCATATACAGAGTAAATTTTAGGATAACCGACCAAGATAATCGTATGATATCCTTTAATGATGAAATTATATCCATCAGAATTCACCTACGTGAAGTTTTTCAATAAATAAATAATGGTTATTGTGAGAAAACACGAGTTGGGAAAATATAAAATAATTACAGGGGATGGGATGTTCCTTTCACCATACTATAAGGGTGAAGGTATGTTTCTTGGTAGAGGATACTATAAACCAAAGAGACAACGGGGTGACATCAATTTAGAAATAAAGGAGATGGGATAATTGATACTCTAATGGGTATTGGTTCAACCATCCTTAAACATAAAGACCTAATTGGTTCAACTGCTTCAGCCATGGGCTCAGTTGCGGGTGCTATAAAGAGTATAAAAGATGCTCAAAAGGAGTCTCATAAATTACAAGCAATCAAAGAAATTAAAAAAGGTAAAACTCAACTATCTTCACAAGAACGACAAAAAATCATTAAAATACTTGGGTCAGGGTTTCAACGATTTTAATGCTATATAAATACAAGTATGGAAGCGATTGATAGTATCTATGATTTGGATGATACGATTATCATTTCAAACTCTACTAAAAAGGAAGACTATTTTAAGGTAAATGCTATAACAGGAACAGACTGGAATTCAAACGGAACAAAAAGTTTTGAAATAAATAATCAACAAACTTACTTGAATATAGCTGGTAGTTTCTTGCTGTGTAAATTTAAATTCACTAAGGCTGCGAATAATACTAATGCTACACTCGTAAATGATTTCTTCTGGAAAATGTTTGATAGTGTCCGCCTGTATATTGGAACACAAGAGGTTGAAGCGGTTGATTATGTCTCTGCTATATCTGAAATGATGAAATTTACACTATATTCGTTTAGTGATAGAATGGGTAAGGGAGCTGTTGAAGGTTTTATTCCTGATATGTCAACGGGAACAAATGCTGACCCTGGTTATAGTCAAAGGAAGTCAATGTATAATGATGATACAAAAGCAGAGAATAGTTTTACCGTAGCAGTACCTCTGAAAGGTATATTTGGATTTTGTGATTATGATAAAGTTTTGTATGGTCTTAAAATTAGATTTCAACTACAAAGGAATGATAATGTAAATAGATTGCTTTTTGGGGCTGAAAATGCTTTTGGCGACAATAATGAATTTGTTATTAATGATTTGTGTTGGTATATTAGTGAATATACTCCTAATCTTAAAACGGAAGAGATGTTAAATAGAAGACTTAACTCAAAAAAAAAACACCTTCAGAGGCCATTTTTCCCCGCAAAGCGGGGGTTGGCCTTTTTCGGGAACCGTGGTTGTTGTTGTTTTTCGGTCCCCTTTTTGAAGCAATGTTTTACGGCCGGATGCCCTTCCTGACGCCAACTCTTTTTGCCGCCTTTAACGACAAACAGGGAATTACCAGTGAACTGGTACTCAATTAGCCGACCTCGGAAGGATGACAGGCTGAGTCAACCCCCCTGGTGTTAATTCAGCGATTAGACCGGGATTCGAACCCAGGATCCTAGGATCCTAAGCCGGCACCTTAACCGCTAGCCCAACACCAGGGCAAGACTTAACTCAAAGAAACCGCTAAATGTATCATACCTTAAAAGAAGATGTCAACACGTTAAACTGGAACACACTACCTACACTTGGAATTTGGGTGTTCTTGAAGGAAAGCCACGATACCTATGGCTCATTTTTAAGAAACCAGATGGAGAGGAGGGTACTGATAAGAATAATGCACTGAGTGATAATGCTAAGGTGAAACAACTTCGGGTTTCTCTTGATGGAACATTTTATCCGCGAGATAGATTGGAAATTGCTTAGGAAAAAAATGATTATGCGGAAGCCTACAAGTCTTACCAAAAAGTGTGTGAAAGCAACGGTAATAATGAACCTATTTTGGATATGGTTGCGTTTCAAAAACTTTATACCATCTACGCAATTGACCTGAGTTCTCAAAAGGAAACTATAAAGTCTAATAGAGTGGATACTTCTCTATACATTGAAAGAGGAGAGAATGAAGAAGTTGATGCTTATTGTTTGCTTTTGGAGGAAACAGAATTACAGATTAATACAGATAATGGTGTTATGATTAATATCACATAGGTTTTTTTCTCATAAATAAATGAGTAGGAAAGAACTGGTATATGTTAATCAAATCAATCTTAATAAATTAACATCTTGTATTCAAAATCAAAAGCCTTGTATTATTAACGTTAATACAATTCAAAGAAAAGGAGCAGTAAGAATTGATGTTTTACTCACAAGAGAGCAGGTAAAAACACTAAATGATGCTGGTTCACTTAAAATTAAAATGACAAAACCTATGTTAAAGAAATATTCAATACAAGAGGGAGGATTTCTCCCGTTTCGAATTCCTTTATTTGCTGGTTTAAGTGCGGC
Organism: Myxine glutinosa; assembly: GCF_964187855.1. Classification (NCBI taxonomy): domain Eukaryota; kingdom Metazoa; phylum Chordata; class Myxini; order Myxiniformes; family Myxinidae; genus Myxine; species Myxine glutinosa. The sequence continues at coordinate 110,448,627 of NC_136262.1, forward strand.
GGGAGCATTGACTGGTGGTATTTCAGCAGCGGTAAAAACTGCTAACGAAAGGAAGGCACAACTAAAAGCTCAAAAAGAATTGGAAAGACATAACAAGGAGTTGGAGAAACAAATTAGTGGAAGTGGTGTAATTGTGGATTTTGCTCAAAAACTTGAAAGTCTACCTGATAAAGCTAGATTGATAGTTGGAGATATGCTTTCCTCTATCACTCAAGCGGGTGTTAAACTAACTAAAAGGGGTAATGGGTTATATCTTTCTCATAAATAAATGGATAAATGGTTTAAACAATTTGGAAAGAATACAACGTCAAATATAGAACTTACTAAATATTGTAAAAAACTAAAAATTGATAATGTGGTTATTTGTATGAGAGATGAATTAAAAAAGTTGTCCAAGAATACAATGAATATTATTATGAATTTAGACACAGAATGGTTCTCATTGGGTTTGTATTCATAATAGTCAGGATAAATATTATTTTGATAGTTATGGTATGCCACCGCCTGTTGAAGTAATACAATTCTTACAGAATGGTGTTTATCAAACATTTCAAGTTCAAGAAATTAATTCTAAATGTTGTGGTCAATTATGTTTATATGTATTATTTCAACTCAACAATAATGAAAATTTTAATGATATCATTTTTAATCTAATATAAATGACATGTTGGAAAAGATGGTTCTATCTTTGGAAAATCCTCTCAGGATATTGATTTATCAAATTATTATACAAAGGCACAGGCTGAACGACAAAAATCTAGTATAAGTAAAAATATTAATATGAAGAATACTTATAAATTAATCAATTATCCAAACCCGACAGATGCGAATGACTTAATTAGATTTCGTGATTTATCACAATATATATTTTTTAAAGAAAACAGCACGTTTTGTTAAACAAGTAAAATTTACAACCACAACACCCGGTTATACTGACCATACACCTTTCCTCATTCAATTTAACTATCTGCTTACAATTGAATTTTATAAAGAAGGACATATAGTTAATATGCGAATCAATAAATGGGGGTATGATATGCCTGATTTAGGGTATAATTGGTATTTTTCAATAAACTTAGAAGACCTACATGATTTGAATCAGTCTCATAAAGAAGAATATTATCCGCTTGGTGAGGATAAGGATTTATGTGGAAGTACAATTAGTAAACAACAAATACATGGTTTTAAGAAAAGAAAAATATATGATAGTATAGCGATGGTTAGCATGACAAAGAAGGAAGGTAATGAGATAAGGATAGAAAGCCGAGGAATACAAACCGATTTGGTAGTGGGAAGATGGGGTGGTATTACCTGTTATAATATTAATCTCACATATATTTCTGATACATAAATGGCAGGAAAAAGACTACAAGAGAATTATAATTTTTGTATTCAGGGATACCTACAAGAAAAGGGTGCTCGGTATTACATACCTTATGATTTGGAGCATATACATGGAAATTTTGTCATTAAAAACTGGCCTTATACTGATATTGCTAAACCCACAAATAGAGACTTGTTTAAAATATTAAATAAAAATGAACTTCTCAAAGTTATGAAATATAAAACTCTTTTAGAAATCGTCAACAAATCTTATTGGTATCCTATTATGAGAAAAATAATTATAGATACAAGAATATCTCAAAATCCAGATGAGTATATGTATAATATTCTTTGGGGCTCAAGCTCAAGGGTAGCAAGGGATGAGGAAGGAGTTGAAGAAGAGAAGGAGGAAGGAGTTGAAGAAGAGAAGGAGGAAAGAGAGAAGGAGGAGAAGGAGGAAAGGGAGAAGGAGGAGAGGGAGAAAAAGGAGAAGGAGGAGAAGGATGAAAGGGAGAAAAAGGAGAAGGAGGAGAGGGAGGAAAGGGAGAAAAAGGAGGAGGAGGAGAGGGAGGAAAGAGAGAGGGGGGAAAAATATAAAAATATGACCATTCCTGAGATTAATGAAAGATTGAAGTTATTACGACAAATAAATCAATCTCAACGCACCGAAGAGGAAAATAAAGAACTAATGACTCTTATGAAGATATTGGTTTTTAAATTTGCTATAATAAATTCAGAGAGCAGATATACAACATATAGTTGATGATGTTGGTGTTATTGACTTTAGTTAGTTTTATTTGTAAATAAATGGAGGAGAGAGTGAAGGCATTCCTAAGGATTCTTTATGTTTTAAAAATCAAGATAGAAATGTATATGTTGAAAACCCAAAAGGCTTTGGCACTATGTAGGACTTTTTCTCATAAATAAATATGAGTTATTGTCTCAAATGTAAAAAGAAAACTAAATCTAAAAATATCTCCTTTGTTAAAGCTAAAAATAATCGAGTTTATCAAAAAGGAATATGTCAAGTGTGTGGCTCTAAAAAGTGCCAAAACATCTCTCCTAAAAGTGGAGGAGACATACAAAAGTTTTTGTCAGGAAGTAAATTTACAACAACTGGAATTCCAGGGGAACTACATCTACCTGGATATTCTTTCTGTGGTCCTGGAACAAACCTGGATAAAAGATTAGATGAGGCTGACAATCCTAAACCTTGGTCTAAACCTACAAATAGGGTTGACGAAGTGTGTATGAAGCATGATATTGCTTATGGGAAAACCACTACGTTGACTGAAAAACATAAAGCCGACAGAGAAATGTTGTATAATTTGTCTGATACAAAATCCAACGTTGAGAGAGAAGGTTGATAGGTTTATTGTGAGAAATTTGATAAATGCTAAATTGAAACTTGGCCTTGGTTATTCACCCTCAAAAAACTATTAGGCTCTAATGATGTCATCAAGACTGAGGAGCTTTTGGCTGATGAATTACATAAACCTATAATCACAAAGTTTAAAAGAAGGAAAATTTATTCTAAATACACCGACCACATATGGTCCGCTGATTTAATCGAACTAAAAAATGATAAGGGATACAAGTATGCTTTAACCGTTATTGATTTGAGGAGTAGATTTGCTTGGGTTGTTCCTTTGAAAAACAAGAGAGGTTATACTCTGATGTTAGCCTTCCAACAGATATTTAATAAAAGTAAAAGAAAACCAAAGAAACTGTGGACCGATGAGGGAACAGAGTTCTATAACAAAATATTTATGAAATTTCTTAAGGGGGAGGGTATTAAATTATACAGCACCTTTAATGAAGGAAAAGCAGTTGTTATTGAGCGTTTTAATCGTACTTTAAAAGAGAAATTATATAAAAAATTCACACAACTCGGTTCCCAAAAATGGGTGTATTTTATTCAGGATATTGTAGATAATTACAATAATACAGTTCATTCATCAACAAAATCAAAACCATCAAAAACATTTACAAAATTAGAATATGAAAAGGAGATTAATTTCAGAAAGCCCAAGTTCAAAGTTGGTGATATTGTAAGAATATACAGATGGAAAAGTCATTTTGAGAAAGGTTATACAAAGAGATGGACTAATGAATTATTCAAAATCATTGATGTAATGGATACTATGCCTTGGACTTACAAATTATATGATATGAATTGGGAAGAAATCTTGGGTTCATTTTACTCACAAGAATTACAAAAAACAAAACTGATAATTCATTAAACAACAACCATCCATACTTTCATCCACCCAGATTAGCTAATTTAATTAGTAGTAATAAAAAAAATTAAATAAATAAATAAAAATCATAAGCCACACCCAGACAGACCCCACCCACAAACCCCGCCCACACAGACCCCGCCCACACAGACCACACCCACACAGACCCTGCCCATACAGACCACACCCACACAGACCCCACCCACACAGACCACACCCACACAGACCACATCCACACAGACCACACCCACACAGACCACACCCACACAGACCACACCCACACAGACCACACCCATCATCTCCCACCCCTGTGTGCCCCCACCCTTGATCCCCCCTCATCCCACCCCCACCTTCCCCACACACACAAGGGGAGGGGAGGGGTGGGATGAGGGGGGATCAAGGGTGGGGGTGCACCTTCCCATCTTTTTTCCCTTTATTCTCTTTTTGTAATTAAGAATTAAATAATTCTGGACAAAGCGAATAAAATCAAAATTATGAAATAACATTAAAAACATAAAAATTATAATAAAACATTTTTCACGATGTATAAATTCAGTTTCTTCCATAAATTCAGTTTCGTCCAAGGTATAATATCCTCTTGTCTCCCATGTTGGCTTCACCAATTTCTTTTGTGTCTGCAAGGCACAAAAGGGATTTTAAATTAAATTCACCAAACACAGTATTTGCCTGCCGTGTCATCCCAAAACCACATGAGGGCAGTCTAGTACCATAAATGAGAAACTCCATTTTTCCAAACAACTCACATGAGCAGGAAATTGGTTGACACTCCTCCGGTCGTCGAAGTTGTGAAATCCCTGGGTTTCATCAAACTTCATGTTGCTTGGTTGGTTTTTCATGCTGGAATAAAACAAACAGTTAGTTAAAGGAAATAACACACAGCTCACTTTACCACACAGCACCTTTAACACACAGTTATTCAACCACCAACTTTGATAAAAAGGAGAAAATTAATGGATTGAAGTTTGTGAATAATTAATTATATCTCTTACCTCTCGCATAGAATTTCAAACAAGGTGTTTAATTCGTTGTCAGTCATTGGTTCTGTTGTTGAGACAACCTTGGAGAATATTAACGGGTGAGAGAGGCTTTCTAAACACTCAACCATCTCATTATGAAGACCCCTCCGAATTTCAGTGAATTCTGTAAGAGTTTCATTCAAATTCTCCCTTTGTTGGTGAAAATCAATGACTTCATTTTCAACATCAATCACCACCTTTGATAAAGATAGACTGCAAAAGAGAAAAAACAATAATTATTGAGAGGCTGTTAATGATGTTCCATATAAGACAATGAATAATTAATCGTGAGAACAAAAAAACTTACCTGTCTTCTGATAAAGCTTCATCCTCCATCCTCCAGAGAAACATAACGTGTGTTTAAAAAAGCAAGGTGTGGTTAGAGCCTTTATAGGCAAGGCTGAGTCATTGGCAAGGCTGTCATTTCCTGTGCCACGTTGGCAACTGGCTCAACAAAAGATGATGCAATGTTTCGCCATAAATGATAGAACCAAGTATGAGCCAGACTAAAGAGTGGAGGTGAGAAGGATTATAGGTTCATAAAGGAAGAAAATCATAGGTTCATAAGGCTAGAAGGATTATAGGTTCATAAAGGAAGAAAATCATAGGTTCATAAGGCTAGAAGGAGTATAGGTTCATAAGGTGAGAAGGATTATAGGTTCATAGAGGGAGAAATAGAGGTGTTTATGATTTTTGAAAAAGACAAGGGGGTAAATGACATTAGATAGGGATTTCCCATGTTAAACGGAGGTGTCCCAGAAGCAACATTTATCACCTACTGTGGGTGAAACCCACGTCAAAATCCAAGATGGCCGCCGCCATGTATGTCTGACGCCATGTATGTCTGAATCTTGTGAGCGGAATATCTTGAAAAATAAACGAACTCCTACCTTCTAATCTGGTGTGTGGGTGTATCTACGCATAAGGGAGAACGCTATTGAAAATTGGGTCGCCACGTCAAAATCCAAGATGGCCGCCGCCATGTATGTCTGAACCTTGTGAACGGAATATCTTGAAAAATAAGCGAAGTACCAACTTCTAATCCGGTGTGTGGGTGTATCTACGCATAAGGGAGAACGCTATTGAAAATTGGGTCGCCACGTCAAAATCCAAGATGGCCGCCTTGTGTCTTCCACTTTGTCAACTCACATCACTTCACCGACGGGGGACCGAGGCGTAACGCTTGTTCAAATTTCTAAAATCCTCAATTTTCATTTGTTTGTTTGTCTGTCCGCTCACTCATACTTGCCTACAGGTCACAATTTGAAACCGATCTTCACGAAACCTCCCCAAATGGTAGAGTTCATGGTCCGACAAAATCCTATATATATTTTTTTGAGGGCAAAAGGTCAAAAGGTCAACATAGGCCAAAGGTCAACCACTTTTTTCAAATTTCTAAAATCTTCAATTTTCATCCGATTCACTTGAAATTTGAATGGGATTTACATATCATTGAACTTAATTCAACCAACAACTATTTTTGAGATAAGCATCGGCCGAAAGGTCAAAATAGGCCAAAGGTCAACCACTTTTTCAAATTTCTAAAAGCCTCAATTTTCATCCGATTGACTTGAAATTTGAATTAGATTTTCATATCAGCTAACTGAATTCAACCACCAATTATTTGTGAGGTCAAGAGGATGCCCTACTGAGTGCCATTCTGCTTTGTTCTCTTTTGCCAAGTGTCGCTCTATGAGTGATTTTTCATTTGTGTGTTTGTTTATCAGTCCGCTCACTTATAATTGCCTACAGGTCACAATTTTAAACCGATCTTCACGAAACTTCACTAAACGGCAGAGTTTGTGGTCCGACAAAATCCTATATATTTGAGGTCAAACGGTCAAAAGGTCAACAAAGGCCAAAGGTCAACAACCATTTCAAATTTCCAAAATTCTCAATTTTCATCCGATTGACTTGAAATTTGAATAGAATTTACATATCAATTAACTGAATGCAACAACCAATTATTTTGGAGATAAACGGAGGCCAAAAGTTCAACATAGGCCAAAGGTCAACCACTTTTTATCAAATTTCTAAAATCGTCAATTTTCATCCGATTGACTTGAAATTTCAATGGGATTTTCATATGACTGAAATTAATTCAACCACCATTTATTTTTGAGGTCAACATTACCCAAAGGGTCAACATAGGCCAAAGGTCAACCACGTTTTTCAAATTCCTAAAATCCTCAATTTTCATCCGATTGATTTGAAATTTCTATAGGATTTTCATATCAGTGAACTGAATTCAACGAACAACTGTTTTTGAGGTCAACATAGGCCAAAGGTCAACCATGGCCAAATTTCTAAAATCGTCAATTTTCATCCGATTGATTTGAAATTTAAAGACGATTTACATATCAGGTCACTGAATTCAACCACCAATTATTTTTGAGGTCAACATTACCCAAAGGGTCAACATAGGCCAAAGGTCAACAACTTCGTCAAATTTATGAAATCCTCAATTTTCATCCGATTTACTTGAAATCTGAAGAGGATTTGCATATCAGTTCATTAAATTCAACCACCAATTATTTTTGAGGTCATATAGCCCAAAATAGCCCAAAAGGTCAACATAGGCCAAAGGTCAACAATTTAGGTAGAATATCTAAAATCGTCAATTTTCAGCCAATTTACTTGAAATTTGAAGAGGATTTGCATATCCCGTCACTTAATTCAACCACCCATTTTTTTTGGTCTAAAGGTGAAAAGGTCAATTCTGCAAAATTTCTAAAATCGTCAATTTTCATCTAATTGACTTGAAATTTGAAAAGGATTTGCATACTTGATCATTGAATTCAACAACCGATGTTTTTTTAGATTAACATATGCCAAAAGGTTAACATAGGCCAAAGGTCAACAACTTAGTCAAATTTATGAAATCCTCAATTTTCTTCAATCTACTTGAAATTTGAAGAAGATTTGCATATCATTTCACTGAGTTCAACCACCCATTAATTTTGAGGTAAACATAGGCCAGAAGGTCAATCTAGGACAAAGATCAACAACTTTGTCAAACTTCTAAAACCCTCAATTTTCATCCGATTTACCTGAAATTTGAAGAGGATTTGCATGTCACATCACTGAATTCAACCACCAATTATTTTTGAGGTCAACATCGCTCAAAAGGTCAACATAGGCCAAAGGTCAACAACTTATTTTAGGGATTTCGCAAGTCCCTAAACTGTGCTTTGCACGACATATTTATTGTTTGTTTGTCGACACAGAACGTGAGTAGGTATATAAAAAAAAAATTCTTTTTTTTTGTATACAAGATCGAGGCTCGTGAAAGAGCGAACATTAATCACACAGAAAGACAAACCGATACATAAAACATATAACATGGGGAGCGGTAGACAAGATGGGGAGAGAGGGGGAAGGATACAAACACAACATTTGAGAGCAGGGACATCGAGAGATCTGTGGGAGGGGGAGGGCTTTGGGGGGGGGCGTGGGAAGGGGGGGGGGAGAGGTTAAAAAAACATATGGACACTGCCAGGACTTCCAGGAAAGAAGTTGGAATTTCAAACAAGGTGGATCTGGGGTGAATTAGCGGGGGTAGAAAAGATCAAGGTTTTGGATGGGGGAAGATAAGAGATGGTGGTGAACAGCTGTTTTAAAGACCTGGAGGGAGGAGTGGGATTGAAGGGAGTGTGGGAGTTTGTTCCAGAGGCGGGAGAAAAGAGGAATGAAAGAGTGAAGGTGAGCAGAGAGCCGATATTTCGGCAGTTTAACCATCAGAGGGTTGCTGGCAGATCTTGTGCGACCTGTAGGAATATTTGGGGGACAAAGCACAGAGAGAGCTGGGGGAGCAAGGCCGGAGAGGAGTCGGTAGAAGACAGAAAGACCACCAACCTGTCTGCGGTGAGTGAGTGAAAGGCCCTCGGAGTTAGCTTCATCGCGGGAGATTCCAATGATTCTGAAAGCTTTGGTTTCAACAGCGTGAAGACGAGTTTGGTATGAGGCAGGAGCACCAGCCCAGAGGGGAGAACAGTATTCCATTGAGCTGCGGATGAAAGCCTTGTATGTGGTGAGGAGCTCAGGTGTGCCAAGGAAGGACTTCGCACGACGGAGGATGCCCAGTCGGCGACTGGCTTTGGAGGCCAGGTTGGAAATGTGGTTTTCCCAGGAAAGATCATGGCAGATAGTGAGACCCAAAAGCTTGAGCGACAGAACTTCTTGGAGAGGATTATTCAGAAAGTGGATGGGAGGGTTGTCCAGTCGATCTTTTCGGAGAGACATCGTAAGAGTGTGAGATTTGTCAGGATTGAAAGACATGTTCCACTTGTTTGACCAGTCTGTGATTTTGTCCAGGTCTGCAGAGAGTGAGGAGGCTGCAGACTGCCGATCTGAGGGAAGAGGAATGGAGCGGCAGAGAGTGGAGTCATCAGCAAAGAGATAGAGAGGATTTTCCAGAGAGTCGGAGAGATCATCGATGAAGACCAGAAAAAGCACAGGGCCCAGAACACTGCCTTGGGGAACTCCAGCCTGAACAGGAAGGGGAGATGAGAGAAACCCATTCAGGGCCACACGTTGCCTACGACCAGAGAGGAAGTCCGCAAGCCCATACATACATTACATTAGACCCATATATATATTTAGACCCCTTGAGATGCCTAAGAACCCATACGACCCTTAAGACCTTGAAGAGCCTTAAGACCCCTGACACCTTTAATATGTTTAGGACCCATAAAATTCCCAATACCTTAAAATCCTTAAGACCCTTTAAGACCCCTAAAAACGGTTAAGATTCCTAACATCCTAAATACCCTTTATAACCATAAGATCCTTTAAGATCCTTAACACCCTTTATACACCTGAGCCTTTGGACCCTTTCGAACCTTAAGACTCTTCAAGTCCCCTAAGGTCCTTTATCAACCTAAGACCCTTCAAGATCCATAAGAGCCTTTAGACCCTGAAGGCCATTTAGAACCCTAAGACCCTCTCGTCCCCTTAAACACTTTATTACCCATAATACCCCTACGACCTCTTAAAATCCTAAGATCCTTAAGACCATTTAGCAACCTAAGACCCCTTAAGATCCATAAGATCCTTTAAAACCCTAAGAACTTTTATAACTATGTCGACCCTATATACTCCAAAATACCCCCATAGTCCCCGTTGCACCCTTTAGAACCCTTACGTTCAGATGCTGTTCACGACACGACGGATGCTATTCGACGCTTCAGAACTACTAAAACCCTTAAGACCCCTTAGACTCCTTTCTATCCTTTCGACACTTTTAGGCCTTCACACTTTTCAGACCTTTTAATACGCTTTATACCCCTTTGACCTTTAGACCCTTTTTAGACGTTTTTTAAAAAGACCCTTTAGACCTTAAATTACACACCTTAGACCCCATTCAACCTTTGTAGACACTTTAGACCATTTCGACCTTTACATCTTTCGACCTTCAGACCATTTGACCTTTACAACTTTTCAGACCTTTGACCTTTACAGCTAGACCATTTAGACATTTCATCTGCAATCAAAGCAACCATTCATTTAGGACATTCTTCCATTAATTTGCCACACAAAATACACCAAACTAGTCCTGATGATGATCTGCCATCTTTGAATGCTGTTTGTAGTGTTTTTCCTGCATCATTGTTGTTATATGAACTCCCAACTTTGTCTGGTGTGTCCGTTGTTGTCCCATTTCTCCTTTTCTTTGTTGTTGGTTAATATACTTGGCCTAGCACTCTAAGCCTTGTACATACGGGGTTCTGTTAATCTGTCGCTTCCACGGCTTATCCACCTATTTGGGTCTTTTCACTCTTACGTGCTTCTCATGATCCTCATCCAACATCTATTACCCAACCATTCACCAAAATAAGATTTTAAAAATACAAAAATGGTTGCCCTTCCTCCTCTTCGCTTTTTCTTTTTTTCTTCACTTTTATTTCCATGTCTTCTTGACTCTCTCCGACACCTTCTTGATTCATCTGCTTGTATTTGTTGCCATCGCCCCCTTCATTTTCCCTCTTGCTTTTCTATGAAAATGTCAGATTAACAAAAAAAACCTTTGCTTGCACATCTATTGATTCAGTGCTTTAGTTGTGTAAACAGGGGGTGCATGAGTCACATGTCCCCCGACGACTTATTGGAATGCCACTCTCATGCAATCCTAGCTTGCCACATCGTAGCTTCTTTTGCAGGCCTTCCGCATATTCTCAGTGGATGAATTCCATGAAAATCGTCACCCACGTGTGATTCCGTCACATTACCTGGTCTGCCTCACTGAGAGTAGTACTCGTCTGTAGCCATGTGACAGTTCTGGTTCAATACATATAATTGAATTCTCTCTGCTCTTCTTAGCATTCATGATAATTACCTTATATGTTCAAAATTAGAGTGCACATGGTGATTCCGTCACGATGGAATTCATGAGTGGCGGATTGACTGTCCTTGGGGCCTGAGTATCATTTTATTTTGGGGGCCATTTTCTATGATTTTTTTATCAACAATATATGTACATGTACAGTAAATAATTTACATATACGGTACTTAAACTAATTGAGAAACCAACATAAAAGGCTAGTTCTAGTTTGGGGTCTTTTTTAGATAAGTTGGGTGAAGACGAGGGTGATTTTGTTTTGAGCTGATTAGGGGCCCCTTAAACTATGGGGAGCCTACTGTTGGCTTTAGAGTTAAGGTTGCTGGCTTTCTCGGGGTCCTGAGTTCAAGCCCCTGCCATTCTGTTGAATTGGCACCAGATGGGTGACTCAGCCTCTCATCCTTCCAAGATCCACCAAATGAGGACAAGCTTACTAGAACAGGGACACTGCATCAGCAGAAGGGCCGCACTCCCGGCAATGATGGACCCTACAGCCACAGGCTGCGTACTGAGTGATGATGATCTACTTTGTTCCTGCCCAGCTCCAATTGTCCCCTCCAGACCATGTCCTATTGAAAGCAGCCATTTCCCTCACCATATATAGGGAGCTACTAAGGTGCCACCATCTTTGGCAGCTCAACAAGACAAGGTTGTCTGGCAGCAATCTGCTTTCTCTCACATAGACGGCTACACCATCTTTTCAACTGTAGTAATTAACCGGCCCTGGAACACATTCCTCACAAAAATACATTCTCTTCCTCATTAGTCCATACTTTACACATATGGCAATCCCACTCAACATCTGACCTTTGGTATCCCACAATGCTTGCACTGAGAAAATCTGTGCATCTGTACTTTGCTTTATTGTCAGATTTGAAAATTTAATGTTATGTACACTACCTTTACTTATATTACCTGAAAAGTTGTACTGGTATTTATTCACAAAAATGATGGCACATTCGATCCACTTGTTCCAAGACCAATCAGCCTCGTCCGCAATCATAAGCGCAAAGTAATGTGATCAATCATTGCTGCAGACCTCATCTTATTTGATTGTAGATCATCAGTTTGGCTCCCATCATGGCCATGCCACTCTTGGCGTGTCGCTTTTACTATCTGGACAATTGATGGATGCCCTGAATCGCAAATGAGGTCTGAGTACTCTCACTAAACATCTTGTTAAAAGTCGATACCATCCGGTATCCAGCCTTCTCCCTCTCCAAGCTATTGAGGATTCCCTCCTTGACTGGCTGTCAGATTCCCACCAGGCACACAAAAAGCAGCTGGCATTGGGATTGCAGCCGCTTGGGAAGGGGGAGGGGGAGGAGGAAGGGGAGGGGTGAGGGAGGGGGGAGGGGGAGGGGGAGGAGGGAAGGGGAAGGGGTAGGGGTGAGGGGAAGGGGGAGGGGGAAAAGGGAGGGGGAAAAGGGAGGGGGAAAAGGGAGGGGGAGGGGAGAAGAGGAGGGGGTAGGGTAGAGGGGGAAGGGAGGGGGAGGGGAGGATGGAAGGGGGAGGGGGAAGGGGGAGGGAAGGGGAGGGCCAGTCAACAATGACGTTGCAGTTCTCATGGTCGGAGAGCAGCACAACAATCGCGACATCGTCCTGCATCTTCGCAACAGGACGAAGTGGATTTTGGAGACTCACCGATCCTGTGACGCCCTCCAGTACCGGCGTTGCCGGGCGGGGGAAGGGAGACCCGTACATTCCCAACCCGTACATTCGCCCTCTCGACTCAAGCTCACTCGGACAAAAGCCTCGCACAAATTACACCGTGAAGGCCCAATGGCCAGGTCTATGCCACAAATCAAGTACGTGAGCGAGTCGGGCGCACTGAATTGAAAATATATTGAATGCTCATACTCCATGAAAAGTGAAGCCGCCGTGTCGCCATCTTGGTTAGCACGACTTGACCAACTCGCTTCGTGGATCTCGTTTGTTTAGAACGTGTTAATTACGTGCGAACGCGTAACTGTGAGTTTATGGCGGCAAGGAACATCACGTGATCGCTCTGAGCGAATCAGCATGCTGCTCTGCCACCTGCTCAGATTCCGTGTATAATATTCCTCGCTGAAATGCGCTGAGGTAAATATGAATAAAAAAATATGGATCTCGTAAAGATGAAAGAAAAAAAAACCTATGTGGTGTGAATGGCAATGTTCCTCGCTGAAATGTGAAAAAACGCAATCGCTTTTCGCTCTGAAATACGTGCGAACGCGTAACTGAGTTTATGGCAGCAAGGAACATCACGTGATCGCTCTGAGCAAATCAGCACGCTGCTCTGCCACCGGTCAGATTCAGTGCATAATATTCCTCGCTGAAATGCGCTGAGGTAAAAATATGGTAAAAATATATTATGAAATAATTTTTTTTAGGTCGGCCATGTTCTTCCCAGGCTCAATGGCCATGTCTATGCCAAATATCAAGCATGTGAGCCTCTCCGTTTAGGAGTCTATCGGTAACATTACACACACACACACAAACTGTGTTTTATATATATAGATAATCCCCCCATAATTAGACCGTAACCTCTATAATCACCTAAACCACTCCATGGACAAATTGAAACATGGCTCATTGGCTCATTGTCAAGTACTCCCCATGGGGAACAACATATACTCATGAGGTCATCGATTACTTCATTATGACGTCATAATTAGGTAGAACACTCGATCCGATCAGTTTGAAATTTATTTAGCGTGAACTACACGAAAATTTTATGGGAGAAGTAAATTGATGACGTCATCGGTCACGTGGTTCGGCAGCATTATTGGATTGAACATAAATCTATGTCGTCAATGAACCATACAAGCACAGCAGCCAATAAACACCACACCAAATACACCACACAAACACGTCTGTCTCTCTGACTGCTCTTTCTTGTTGGCATTGCATCTGGTACATGTTTTGGAGCTTCGGTGGTGCGCATTTCTGTAGCTTTTCTTGGTTAATGTATGCCGCTTTCTTTGGCTGGAAGAGCATGGGGGTTAATTTATGGAAATCCTATCCACCTGGGGTAATTGATTAGATGAGAGCTGTTAAAGTAAAGAAGGGCCTCTTTCAGTGCAAAGATGCCAAGTACAGTAGGCCTAAGTCGCCAATATACAGTAGGCCTACATATATTAGTATGATAATTGTCAAACAGTTATCAGCAGCATCTGGATGATCACCTTACTTATGCAGCAGCAATATTGAAATGTTGAATGCAAGTTGATTTAAAAAAACATTTAAATACATTTGTTTTGCCTTCAGGCTTTTCTGAAGACTGCAGGTTACATCCAAAAAGCGGAATTACGAGACGACGAGGGACCCGAAGAAAACAGTGCATTGCGCAAGATGCAGGCATTTTACGGGCTTCCTGAGACAGGCAAGGTGGACACCTCCACTTTGGATCTAGTGCGAGCACCTCGTTGCGGATTTCCAGATGTAAAAGCGTTCAGTACATTCGTCAACGAACCACGTTGGGATCGTTATGACCTTACGTACAGGTTTGTTTGTGGGGCCGCCAAGTATGCTCACTTTTCTGCCTGTTATTGATCTCGTTTGTGATGATGTTATGTTCACGTATCATTGCAGAATTGTAAACAGCTCGATCTACACAAACTATGAAATGGTAGAAGCAGCGATAGCAAAGGCATTCAAAACGTGGGCTGATGCCACAGCATTCAAGTTCAGCAAGGTGGAGGATGATCAGGCTGACATCATCATCTACTTCGTCAAAGGAGGTGCTTATGCAATTAAGTCGTTATTATTATTATTATTATTATTATTATTATTATTATTCATGCCATAGCCGCTTCTGGTGGCCGTTGGCAATAGAAAGCACATACATGCAATGTATCTGTAAGCTATAATCTTGGGGGTGCTACTCCACACCAGAAGTGAAATTCCCAGGATACTGGAACTTATTTTGCCAACCTCAGAAGGATCAGACTACTATCAGAAGATCAGACTGACTGATATTAATGTTCGGTACATTCTGGGTTTCGTAGAAAGCTGAAACTTGGCATGCCGACGGACATCCATCAAAGCCGGTACACCGGGAAAAGTCACAGAACCGTCGGAAAGCGTTCGTAAATGCTAATTTAGGTTAAAAAAAACCTCGTAAACGCACATGTAAAAAAACCTCAACCAATATCTAGCATTTGAAAATTGGCATTTCTATAACTGTAAACTGTGAAATAAACATGACAATATCCCTTATTGAAAAAAAAAAGTGTCCGTAAATGAAAATTTATGTAAAAAACCGTAAACGTGCCCGTCAAAAAAAAAAACCTCAATTGATATCTAGCATTTGAAAATTGTAATTTATATAACTGTAAACTGTGAAATAAAAACCTCAATTGATATCTAGCATCTGAAAATTGTAATTTATTTACCTGTAAACTGTGAAATAAAAACCTCAATTGATATCTAGCATCTGAAAATTGTAATTTCTATAAATGTAAACTGTGAAATAAAAACCTCAATTGATATCTAGCATCTGAAAATTGTAATTTCTAAAAATGTAAACTGTGAAATAGAAACCTCAATTGATATCTAGTATTTGAAAATCATAATTTCTATCAATGTAAACTGTGAAATAAAAACCTCAATTGATATCTAGCATTTGAAAATTGTAATTTCTATAACTGTAAACTGTGAAATAAAAACCTCAATTGATATTGAGCATTTGAAAATTGTAATTTCTACAAATGTAAACTGTGAAATAGAAACCTCAATTGATATCTAGCATTTGAAAATTGTAATTTCTATCGATGTAAACTGTGAAATAGAAACCTCAATTGATATCTAGCATTTGAAAATTGTAATTTCTATAAATGTAAACTGTGAAATAAAAACCTCAATTGATATCTAGCATTTGAATATTGTAATTTCTACAAATGTAAACTGTGAAATAGAAACCTCAATTGATATCTAGCATTTGAAAATTGTCATTTCTATCAATGTAAACTGTGAAATAGAAACCTCAATTGATATCTAGCATTTGAAAATTGTAATTTCTCTAAATGTGAACTGTGAAATAGAAACCTCAATTAATATCTAGCATTTGAAAATCATAATTTCTATAAATGTAAACTGTGAAATAGAAACCTCAATTGATATCTAGCATTTGAAAATTGTAATTTCTATACCTGTAAACTGTGAAATAGAAACCTCAATTGATATCTAGCATTTGAAAATTGTAATTTATATAACTGTAAACTGTGAAATAGAAACCTCAATTGATATCTAGCATTTGAAAATTGTAATTTCTATAACTTTAAACTGTGAAATAAAAACCTCAATTGATATCTAGTATTTGAAAATTGTAATTTCTATAAATGTAAACTGTGAAATAAAAACCTCAATTGATATCTGGCATTTGAAAATTGTAATTTCTATAAATGTAAACTGTGAAATAAAAACCTCAATTGATATCTAGCATTTGAAAATTGTAATTTCTACAAATGTAAACTATGAAATAGAAACCTCAATTGATATCTCGCATTTGAAAATTGTCATTTCTATAAATGTAAACTGTGAAATAAAAACCTCAATTGATATCTAGCATTTGAAAATTGTAATTTCTATAAATGTAAACTGTGAAATAAAAACCTCAATTGATATCTGGCATTTGAAAATTGTAATTTCTATAAATGTAAACTGTGAAATAAAAACCTCAATTGATATCTAGCATTTGAAAATTGTAATTTCTACAAATGTAAACTATGAAATAGAAACCTCAATTGATATCTCGCATTTGAAAATTGTCATTTCTATAAATGTAAACTGTGAAATAAAAACCTCAATTGATATCTAGCATTTGAAAATTGTAATTTCTATAAATGTAAACTGTTAAATAGAAACCTCAATTGATATCTAGCATTTGAAAATTGTAATTTCTATAAATGTAAACTGTGAAATAGAAACCTCAATTGATATCTAGAATTTGAAAATCGTAATTTCTATACCTGTAAACTGTGAAATAAAAACCTCAATTGATATCTAGCATTTGAAAATTGTAATTTCTTTAACTGGAAACTGTGAAATAAAAACCTCAATTGATATCTCGTACATATTTGAAAATTGTGATTTCTATAGCTGTAAACTTTGAAATAAAAACCTCAATTGATATCTCATACATATTTGAAAATTGTGATTTCTATAACAGTAAACTGTGAAATAAAAACCTCAATTGATATCTATCATTTGAAAATTGTAATTTCTATAACTGCAAACTGTGAAATAAAAACCTCAATTAAAATTTACGTAAAATCTGTAAACGTGTCCGTAAAATAAAAATCTAAAATCTAAAATGATATCTAGCAGGAGGTCGGTGATGCTTGCTTATGATAATAAAGCTTCTATTTATTATGTATCGATGTACAAAGCACAGTGTGTAATTGTGTAGGCATACCCCACTGGACCCTAGTCTGTTCTCCCCTATGGGCCGGTGCTCCTGCCTCACACCTAGCTCGGCTTCACGCTGTTGAAACCAAAGCTTTCAGAATTATTGGAATCTCCCGCGATGAAGCTATCTCTGAGGGCCTTTCACTCACTCACCGCAGGCAGGTAGGTGGTCTTTCTGTCTTCTACCGACTCCTCTCCGGCCTTGCACCCCCAGCTCTCTCTGTGCTCTGTCCCCCAAATATTCCTACAGGTCGCACAAGATCTGCCAGCAACCCTCTGATGGTTAAACTGCCGAAATCTCGGCTCTCTGCTCACCTTCACTCTTTCATTCCTCTTTTCTCCCGCCTCTGGAACAAACTCCCTCACTCCCTTCAATCCCACTCCTCCCTCCAGGTCTTTAAAACAGCTGTTCACCACCATCTCTTATCTTCCCCTATCCAAAACCTTGATCTTTTCTACCCCCGCTAATTCACCCCAGATCCACCTTGTTTGAAATTCCAACTTCTTTCCTGGAAGTCCTGGCAGTGTCCATATGTTTTATACCTCTCCCACCGCCCCCTTCCCATGCCCCCCCCCCCCAAAGCCCTCGCCCTCTCTCAGATCTCTCGATGTCTCCATGTCTCTCGGTCCCTGCTCTCAAATGTTGTGTTTGTGTCCTTCCCCCTCTCTCCCCATCTTGTCTACCGCTCCCTATGTTATATGTTTTATGTGTCGGTTTGTCTTTGTGTGTGATTAATGTTCGCTCTTTCACGAGCCTCGATCTTGTATACAAAAAAAAAAAAAAAAAAAAAAAAAAAAAAGGTAGCTGCTTATTGTGAAAAATGAAAAAAAACCTGTCTTCAGAACAACTTTTGATCCCATACATTACTCAACCTACTCACTTTTCCCTAGTCTAGTGTTTACCTTTCCTCCCTTCTCCCTCACAATTTATCAGATCCCCTCTCCTTAATTCCCATCATTTAAATTGTCTTTTCCTAAATTTTCTCTCTGTTCCTTCACATAAATGCCAAATCAGTACAAAGCATTTCCCTGAAAACTGATGAGTTGTATCATGGGGTAAATAGTTTGTCTCCAACATGATTTTGTCACACAACTGATGAACAGTTATAACAAGCGTTACGCCTAGGTCCCCCGTCGGTGAAGTGATGTGAGTTGACAAAGTGGAAGACGCAAGGTGGCCATCTTGTATTTTGACGTGGCGACTCAATTTTCAATAGCGTTCTTCTTTGTGCGTAGATACACCCACACACCAGATTAGAAGTTAGTAGATCGTTTATATTTCAAGATATTTCGTTCACAAGGTTCAGAAATATATATGGTTGTGGCCATCTTGGATTTTGAAGTGGCGACCCAATTTGCAATAGCGTTCTTCCTTATGCCTAGATACACCAACACACCAGATTAGAAGTTGGTACTTCGCTTATTTTTCAAGATATTCCGCTCACAAGGTTCAGACATACATGGCGGTGGCCATCTTGGATTTTGACGTGGCGACCCAATTTTCAATAACGTTCTTCCTTATGCGTAGATACACCCACTCACCAGATTGGACGTCAGTAGTTCGTTTATTTCTCAGGCTATTTCGCTCACAGGGTTCAGACATATATATGGTGGCGGCCATCTTGGATTTTGACGTGGCTACCCAATTTTCAATAGCGGTCTTCCTTATGCCTGGATACACCCACACACCGGATTAGAAGTTGGTACTTCGCTTATTTTTCATGATATTCCGCTCACAAGGTTCAGACATACATGGTGGCGGCCATCTTGGATTTCGACGTGGCGACCCAATTTTCAATGGCGTTCTTCCTTATGGCTAGATACACCAACAACACCAGATTAGAAGTTGGTACTTCGCTTATTTTTCAAGATATTCCGCTCACAAGGTTCAGACATACATGGCGGCGGGCATCTTGGATTTTGACGTGGCGCCCCAATTTTCAATAGCGTTCTTCCTTATGCCTAGATACACCCACACACCAGATTAGAAGTTAGTAGTTCGTTTATATTTCAAGATATTTCGCTCACAATGTTCAGACATATATATAGTGGCGGCCATCTTGGATTTTGACGTGGCGACCCAATTTTCAATAGCGTTCTTCCATATGCGTAGATACACCCACACACCAGATTAGAAGTTGGTACTTCGTTTATATTTCAAGATATTTCGCTCACAATGTTCAGACATATATATGGTGGCGGCCATCTTGGATTTTGACGTGGCGACCCAATTTTCAATAGCGTTCTTCCTTATGCGTAGATACACCCACACACCAGATTAGAAGTTAGTAGTTCATTTATTTTTCAAGATATTCCGCTCACAAGGTTCAGACATTTACTTTTCAAGATATCGCGCTCACAAGGTTTAGATATGGTGACAGCCATCTTGGATTTTGACGTGGCGACCTAATTTTCAATAGGGGTTCTTCCATATGCCTAGTTGCACCCACACACCAAATTCGAATTCGGTCCTTCGCTTACGCACACACGGACGCACGCACACACAGACGGACAGACGGACGGACGGACGCACACACGGACGGAGGGGAAAACCATAGTACCCCTTTCGCTCCGCGGTGCGACGGGGGACAACAAAGCGATACTTGGGTTCAGTGGTGTAATGGTTGGAGTGTCCGTTCTGAGTCTGGGAGATCGGTGGTCCGAACTGAGTCACATCAAAGACTTTAAAAATGGCTTCCTTGCTTGACTCTCAAAATTTGAAAAGGATACACAGACAAACAAGCATAGATTTGAAATAATAGTGCAAGCTTTGATGGGCCTAATGACTTCCTTATGCATCCAGGCTCCTTGTAATAGGAGTAATACATAAACAATGTACCAATCAGGTGTATACATATAAATTTGAATGATTATACTCATCCAGTTGCCAAGTACAAACTACCTGCGACATAGAAGGCCGTCTTCATTCCTGGATTTCTGCCTTATTCCACTTATTCAGTCAACATTTGGCCATCAATAGAATCCTCACCTCCCCTCTCTCAGTGGAGGCTGGAGTTCCCCAAGGTAGTGTCTCGGACCCAGTCTTGTTCTTAGTCTCTGTAAGCAACCACGCAGATGCTTTGTAAACCCTCTCTTCTTTTTGGCATGCTACTCAACATTGTGTTGTACAGTAGCCCCATCCATCCCTCTGATAGGAATACAGTAGCTGCTTCTTTCTTTGCTGATCTAGGAATGAGTAGACATGATAAATGGAACATGTCCGTCAATCCAGGAAAATGTCACATTCATCCTATTGCTCTGGAAGGATTGTCAAACGAACCCACATCTATTTCAGTGGCCATTCACTGATACAAGTTTATCCCCTTGAATTTATAGATATCACCATCAGCCATGACTTTTCCTGGGGCGATGACATAGCTGTCCTCCAACGCCAGCCACAGACCGGGCAGCGTCCATTGATCCAAATCTTTCCTTGGAAAATCAGACCTACTCATAGTCTACAAGGCCTTTGTTACTATCTGAATGGAGTACTGCTCTCTGCTCTGGGATGGTGCCCCAGCATCTCACCTGTCTCTCCCAGATTACGTGAAATCTAAAGCTCCAAAAACTATCAGAATCTTCCATGATGAGATAGAAGCCAAGGATCTTTGGCTCTCATAATCCAGGCAGGTCGGTGGTCCCTCTGTTTTCTACGCTCTATTTACCTATGTTGCTCCCTCTCCACCCTCAGTCCTTCGACCCTCCCAATCTACTCGAGGATGCACTCGTTCTTCCAGAAATCCCCTCCATACTTGCTTCTCCTATCTATGGAAACATCTCCCAAAGGTTGTTCCGCTTCACTCTTTCCTCCAGGGCTTCAAACAAGCAGTGTACCGCCATTGTCATCGACAGTTTTGACCCACAATCTTTATTTATCCCCATTACTCTTTCCTAACCCAACCAGCTTACTTGCTAGTTCCATTTTTCCTCCCCTCCTTCTACTCCTTATTCTTGTTCCTTCATTTCCTCCATGTTTGTCTCACTGTCAGTTATGCCTTGCTCTTCCATGAGCCGCACACACTATATTTTTAAAAATGTATGCAAGAGTGCAAAATTGTGGTTGTAAAATACATCCCGAGCTCCTCTATTCTGCTATTTTTGTTTGCTGCACAGTAAGAGCTGTGTGCTGTTCACATTCTGTCTGGTAAGATTGACCACGACTGCTGCTCGTGCCTGTCATCCGTGACATACTATCACCATCCCATACTGTCCGTATTGTCTCTGTTTGGCTGAACAAGACAATTTCACACAAGTATCAGCATGGTGTTCACTGTATTTCGGTATTTAAATATGGTATTTTGTTCTACATCATTTCTTTTCATTCTTTGTCACCTGTTGAGACATCACCCGTTTTTAGGTTATTTCTCCGGAATGACCTCAGCGTGGGTCCCAGTGTCCGGCCGTCCGTCTGTTATCATTTGATTAAAACATCTTCTCCTCACAAACTACCCGACCGATTTGGACCAAATTTGGTGCGATGCATCAGAACAGCGAGGTCTCATGGTGTTGTGCTCCTCATCCTGATGCACCCCTAAATGAGATGGAAAGGGGGGTTTTGTCCCAAATATTGGTATTTCATTCAAAAATCTCCAGACCAAACTTCCCACGAGGCATCGGGACCATACCCAAACCTTAAGTTATGCTCCTCATGGTCGTATCTCCCCCTGGAAAGGGGGCCACGGGCCCCTCCCCGAATCCCTAATTTTCACTAAAACATCCCCTTCTCCCTAACAACCTGAGTGATACGGACCAAATTTGGTACAATGCATCAGTATAGTAAGACCTCATGGTGTTGTGCTCCCCATCCGGATCTGCCCCCTGAAATGACCGTCGGTCCCCCACTGGGCTATTGTTTCATCATTCCAACTTTTCTCTCAAACATTTTACAATGGGTTGCAAACTTGAAACATTTTTGCCTTTTACCCCCAATTATTCATGCCAAATGACTAACTAGTTCCAAATTCTGTTTCATTATTTCTCACCACCCTTCCTTAAATTAAGTTCCCAATAATTTCATACATTTTAGGAATCGCTGACATTATTACATGGGATAAAAATTGCATGACAAATATTGTGAATCAAATTAACTGTTCCACATATTTGACTTTATTTCGATACTGCATACAGTCGTGGCCAAAAATATTGGCATCCTTGCACTTTTTTCAAATAATGGGCCATTTCTTCCAGAAAATTGTTGAAATTAAAAAATCGTTTGGTCTTCACAGTCATATTTATTTCTTTGGTTTGCCGTGGAACAAAACAAAAAAAGCTGAAAAATTACTAAATCTTAGCTTATTCCACACAGAAATCCTAAAATGGCCCGGACGATATTATTGGCACCTTTTAGAAGTTGTTCGAAATAATTAAATTTCAAGCAGGTGATTCTCATTTAGTTTGGAATTGAACTCACATGTGGTGAGTTGCAGGTGCCGGCAATATACAAATCACTCATTCAACCAGTTTGAATCGAGAAAAGGAGTCATTCTGCTGTTTTGTGTCACTGTGTGTACCACCATGAGCATGGAGAAAAGAAATAAAACCAGAGAATTGCCCGAGGAGGTCAGACACAAGATTGTAGCCAAGCTTGGACAATCTCAAGGCTACAAGTCCATCTCCAGAGACCTTGGTGTTCTTGTGTCCACCGTACGCAATGTTATCAGGAAGTTTAAGGCCCATGGCACTGCAGCCAACCTCCCTGGACGTGGCCACAAGAGGAAACTTGATCGAAGATTGCAGTGAAGTTTCAACTTGCACCATCCGTCGCCAACTCAATGAAAGGGGGTTCTACGGTAGGAGACCCAGGAGGACCCCATTGCTGAGAGATAGACATAAAGCCTGACTGGAGTTTTCCAAAACACACCTGAACAAGCCAAAATCCTTCTGGGAGAATGTCCTGTGGACAGATGAGACCAAATTAGAGCTTTTTGGTAAAGCACATCATCTCTATGTTTACAGAAAACAATTAAGCCTTCAAAGAAAAGAACAGCTTCCCTACAGTCAAACATATGGAGGAGGTTCAGTGATGTTTTGGGGTTGCTGTGCTGCCTCTGGCACTGAGTGCCTTGAATGTGTGCACGGCATCATGAAATCAGGAGATTACCAAGGCATTTTGGAGTGCAATGTTCAACCCAGTGTCAGAAAGCTGGGTCTACGTCGAAGATCATGGGTCTTGCAGCAGGAAAATGACCCCAAACACACATCAAAAAGCACCCAGGAATGGTTCACGACAAAACTCCGGACTGTTCTGAAGTGGTCCAGCAATGAGTCCTGATCTAAATGCCATTGAACACCTGTGGGGAGATCTGAAAACAGCAGTTGGGAGAAGGCACCATTCAAATCTGGGGGAACTGGAGCAGTGTGTACAAGAATAGTGGGCCAATCTTCCAGTAGAGACGTGTAGGAAGCTCATTCATGGCTATAAGAAGCACATGACTGCATTATTTTGTCCAATGGCTGAGCTACCAAATATTAAGTCTAGGGTGTCAATAATTTTGTCAATGCCATTTCGTTTTATTTTCTGATTTAAAAGGATGTATTAAGTTCTGAATCAAAAAACAAAGGTTCTGTAATATCATCAGTGAATGAATGAATTATGGAGACCAAATAATTTTGTCAATTTCAACTTACTTTCAGAGAAAATTGTGAGTTATTTGAAAAAAGTGCAACGATGCCAATATTTTTGGCCACGACTGTGTCGAATGTGTAGGCACATGTTGTACATTGAAAACATATTGAGGTGTTGCCCTCATAGTGGTGAGCTTTTCCCGGCGTGGTTTTTTCGGGACATGTTGGACATTGAAAAGCTATGGAGTTATTGGCCACATAGTGGTTATCTTTTGCCTGTGACAAAAGTGACAGCACTGCCAATGCATGGTAGCTTAAAACCTTTCCCAGATTCTGAAGTACCTACACCCAAACGTTTTGGCCTCGAGGTGCTATGGTTTGGCCCTGAAAGAGTAATGTACAAATACACAAACATTTGAAATTATTTATTAGATTAGGTATGTAAGTCCTTTTATTAGTCCCCTACCGGTGTACACCGGAGGGGACTATAGGTTTGCACGCCGTCCCTCCGTCCGTCAGTCCGTCACGCAAAGAACAGTTTTCTGGACTTTTTTTCTAAACGCTTAACGCTAATGATTTCAAACTTGGCACATGGTTTCCTCATGATAAGTTACAGGTCAGGTTCGAACTTCACGACGTTTCGATCATTTTTGACAAAGTTATGGCACTTTGAACTTTGGGAATTCTGAAGATTCTGATGATCCTTAACTCAGTGCCATTTTAAGTTTTAATTTCCTTTAAAAACCAATTTCTCTGCAATAATAGGACCGATTGAGATAAAAATTTCACCATATGATGGACTCGGTCTGTAGAATATTTTAATGGTAATTATGACGTCACAGGTCACGTGGTTCGGTCGCCATATTGTTTTTCGTGAAAACATGAAAACCCCTTTTTCTCTGCAACGGCTGAACAGATCAAGGCCAAACTTTGCAGGCAGAATCGCATACCCATGACGAACAAAAACGTCAGCGAGCATGAGGTCATGCATCACATGGTTTCAAAGTTATGGCGTTTTTAAGCATGAACCTTTAAAACCGAGCTCCTCTCTCATTTTTTATCCAATCGAGGGGAAACTTCACAGATCTGTTCAGCACTAAAATGTCCTTTTGGAATTTGCGATAGGGCACGTGGTTTGGCAGATATCGTTAATTAAACGAAAATATTTTAAAAATGGATATCTCTTGTTTATTCTCGAGTTCTCCTCAAGCCGCACCGCGCGCCCTCAGCCTCGGCTCACGAACGTCAACAGCGTGACACAGCATGCGCTTTCCGGAGGGGCGGAGCCAAGCCGAGCAACATATATATACACATCGATCATTGATCGTGAACCAAAAAATATAATAAATTACTGATGGTTTCAGAGTTATGACGTTTTTAAGCATGAACCTTTAAAACCGAGCCCCTCCCTCATTTTTGATCCAATCGAGGGGACACTTCACAAATCTGTTCAGCATATCAGTCTACTAAAATGTCCTTTTGTAATTTGCGATAGGGCACGTGGTTTGGCAGATATCGTTAATTAAACGAAAATATTTTTTTTAATGGATATCTCTTGAATCGCTAGTACCTCAGACCGTGAGTTGCTAATAATTTATATAATTCACACAGTGCAATACGTGCAGGCCGCTCCACGGAGTGACCTTGCGGGCTTATCAACGAGGCGATGCGTGACACACGTGTCTCAGCATACCTCAGATCAAGTTTGAAAACCAGCATCAACCGGCATAAATTTGCATATTCGATCATTTTTGACAAAGTTATGGCACTTTGAACTTTGGTAGGGGACATGTATTGCAGCGCAATACTCCGAATGCTTGTTTTTCAACAGTTCTGCTTGCTCTATTTCTGTTCCCGTTTGCTTTCAAATCTCAAACAGACATACGGTATTTCTAATGAAGTTGTGCTCTTCGTATATCTTGGAAATTTAAAAAAAGTTTTCCTTGCATTTGTGATTGATGACCGAGCACTACTTTTTCCAGTGATGATGTACAGCACATGCTTAAAGTGTAGCTAAATTTAGAAAAAGATTAATGAGGAAGAGAATGGATACATGTTGGAAAAGAAGAATAGACAGACTTTGCATTAACTTCTTACCAAGTTTGTACCGAATGTTCCAACAGCTCATGAAGACAATGCACCTTTCTTTCCCACCTCAAACACGATGGCGCATGCTTACCCTCCTGGGAAGGATATTGGAGGTGACATCCATTTCAACGATGCCTTTGTTTGGGCAAATGGAAATATTCCTGGTGAGAAACTTTTTCAATGACATTGCACATAAGGGTTGAGGAATTTCTAGATAGAGTTAATAGTTGCTTTTTCAAAACAGTTTGGATATTAGTTCAACCAATGTAGCAGCAATAATCTTATAAGCCTTGGTTTCCACGGCGTTAAAATGGGCAAGATGTGAGGCAGGGGAGCCAGCCCAGAGGAGAGAGCAGTACTTCATCAAGCTGTAGATGAGGCCATGCCAGTGGATAGGAGTTCATGTGTGCCGAGGAAGAACTTTGTATGACGGAGGATGCCCAGTGGCTTTTTTTGGATGCTAACTTTGAAATGTGGTTTCCCAAGAAAGATCATGGCTGATAGTGCGTCTTAGTTTAACATTTTTTTTTTTTTTTTTTGTATACAGGTTCGAGGCTCGTGGAAGCGAACGAGCATTTATCAAACAAAAAATTAAACAGACACACAAAGTATATAATAAGGGGAGCGGTAGACAAGATGGGGAGAGAAGGGGAAGCACAAACACAACATTTGAGAGCAGGGACATCGGGAGATCTGTGGGAGGGAGAGGGTTTGGGGGGAGGAGGCATGGGAAGGGGGGGGGGGGGGAGAAGTATAAAACACAAGGACACCAAGGACTTCCAGGAAAGAAGTTTGTATTTCAAAAAAGTGGATCTGGGGTGAAATTAGCGGGGTAGAAAAGATCAAGGTTTTGGATGGGGGAAGATAAGAGATGATGGTGAACAGCTGTCTTAAAGACCTGGAGGGTGGAGGGAGGAGTGCGATTGAAGCGAGTGAGGGAGTTTGTTCCAGAGGCGGGAGAAAAGAGAAATGAAGGAGTGAAGGTGAGCAGAGAGTCTTGATGAACTGAATCATGAATGACTGAACTTAGTCAAGAGGATTGTTAAGAAAGTAGATGGGAGGGTTTGCCAGATGGTACTTTTGGAGAGAGACAGTGAGAGTGTGAGATTGGTCAGGATTGGAAGACATGTTCCAAGTGTTTCACCACCTTGTGATTTTGTCAAGGTCTGAATATAGGGAAGAGGCTGCAGCGTTCCTGTCTGAAGGATGAGGGATGTCATGGCAGAAGGTGGAGTCATCAGCCAATCGATAAAAATAATTTTCCAGAGAATCACAGTTAATTTATGAAGATTAGGAATAGGACTGGACCCAGAACACTGCCTTGGGGTACTCCAGCCTTGACAAAGAGAGGACATGAAAGGATTCTGTTGAGAGCCACACGTTGGCTACGAGAGCAGAGGAATACATTAAGCCATGTGTGCAGTTGGCCATGGATGCCACATGCAGAAAGTTTGCAGAGTACAACAGGTTGCCAGACTGTATCGAAAGCATGAGATATATCCAAAGAGACGGCCATGATCTCATGTCTGACATTGATGTCCTTTTTTTTTTCTTTTTTTTTGTATACAAGATCGAGGCTCGTGAAAGAGCGAACATTAATCACACTGAAAGACAAACCGACACATAAAACATATAACATCGGGAGCGGTAGACAAGATGGGGAGAGAGGGGAAAGGACACAAACACAACATTTGAGAGCAGGGACCGAGAGACATGGAGACATCGAGAGATCTGTGAGAGGGAGAGGGCTTTAGGGGCGGGGCATGGGAAGGGGGGGGGGTGGGAGAGGTATAAAACATATGGACACTGCCAGGACTTCCAGGAAAGAAGTTGGAATTTCAAACAAGGTGGATCTGGGGTGAATTATCGGGGGTAGAAAAGATCAAGGTTTTGGATGGGGGAAGATAAGAGATGGTGGTGAACAGCTGTTTTAAAGACCTAGAGGGAGGAGTGGGATTGAAGAGAGTGAGGGAGTTTGTTCCAGAGGTGGGAGAAAAGAGGAATGAAAGAGTGAAGGTGAGCAGAGAGCCGAGATTTCGGCAGTTTAACCATCAGAGGGTTGCTGGCAGATCTTGTGCGACCTGTAGGAATATTTGGGGGACAGAGCACAGAGAGAGCTGGGGGAGCAAGGCCGGAGAGGAGTCGGTAGAAGACAGAAAGACCACCAACCTGCCTGCGGTGAGTGAGTGAAAGGCCCTCAGTTAGCTTCATCGCGGGAGATTCCAATAATTCTGAAAGCTTTGGTTTCAACAGCGTGAAGACGAGCTAGGTGTGAGGCAGGAGCACCAGCCCAGAAGGGAGAGCAGTATTCCATTGAGCTGCGGATGAAAGCCTTGTATGTGGTGAGGAGCTCAGGTGTGCCAAGGAAGGACTTCGCACGACGGAGGATGCCCAGTCGGCGACTGGCTTTGGAAGCCAGCTTGGAAATGTGGTGCTCCATCCATTGTTGGGTGATATTATATATATAATTGTATTGGGTGCATCATTTGTATAGGGTGTGTCATAAGTCAGTTTATCCCCTACAAATATTACGTGACTGCTTCTTTGGTGGGAATGTACAGTCACGTGAAAAAGTACGTACACCCCATGTAAAGTTTTGACTTGTTCAACATATTTCAACATACATCTATTTGATCTTCATTTCAACAATATTGAGAGATAAAGGTGATATAATATAACAAATATAATGAAACATTTACATTTTGTAGTCCATTGTAGAATTTAAATAAACATAAACGCAAATTTCGCATGTGGAAAAAGTAAGTACACCCCTACATTTATCACTACTTCAAATACCTAAAATTAGAATCAGGTGCACCAGCTCAGGTGCAAATGATTAGAACATCGTTAGAGAGGATCTTGGAGGAACCTGTCTTATTTAAACCTCAGACGTTCAGTTTGGTTTGCTCTTTGTTGTTGAAGTGTGCGGCGTCACCATGCCTAGATCAAAAGAGCTCTCTGAGGCCTTCAGAAAGAGGTTATAGATGCCTACGAGTCTGGGAAGGGATTTAAAAAGATCTCCAAACAATTTGAAATCAATCATTCGACTGTCCGGAAGATCATTTACAAGTGGAGAAGATTCCAAACAACTGCCAACTTGTTCAGGCCAGGCCGCCCCAGCAAGTTCAGCCCGAGAGCAGACCGCAAGATGCTGAAAGAAGTCTCTAAGAACCCCAGAATGTCATCACGGGACCTACAGGTTGCTCTTGCCACAGTTGATGTCAAAGTGCACGAGTCTACCATTAGAAAGAGGCTGCACAAATTTGATCTACATGGGAGGTGTGCCAGGAGGAAACCTTTGCTGTCCAGAAAGAACATCAGGGCAAGACTAAAGTTTGCCAATGAACACCGAGGCAAAGACCAGCACTTCTGGAACAATGTGCTCTGGACAGATGAGTCAAAGGTAGAGCTATTTGGCCACAGTACCAGAAGACGTGTTTGGCGAAAACCAGAGACAGCATTTGACCACAAGAACCTGATACCAACTGTAAAGCATGGTGGTGGAAATATTATGGTTTGGGGCAGCTTTGCTGCATCAGGGCCTGGGCAGCTCACCATCACAGAATCCACTATGAATTCTTCATTGTACCAGAGGGTGCTTGAGGATAATGTGAGGCCATCTGTCGGAAAGTTGAAGCTCATCCGAAGGTGGACCTTGCAACATGACAATGACCCTAAACATACCAGTAAATCCACCAAGGAATGGCTGAAAAGAAAGAAATGGAGGGTTCTGGAATGGCCAAGTCAAAGCCCGGATCTAAATCCCATCGAGATGTTGTGGGGGGATTTGAAACGAGCTGTGCATGCAAGAAACCCCTCAAGCATCGCACAGATGAAAGAATTCTGCTTGGAGGAGTGGGCAAAAATTTCTCCCAGTCGATGTCAGAGACTGGTAGACAGTTATAAGAAACACCTTCTTGAGGTTGTTTCTGCCAAAGGGGGCAATTCCACCTATTAGAGCCAAGGGTGTCCTTACTTTTTCCACATGCGAAATTTGCATTTATGTTTATTTAAATTATACAATGGACTACAAAATGTAAATGTTTCATGATATTTGTTATATTATATCACCTTTATCTGTCAATATTGTTGAAATGAAGATCAAATAGCTGTATGTTGAAATATGTTGAAAAAGTCAAAACTTTACATGGGGTGTACTTACTTTTTCACGTGACTGTATGTGTATTACATATCGGGGGAAGCGCAACACCCTGTAATTGGTGATAATGAAGAGATGTTTTTAGATAATAAAGGGTTGAGACAAAATAAGTGCAGATGAGTTTTTCAGCAGAAATGTAGAAACTTAAAATTTGGCAAAATTAGTTTTGATCTTTTTTTTTTTTACAATTCCCACAGTGGTGCTGACATTTCCTGAAGAGAGCGTTTGTCACTTTCCATTCATTTACAAGGACCAACCTCACTACGAATGCATCAAGGATGACAGGTATCCCTGGTGTGGTCTCACGGAAAATGTAGACAAGGACTGGAAGCGAGGCTGGTGTCCAGAGAAAGGTACGAACATTGGAAAAAGACTTGTAAAGCCGTCACTGATTTCACATGTGATTCAGGGATGAGTGGTTTGTGCATGTGCTGGGGGTACATTGTGGTTAGGTACAATATTGTTGTTAACATAGGTACTCTGAATAAATTCACATTGATGTGTATGGGTTGCGTATAAAGCTGTTCCTTCATTGGTTCACTTCCTTGTCTTTTACACCCATGGAGAGGCAACTCGACTTTATTATTGGTGAACCTCCATTTTTTTAGGGGGGTGAAGTTAGGAATCCCATCAAAGCGGGGTTATATAAGGGCGGAGTTATACAAGGGCGGGGTTATACAAGGGTGGGGTTACATGAGGGCGGGGTTACACGAGGGCGGAGTTATACAAGGGCGGGGTTATACAAGGGTGGGGTTACACAAAGGAGGGGTTACATGAGGGCGGGGTTACACGAGGGCGGAGTTACACAAGGACGGGATTACACAAGGGCAGGGTTACACAAGGGCGGAGTTAGGAAACCTATCAGGGCGAGGTTATACAAGGGCATGTTTATACAAGGGCAGGGTACTACAAGGTCGGGATTACACAGGGGTGTGGTTACATGAGGGTGGGGTTATGCAAGGGTGGTGCTACACAAGGGCAGGGTTAGACAAGGGTGGGGTTACATGAGGGCGGGGTTACATGAGGGCGGAGTTTACACAATGACGGGGTTACACAAGGGCGGTGCTACACAAGGTCGGGGTTACACAAGGGTGGGGTTACATGAGGGCGGAGTTACACAAGGACTGGGTTACATGAGGACGGAGTTACACAAGGATGGGGTTACACAAGGGCAGTGCTACACAAGGTCGGGGTTACACAAGGGTGGGGTTACATGAGGGCGGGGTTACATGAGGGCGGAGTTTACACAATGACGGGGTTACAGAAGGGCGGTGCTACACAAGGTCGGGATTACACAAGGGTGGGGTTACATGAGGGCAGGGTTACACAAGGGCGGAGTTAGGAAACCTATCAGGGCGAGGTTATACAGGGCGTGTTTATACAAGGGCAGGGTAATACAAGGTCGGGGTTACACAAGGGTGTGGTTACACAAGGGTGTGGTTACACAAGGGTGTGGTTACATGAGGGTGGGGTTATGCAAGGGTGGTGCTACACAAGGGCAGGGTTATACAAGGGTGGGGTTACATGAGGGCGGGGTTACATGAGGGCGGAGTTTACACAATGACGGGGTTACACAAGGGCGGTGCTACACAAGGTCGGGGTTACACAAGGGTGGGGTTACATTAGGGCGGGGTTACATGAGGACGGAGTTACACAAGGATGGGGTTACACAAGGGCAGGGTTATACAAGGGCGTGTTTATACAAGGGCAGGGTAATACAAGGTCGGGGTTACACAAGGGTGTGGTTACACAAGGGTGTGATTACACAAGGGTGGGGTTATGCAAGGGTGGTGCTACACAAGGGCAGGGTTATACAAGGGTGGGGTTATACAAGGGTGGGGTTATACAAGGGCGTGTTTATACAAGCGCAGGGTAATACAAGGTCGGGGTTACACAAGGGTGTGGTTACACAAGGGTGTGGTTACACAAGGGTGTGGTTACACAAGGGTTGGGTTATGCAAGGGTGGTGCTACACAAGGGCAGGGTTATACAAGGGTGGGGTTATACAAGGGTGGGGTTATACAAGGGCGTGTTTATACAAGCGCAGGGTAATACAAGGTCGGGGTTACACAAGGGTGTGGTTACACAAGGGTGTGATTACACAAGGGTGGGGTTATGCAAGGGTGGTGCTACACAAGGGCAGGGTTATACAAGGGTGGGGTTATACAAGGGTGGGGTTATACAAGGGCGTGTTTATACAAGCGCAGGGTAATACAAGGTCGGGGTTACACAAGGGTGTGGTTACACAAGGGTGTGGTTACACAAGGGTGTGGTTACACAAGGGTTGGGTTATGCAAGGGTGTGGTTACACAAGGGCAGGGTTATACAAGGGTGGGGTTATACAAGGGTGGGGTAATACAAGGGCGGTGCTACACAAGGGCAGGGTTATACAAGGGTGGGGTTACATGAGGGCAGGGTTACATGAGGACGGAGTTACACAAGGATGGGGTTACACAAGGGCGTGTTTATACAAGAGCAGGGTAATACAAGGTCGGGGTTACACAAGGGTGTGGTTACACAAGGGTGTGGTTACACAAGGGTGGGGTTATGCAAGGGCGGTGCTATACAAGGGCAGGGTTATACAAGGGTGGGGTTATACAAGGGTGGGGTTATACAAGGGCATGGTTATACAAGGGTGGGGTTACATGATGGTGGGGTTACATGAGGGCAGTGTTATACAAGGGTGGGGTTATGCAAGGGCGGGGTTATACAAGGGCATGGTTATACAAGGACGGCGTTACACAAGGGCAGGGTTATACAAGGGTGGGGTTATACAAGGGTGGGGTTATGCAAGGGCGGTGCTATACAAGGGCGGTGCTACACAAGGGCGGGGTTACACAAAGGTGGGGTTACATGAGGGCGGGGTTACATGAGGGCGGGGTTACATGAGGGCGGAGTTACACAAGGACGGGGTTACACAAGGGCAGGGTTATACAAGGGCGGAGTAAGGAAACCTATCAAAGCGAGGTTATACAAGGGCGTGGTTATACAAGGACGGGGTTACACAAGGGCGGAGTTAGGAAACCTATCAGGGCGAGGCTAAACAAGGGCGTGTTTATACATGGGCGGGGTTACACAAAGGCGGGGTTACAGGGGCGGGGTTACACGAGGGCGGAGTTACACAAGGACGGGATTACACAAGGGCAGGGTTACACAAGGGCGGAGTTGGGAAACCTATCAGGGTGACAAGGGCGTGTTTATACAAGGGCAGGGTAATACAAGGTCGGGGTTACACTAGGGCGTGGTTACACAAGGGTGGGGTTATGCAGGGGCGGTGCTACACAAGGACAGGGTTATACAAGGGTGGGGTTACATGAGGGCAGGGTTATACAAGGGTGGGGTTATGCAAGGGCGGAGTTACACAAGGACGGGATTACACAAGGGCGGAGTTAGGAAACCTATCAGGGCGAGGCTATACAAGGGCGTGGTTATACAAGGACGGAGTTACACAAGGGCGAGGTTATACAAGGATGGGGTTGCACAAGGGCAGGGTTATACAAGGACGGGGTTGCACAAGGGCGAGGTAATACAAGGACGGGGTTGCACAAGGGCAGGGTCATACAAGGGCGGGGTCATACAAGGGCGGAGTTATACAAGGGTGGGGTTATACAAGGGCAGAGTTATACAAGGGTGGGGTTATACAAGGGCAGAGTTATACAAGGGTCGGGTTATACAAGGGCAGAGTTATACAAGGAAGCCTATCTAGAATGCAATTCAAAAGTAAATAATTTTTTGAAGAAAAAAAGTACGGATGGCTTAGAATACCAAAAGTAAAGAAACAACGTAAAGATTATTGCATTAAAATGACAAAATGTGATAATACTTTTGATATAGCAATGCCTATGTAAGTAACACCAACTGGTGAGGCATGTCTACATTCACCAATGAGGTTTTATCCTCCATATCTCTGTGAGCTAATGCAACCCATGTTGGGAAAGGGCAGGACAATGTTGAATGGCATCATCATTAAAAGGCCACACACACACCTGCCTTGCTGAAATTACGTAAAACATTTTGATCAGCAGAGTAATAGTTGTTCATGAAGTGTGTACAGTTTGGTGACATTTGTGGATGCCAATGTTCCTCTCACATTGGACTTCAAAGAAATCAGAGACACAAACATACCAACTACAGGTGAGATCCATTGTTGGTGACAGGTTACTCCAACAACGCAGTTGAGTTACCAATGGACAAGAGTATTCAATATGAGACTTTCCAAATGACTTAATCTGCCCCAGTATGTTCGGCGTGCATGCGCAGAAACCCGTAGAAATAGAAATCTTCAGCGCATGTGAACTCCTATAGTGCGTGCATGGTTAGGATTATTACTACCTAACATGGCTCACAAAGCTTCTAAAAAAAGCTGAAAATACTTGGAAAAATACCTGAAAGAAAGCACAATGAAAGAGCTGGATGGAGACACTGTATCTGGTTTGGGTGTTGCTGAATACTGATGGACAGGTCATATCTGAGGCTTGCGAATCGACAGGGTAATTTTAAAATCAACTTTTAAAATGAGGATATTTACTATTAATTTACTAAAAGAAGTGTGTGCGTGTGCCTGTCGCCACTCACTTGTATTAACAGGATATTGTAGGAACTCGACACCTCGCATCCACTGATATTTCTCGTATTTCTATATATTTTCGCGATGCCGATTTGCATCCATAAACACAACAATTATGATTTATCACTTAGGAATTGCTACTCTTTCGTGTAAATGCTGAGAATTATGTTTAAAAGACGACGTGTTTGAATAACGCATTTTGCCCTAGCAACGGCCCACGCTAGCAGAAGCGAGTCACTGAAAATGCACACTCCGCGCATGCGTAAAGGGCCTCGTTTCGCATTCATACATCATTTCAAAAGTTCTGTATCAATTTCGATTATTTGACCAGAGAAATCTACATGGATTTGAGGAGCATTTATAAATAAAGCCATAACCAAAAGAACATAAGTTCGTCAAGCTGTAAAGCAAAATATTGTCTGTGTTGTGAAGAAATGAGGTGATGAGAAATGCTGAACTATGTGAAACATTGAAAGTGGTATTTGTGATGGTCTACCACAGGATTGCTGACATATGGTGGAAATGGCCTTGGCTTTCCATGTGTCTTTCCCTTTCTTTATGGTGGCACCTGGCACAAAAACTGTCTCCAAGACCAATATGATGGCGGCTACAGCTGGTGTTCCACCACCTCCAACTATGACGTGGATCAGAAGCATGGGATCTGCCCAGAACCTTGTATGTTGTTTAGCTTTACAGGATTTTACTCCTGCGCATCATTAAAGCAATAATACAATAACTGGCAATTTCATTACTATTTAATTATCTCCCAATTATATATATTTTAAAACTTTAAGAAAATGACTTGGGGGTTAATGAAGGGGTTAATTAGATAGTTATTTCATATTGTTCGTACAAAGCATCTAGTAGCACACTGTATAGAAGCTGCTAGAATCATGTGCACAGTGAATGCCCTTTCACCCGAAGCACTGTTTGTGTCTGTCTTCTTTCCCTTTGTCCCTCTGCAATTAATGTCCCTTAATAGTTTTCCTCTTGTGTCATCCTATTCGATAATTGCCTTCTGTGTGTTAACCAGAAGCAAATGGCGTATCAACGTGTATTACTCTCGGGTGCTACCAAACAAATGGCACGTCCATATGTGTAATGTCCATTGAGGGTGGGGACCCATGGCATATGATGTAAAGGCCATGGTTATTTACACGATTGTAGCAGCGACAGAAAGATTGCAGGTAAAGGTTGTTGGTGGGAGGACTAGGTAGCTGTAGAACACACAGCTGGCAGGAACAAACTGCACCGTATCGTGGGTGAAAAACCACCTTTGTACACATCTTCCTTTTTCCAGCCACTCTTCGTGATTAATTTTTCTCACTATTTCTCATTATTGAAGCAAATTCGTGTTTCTCACTATTTATATGAATATTGTTTAAAATGATATTTGGAGACGAGTTTTTCTCACTATTTACACAGAGAAAGATTGTTTAAAATGATTTTTGGAGACGAGTTGTTCTCACTATTTATATAGAGAAAGATTGTTTAAAATGATATTTGGAGACGAGTTTTTCTCACTATTTATATAGAGAAAGATTGTTTGAAATGATATTTGGAGATGAGTTTTTCTCACTATTTATGTCGTGAAAGATTGTTGAAAATGATTTTTGGAGACGAGTTTTTCTCACTATTTACAAAGAGAAAGATTGTTTAAAATGATATTAGGAGATGAGTTTTTCTCACTATTTATGTCGTGAAATATTGTTGAAAATGATTTTTGGAGACGAGTTTTTGTCACTATTTATATAGAGAAAGATTGTTTGAAATGATTTTTGGAGACGAGTTTTTCTCACTATTTACAAAGAGAAAGATTGTTAAAAATGATTTTTGGAGACGAGTTTTTCTCACTATTTACAAAGAGAAAGATTGTTTGAAATGATTTTTGGAGACGAGTTTTTCTCACTATTTACAAAGAGAAAGATTGTTTGAAATGATTTTTGGAGACGAGTTTTTCTCACTATTTACAAAGAGAAAGATTGTTGAAAATGATTTTTGGAGACGAGTTTTTGTCACTATTTATATAGAGAAAGATTGTTTAAAATGATATTTGGAGATGAGTTTTTCTCACTATTTATGTCGTGAAAGATTGTTGAAAATGATTTTTGGAGACGAGTTTTTGTCACTATTTATATAGAGAAAGATTGTTTGAAATGATTTTTGGAGACGAGTTTTTCTCACTATTTACAAAGAGAAAGATTGTTAAAAATGATTTTTGGAGACGAGTTTTTCTCACTATTTACAAAGAGAAAGATTGTTTAAAATGATATTTGGAGATGAGTTTTTCTCACTATTTATGTCGTGAAAGATTGTTGAAAATGATTTTTGGAGACGAGTTTTTGTCACTATTTATATAGAGAAAGATTGTTTGAAATGATTTTTGGAGACGAGTTTTTCTCACTATTTACAAAGAGAAAGATTGTTAAAAATGATTTTTGGAGACGAGTTTTTCTCACTATTTACAAAGAGAAAGATTGTTTGAAATGATTTTTGGAGACGAGTTTTTCTCACTATTTACAAAGAGAAAGATTGTTTGAAATGATTTTTGGAGACGAGTTTTTCTCACTATTTATATAGAGAAAGATTGTTTAAAATGATATTTGGAGATGAGTTTTTCTCACTATTTATATAGAGAAAGATTGTTTGAAATGATTTTTGGAGACGAGTTTTTCTCACTATTTATGTCGTGAAAGATTGTTGAAAATGATATTTGGAGATGAGTTTTTCTCACTATTTATATAGAGAAAGATTGTTTGAAATGATTTTTGGAGACGAGTTTTTCTCACTATTTACAAAGAGAAAGATTGTTAAAAATGATTTTTGGAGACGAGTTTTTCTCACTATTTACAAAGAGAAAGATTGTTTAAAATGATATTTGGAGATGAGTTTTTCTCACTATTTATGTCGTGAAAGATTGTTGAAAATGATTTTTGGAGACGAGTTTTTGTCACTATTTATATAGAGAAAGATTGTTTGAAATGATTTTTGGAGACGAGTTTTTCTCACTATTTACAAAGAGAAAGATTGTTAAAAATGATTTTTGGAGACGAGTTTTTCTCACTATTTACAAAGAGAAAGATTGTTTGAAATGATTTTTGGAGACGAGTTTTTCTCACTATTTACAAAGAGAAAGATTGTTTGAAATGATTTTTGGAGACGAGTTTTTCTCACTATTTATATAGAGAAAGATTGTTTAAAATGATATTTGGAGATGAGTTTTTGCCACTATTTACAAAGAGAAAGATTGTTTGAAATGATATTTGGAGACGAGTTTTTCTCACTATTTATATAGAGAAAGATTGTTTAAAATGATATTTGGAGACGAGTTTTTCTCACTATTTACAAAGAGAAAGATTGTTTAAAATGATATTTGGAGATGAGTTTTTGCCACTATTTACAAAGAGAAAGATTGTTTGAAATGATATTTGGAGACGAGTTTTTCTCACTATTTATATAGAGAAAGATTGTTTAAAATGATATTTGGAGACGAGTTTTTCTCACTATTTACAAAGAGAAAGATTGTTTGAAATGATATTTGGAGACGAGTTTTTCTCACTATTTATATAGAGAAAGATTGTTCAAAATGATATTTGGAGACGAGTTTTTCTCACTATTTACAAAGAGAAAGATTGTTTAAAATGATATTTGGAGACGACTTTTTCTCACTATTTACAAAGAGAAAGATTGTTTAAAATGATATTTGGAGATGAGTTTTTGCCACTATTTACAAAGAGAAAGATTGTTTGAAATGATATTTGGAGACGAGTTTTTCTCAATATTTATATAGAGAAAGATTGTTCAAAATGATATTTGGAGACGAGTTTTTCTCACTATTTACAAAGAGAAAGATTGTTTAAAATGATATTTGGAGACGAGTTTTTCTCACTATTTACAAAGAGAAAGATTGTTTCAAATGATATTTGGAGATGAGTTTTTCTCACTATTTACAAAGAGAAAGATTGTTTGAAATGATATTTGGAGACGAGTTTTTCTCACTATTTATATAGAGAAAGATTGTTTAAAATGATATTTGGAGACGAGTTTTTCTCACTATTTACAAAGAGAAAGATTGTTTAAAATGATTTTTGGAGACGAGTTTTTCTCACTATTTATATAGAGAAAGATTGTTTAAAATGATATTTGGAGACGAGTTTTTCTCACTATTTACAAACAGAAAGATTGTTTGAAATGATTTTTGGAGACGAGTTTTTCTCACTATTTATATAGAGAAAGATTGTTTAAAATGATATTTGGAGATGAGTTTTTGCCACTATTTACAAAGAGAAAGATTGTTTGAAATGATATTTGGAGACGAGTTTTTCTCACTATTTATATAGAGAAAGATTGTTTAAAATGATATTTGGAGACGAGTTTTTCTCACTATTTACAAAGAGAAAGATTGTTTAAAATGATATTTGGAGATGAGTTTTTGCCACTATTTACAAAGAGAAAGATTGTTTGAAATGATATTTGGAGACGAGTTTTTCTCACTATTTATATAGAGAAAGATTGTTTAAAATGATATTTGGAGACGAGTTTTTCTCACTATTTACAAAGAGAAAGATTGTTTGAAATGATATTTGGAGACGAGTTTTTCTCACTATTTATATAGAGAAAGATTGTTCAAAATGATATTTGGAGACGAGTTTTTCTCACTATTTACAAAGAGAAAGATTGTTTAAAATGATATTTGGAGACGACTTTTTCTCACTATTTACAAAGAGAAAGATTGTTTAAAATGATATTTGGAGATGAGTTTTTGCCACTATTTACAAAGAGAAAGATTGTTTGAAATGATATTTGGAGACGAGTTTTTCTCACTATTTATATAGAGAAAGATTGTTCAAAATGATATTTGGAGACGAGTTTTTCTCACTATTTACAAAGAGAAAGATTGTTTAAAATGATATTTGGAGACGAGTTTTTCTCACTATTTACAAAGAGAAAGATTGTTTCAAATGATATTTGGAGATGAGTTTTTCTCACTATTTACAAAGAGAAAGATTGTTTGAAATGATATTTGGAGACGAGTTTTTCTCACTATTTATATAGAGAAAGATTGTTTAAAATGATATTTGGAGACGAGTTTTTCTCACTATTTACAAAGAGAAAGATTGTTTAAAATGATATTTGGAGACGAGTTTTTCTCACTATTTATATAGAGAAAGATTGTTTAAAATGATATTTGGA
This sequence comes from Myxine glutinosa, assembly GCF_964187855.1. Taxonomy (NCBI): domain Eukaryota; kingdom Metazoa; phylum Chordata; class Myxini; order Myxiniformes; family Myxinidae; genus Myxine; species Myxine glutinosa. The sequence continues at coordinate 110,488,525 of NC_136262.1, forward strand.
GACGAGTTTTTCTCACTATTTACAAAGAGAAAGATTGTTAAAAATGATTTTTGGAGACGAGTTTTTCTCACTATTTACAAAGAGAAAGATTGTTTGAAATGATTTTTGGAGACGAGTTTTTCTCACTATTTACAAAGAGAAAGATTGTTTGAAATGATTTTTGGAGACGAGTTTTTCTCACTATTTACAAAGAGAAAGATTGTTGAAAATGATTTTTGGAGACGAGTTTTTGTCACTATTTATATAGAGAAAGATTGTTTAAAATGATATTTGGAGATGAGTTTTTCTCACTATTTATGTCGTGAAAGATTGTTGAAAATGATTTTTGGAGACGAGTTTTTGTCACTATTTATATAGAGAAAGATTGTTTGAAATGATTTTTGGAGACGAGTTTTTCTCACTATTTACAAAGAGAAAGATTGTTAAAAATGATTTTTGGAGACGAGTTTTTCTCACTATTTACAAAGAGAAAGATTGTTTAAAATGATATTTGGAGATGAGTTTTTCTCACTATTTATGTCGTGAAAGATTGTTGAAAATGATTTTTGGAGACGAGTTTTTGTCACTATTTATATAGAGAAAGATTGTTTGAAATGATTTTTGGAGACGAGTTTTTCTCACTATTTACAAAGAGAAAGATTGTTAAAAATGATTTTTGGAGACGAGTTTTTCTCACTATTTACAAAGAGAAAGATTGTTTGAAATGATTTTTGGAGACGAGTTTTTCTCACTATTTACAAAGAGAAAGATTGTTTGAAATGATTTTTGGAGACGAGTTTTTCTCACTATTTATATAGAGAAAGATTGTTTAAAATGATATTTGGAGATGAGTTTTTCTCACTATTTATATAGAGAAAGATTGTTTGAAATGATTTTTGGAGACGAGTTTTTCTCACTATTTATGTCGTGAAAGATTGTTGAAAATGATATTTGGAGATGAGTTTTTCTCACTATTTATATAGAGAAAGATTGTTTGAAATGATTTTTGGAGACGAGTTTTTCTCACTATTTACAAAGAGAAAGATTGTTAAAAATGATTTTTGGAGACGAGTTTTTCTCACTATTTACAAAGAGAAAGATTGTTTAAAATGATATTTGGAGATGAGTTTTTCTCACTATTTATGTCGTGAAAGATTGTTGAAAATGATTTTTGGAGACGAGTTTTTGTCACTATTTATATAGAGAAAGATTGTTTGAAATGATTTTTGGAGACGAGTTTTTCTCACTATTTACAAAGAGAAAGATTGTTAAAAATGATTTTTGGAGACGAGTTTTTCTCACTATTTACAAAGAGAAAGATTGTTTGAAATGATTTTTGGAGACGAGTTTTTCTCACTATTTACAAAGAGAAAGATTGTTTGAAATGATTTTTGGAGACGAGTTTTTCTCACTATTTATATAGAGAAAGATTGTTTAAAATGATATTTGGAGATGAGTTTTTGCCACTATTTACAAAGAGAAAGATTGTTTGAAATGATATTTGGAGACGAGTTTTTCTCACTATTTATATAGAGAAAGATTGTTTAAAATGATATTTGGAGACGAGTTTTTCTCACTATTTACAAAGAGAAAGATTGTTTAAAATGATATTTGGAGATGAGTTTTTGCCACTATTTACAAAGAGAAAGATTGTTTGAAATGATATTTGGAGACGAGTTTTTCTCACTATTTATATAGAGAAAGATTGTTTAAAATGATATTTGGAGACGAGTTTTTCTCACTATTTACAAAGAGAAAGATTGTTTGAAATGATATTTGGAGACGAGTTTTTCTCACTATTTATATAGAGAAAGATTGTTCAAAATGATATTTGGAGACGAGTTTTTCTCACTATTTACAAAGAGAAAGATTGTTTAAAATGATATTTGGAGACGACTTTTTCTCACTATTTACAAAGAGAAAGATTGTTTAAAATGATATTTGGAGATGAGTTTTTGCCACTATTTACAAAGAGAAAGATTGTTTGAAATGATATTTGGAGACGAGTTTTTCTCAATATTTATATAGAGAAAGATTGTTCAAAATGATATTTGGAGACGAGTTTTTCTCACTATTTACAAAGAGAAAGATTGTTTAAAATGATATTTGGAGACGAGTTTTTCTCACTATTTACAAAGAGAAAGATTGTTTCAAATGATATTTGGAGATGAGTTTTTCTCACTATTTACAAAGAGAAAGATTGTTTGAAATGATATTTGGAGACGAGTTTTTCTCACTATTTATATAGAGAAAGATTGTTTAAAATGATATTTGGAGACGAGTTTTTCTCACTATTTACAAAGAGAAAGATTGTTTAAAATGATTTTTGGAGACGAGTTTTTCTCACTATTTATATAGAGAAAGATTGTTTAAAATGATATTTGGAGACGAGTTTTTCTCACTATTTACAAACAGAAAGATTGTTTGAAATGATTTTTGGAGACGAGTTTTTCTCACTATTTATATAGAGAAAGATTGTTTAAAATGATATTTGGAGATGAGTTTTTGCCACTATTTACAAAGAGAAAGATTGTTTGAAATGATATTTGGAGACGAGTTTTTCTCACTATTTATATAGAGAAAGATTGTTTAAAATGATATTTGGAGACGAGTTTTTCTCACTATTTACAAAGAGAAAGATTGTTTAAAATGATATTTGGAGATGAGTTTTTGCCACTATTTACAAAGAGAAAGATTGTTTGAAATGATATTTGGAGACGAGTTTTTCTCACTATTTATATAGAGAAAGATTGTTTAAAATGATATTTGGAGACGAGTTTTTCTCACTATTTACAAAGAGAAAGATTGTTTGAAATGATATTTGGAGACGAGTTTTTCTCACTATTTATATAGAGAAAGATTGTTCAAAATGATATTTGGAGACGAGTTTTTCTCACTATTTACAAAGAGAAAGATTGTTTAAAATGATATTTGGAGACGACTTTTTCTCACTATTTACAAAGAGAAAGATTGTTTAAAATGATATTTGGAGATGAGTTTTTGCCACTATTTACAAAGAGAAAGATTGTTTGAAATGATATTTGGAGACGAGTTTTTCTCACTATTTATATAGAGAAAGATTGTTCAAAATGATATTTGGAGACGAGTTTTTCTCACTATTTACAAAGAGAAAGATTGTTTAAAATGATATTTGGAGACGAGTTTTTCTCACTATTTACAAAGAGAAAGATTGTTTCAAATGATATTTGGAGATGAGTTTTTCTCACTATTTACAAAGAGAAAGATTGTTTGAAATGATATTTGGAGACGAGTTTTTCTCACTATTTATATAGAGAAAGATTGTTTAAAATGATATTTGGAGACGAGTTTTTCTCACTATTTACAAAGAGAAAGATTGTTTAAAATGATATTTGGAGACGAGTTTTTCTCACTATTTATATAGAGAAAGATTGTTTAAAATGATATTTGGAGACGAGTTTTTCTCACTATTTATATAGACAAAGATTGTTTGAAATGATATTTGGAGACGAGTTTTTCTCACTATTTATATAGAGAAAGATTGTTTAAAATGATATTTGGAGATGAGTTTTTCTCACTATTTATATAGAGAAAGATTGTTTAAAATGATATTTGGAGACGAGTTTTTCTCACTATTTATATAGAGAAAGATTGTTTAAAATGATATTTGGAGATGAGTTTTTCTCACTATTTATATAGAGAAAGATTGTTTAAAATGATATTTGGAGATGAGTTTTTCTCACTATTTATATAGAGAAAGATTGTTTAAAATGATATTTGGAGACGAGTTTTTCTCACTATTTATATAGAGAAAGATTGTTTAAAATGATATTTGGAGACGAGTTTTTCTCACTATTTATATAGAGAAAGATTGTTTAAAATGATATTTGGAGATGAGTTTTTCTCACTATTTATATAGAGAAAGATTGTTTAAAATGATATTTGGAGACGAGTTTTTCTCACTATTTATATAGAGAAAGATTGTTTAAAATGATATTTGGAGACGAGTTTTTCTCACTATTTACAAAGAGAAAGATTGTTTAAAATGATATTTGGAGATGAGTTTTTCTCACTATTTATATAGAGAAAGATTGTTTAAAATGATATTTGGAGATGAGTTTTTCTCACTATTTATATAGAGAAAGATTGTTTAAAATGATATTTGGAGATGAGTTTTTGCCACTATTTACAAAGAGAAAGATTGTTTAAAATGATTTTTGGAGATGAGTTTTTCTCACTATTTACACAGAGAAAGATTGTTTGAAATGATATTTGGAGACGAGTTTTTCTGTATTTATATGGAGAAAGATTGTTTAAAATGATATTTGGAGACGAGTTTTTCTCACTATTTATATAGAGAAAGATTGTTTAAAATGATATTTGGAGACGAGTTTTTCTCACTATTTATATAGAGAAAGATTGTTCAAAATGATTTTTGGAGACGAGTTTTTCTCACTATTTATATGGAGAAAGATTGTTTGAAATGATTTTTGGAGACGAGTTTTTCTCACTATTTACAAAGAGAAAGATTGTTTAAAATGATATTTGGAGACGAGTTTTTCTCACTATTTATATAGAGAAAGATTGTTCAAAATGATATTTGGAGACGAGTTTTTCTCACTATTTACAAAGAGAAAGATTGTTTAAAATGATATTTGGAGACGAGTTTTTCTCACTATTTATATAGAGAAAGTTCGACGGTGGGAGGGATTTTCGAAGCTCCACACGGTCTCCACGTTTTTCGAAGTTAAGTCTGTTCACAATTGTATTTTGTCGAAACTGTATTTATCTTTCGGTGTGTGAAGTTATTGTGTGCAACTTTGGTTGTTTCTCGGTGTTTATCTTTCATAAATTGATCGTCTGTTTGCCGTGTCGTGTCTTGAGGCCTTGTACAGTGTGCACTGTACAACCTTGAGGCTTTGTTTTTCTCTCAGCGGTCCGTCGTTTGTGATCCAATAACTTTCGTTCTCTGTATTCCCAGGCTTTTCACCCATAGCCTACTTCCTTGTGTAAATCTCAACTCAAAAAAAAACAAAAAAAAAAAAAACATTTCCTTCTATGTTCTCATTCGTTTATTCATTCTTATTCGTTCGTTCGTTCTTCGACCACGTGTTTCTCCCCCATTTCCCCAGATAGTTTTCACTCATTAACCTTCAATGTTTACACTTTCCCCTCAAGTTATGTATTCCGTCATATTTTATAACACCTTTTTCTTCTTCTTCTTTAAAAGGCTGCTTTCGACTTGCTCACCAAATCAATTCATCCCCAAAAAAATATCCATCTCCTATAGTGCCTTTTTTCTACATTCCCTAAACTCTCCTGCACTCCATCCTCCATCCAGCGTCCTTAAACGTATTTTTAACTCGAAGGTCACAAGAAACTCATTTTGCAATAAATGTTCGTTTCCCATAAATCGTACACTTTCAAAAATCCAATCTCACCCCTCCCCTCCAAATCTTCCCCATAACCCCTCCCCTCCAAATCTTCCCCATCACCCATCCCTTTCAAATCTCCCCCCTTGCCCCCTCCCTCCTAAACTACCCCCTCACCCCTCCCCGCCAAGACGCCCCCTCGCCCCTCCCCTCCTAGACTCCTGCCTCACCCCTCCCCTCCAAATCTCCCCCATATCCCATCCCTTTCAAATCCCTCCCCTTGTCCCTTCCCTCCCAAACTCCCCCCTCACCCCTCCCCTTCAAATCTCCCCACCCTCATTGCTTCTCAATTTCCCCCCTCTCACTCCCCCTCCTCAAAGCGTCCTCCCCGCTTCTTCCCCCTTCAAACTCTCACCTCCATCTCCCCCAACCTTCTGCCTCGCTCTTCCCCCTCCTCAAATAACACCTCATTGTGGCTCACCCAATCACCATCAAACCTTTTGTCCGCCCCATCCTTCCCTTTCTCCGAGCTATTCTGAAATCTCTGACACACCTTCAACAGCTCTCCCTATCTCTTCCACCTCTTCCACATCTTACCCTACCCCTCCTCCCCCCTGTTCTGTATCTGATGCTCCCCCTTCCTCTTCATTAACGGTATGGACCTCAAACATCCGGGGCCTTCGTTCAAACTTAACTGATCTCTCCATACAGGTTGCTTCTGTCAAACCAGACGTGATCTGCTTAACAGAAACTTTCCTCCTTTATGATGTCTCTGATTCCATAGTATCTCTCCCGGGCTACTCCCTCCTCCGGTATGATAGACCTGAGCCTCGTCCTGGAGGCGGGGTTGCTATCTTTATCAAAAACTCTCTTCCTCACTCGCCCTGCACTGCACTCTCTCCACCTCACCCCCAGGAATACCTCTGGCTACGGCTTCCCCTTCGCTCCCACCTCTTGTTCATATGTGTGTTGTACCGTCCACCAAACAGTGATGACTCCATCTACATCTCGCTGTCTGATGATATGGACCAACTTCTATCTACTCATCCCAACTCTCTCTTCCTCATATGTGGTGATTTCAATTGTCACCATGCCAGTTGGCTGGGTGTGGGTACCTCTCTCACCAGCCATGGCTCTTCAGCAAAGGACTTCTGCGACTCACTGGGACTGACACAATCTGTCAATTTCCCGACCCGGATCTCAGTCAACGGAACATCTTCTCTTCTGGACTTGGTTATGACTAACTTCCCTGAAAATGTCTGCTGCTCTTCTTCTGCTCCGATCGGATCATCTGATCATGTCCTTGTTAAAGTGGACATCTCTCTGACCATCCTCAGGGAGCCTGCTCAGCGTCGACGAGTCTGGCATTTCACTCAGGCCAACTGGCACGGTCTTCAAGCAGCCATTAATCATCTGGACTGGTCTCCCATCTCTACCACCTCTGACATCAACTCATCCTGGGAATTCTTCCAAAGTAAATTGCTCTCTCTCATGCACAGATTTATCCCATCTCGTCTTCAGTTGTCATACCCTTCCTCCCGTCGATGATACACGGAATCTTGTGGTGAGGCTGTTGCCCAGAAACAACTTGCCTTCGTCTCCTGGAAAGCAAATCCAACGGAAGGAAATCTCATTCCCTTTCACAAAGCCCGAAACAAGTGTGTGTCCACCCTCAGGAGAGCCAGGAAACAATATCTCTCCGTTCGCAAGACCGAACTCTCTTATCTGTCTCCCTCTTCCAAATCCTGGTGGCGTCTGGTCAAATCCGTTTCTGGTGTTTGTTCCCCCTCCATCCCCTCCCTTACCTCAAACGGCTACACAGCTGACTCCGCACGTGAAAAAGCTGAATGCCTCAACTCTGTGTTTGCCTCTAAATCTTGTGTCCCAAACCCATCCCTCTCTGTACCCACCATACCCAGTCGTACCCTGCTGCTCCTGGACTCCGTGTCCTTTCCTCCTGACAAGGTGGAAAAGTTTCTGTCAACCCTCGACTCTGATTCTGCAACTGGACCCGACGGCATCAGCCCACGGGTCCTAAAATCCTGCTCTGCTGCTCTATCTCACCCTCTCTCTGTTCTCTTCACCCTCTCTTTTGCTCAAGGTCAACTGCCATCTGCTTGGAAATAAGTCAACATCACCGCTTTGCACAAAAAAGGTGCAAAAACAGATCCTAGCAACTACAGACCAATCAGCCTTCTCCCAATTATCAGCAAAGTCATGGAATCCATCATTGCTTCGGATATGAAATCTTTCCTCTTCTCCAATGGCTTGATCTCTGATCATCAATTTGGTTTCAGACCAGGTCACTCTACTCTGGACATGCTGCTTCTGCTGTCTCAACAATGGATGGAGGTCCTCAATGCCAAACAGGAAATTAGAGCTGTCTCCCTCGACATATCACGTGCCTTCGACACGGTCTGGCACCCCGCTCTGCTCACCAAACTCTCCTCCTTTGGTATCCATGGAAATCTCCACGCATGGCTGGCGGACTTCCTCTCTAGTCGTCGTCAACGTGTGGCCCTGAATGGGTTTCTCTCATCTCCTCTTCCTGTTCAGGCTGGAGTTCCCCAAGGCAGTGTTCTGGGCCCCGTGCTTTTTCTGGTCTTCATCAATGATCTCTCTGACTCTCTCGAAAATCCTCTCTATCTCTTTGCTGATGACTCCACTCTCTGCCGCTCCATTCCTCTTCCCTCAGATCGGCAGTCTGCTGCCTCCTCACTCTCTGAAGACCTGGACAAAATCACAGACTGGTCAAACAAGTGGAACATGTCTTTCAATCCTGACAAATCTCACACTCTTACCATGTCTCTCCGAAAAGATCGACTGGACAACCCTCCCATCTACTTTCTCAACAATCCTCTCCAAGAAGTTCTGTCGCTCAAGATTTTGGGTCTCACTATCTGCCATGATCTTTCTTGGGAAAACCACATTTCCAAGCTGGCCTCCAAAGCCAGTCGCCGACTGGGCATCCTCCGTCGTGCGAAGTCCTTCCTTGGCACACCTGAGCTCCTCACCACATACAAGGCTTTCATCCGCAGCTCAATGGAATACAGTTCTCCCCTATGGGCCGGTGCTCCTGCCTCACACCTAGCTCGGCTTCACGCTGTTGAAACCAAAGCTTTCAGAATTATTGGAATCTCCCGCGATGAAGCTATCTCTGAGGGCCTTTCACTCACTCACCGCAGGCAGGTAGGTGGTCTTTCTGTCTTCTACCGACTCCTCTCCGGCCTTGCACCCCCAGCTCTCTCTGTGCTCTGTCCCCCAAATATTCCTACAGGTCGCACAAGATCTGCCAGCAACCCTCTGATGGTTAAACTGCCGAAATCTCGGCTCTCTGCTCACCTTCACTCTTTCATTCCTCTTTTCTCCCGCCTCTGGAACAAACTCCCTCACTCCCTTCAATCCCACTCCTCCCTCCAGGTCTTTAAAACAGCTGTTCACCACCATCTCTTATCTTCCCCCATCCAAAACCTTGATCTTTTCTACCCCCGCTAATTCACCCCAGATCCACCTTGTTTGAAATTCCAACTTCTTTCCTGGAAGTCCTGGCAGTGTCCATATGTTTTATACCTCTCCCACCGCCCCTTCCCATGCCCCCCCCCCCCCCAAAGCCCTCGCCCTCTCTCAGATCTCTCGATGTCTCCATGTCTCTCGGTCCCTGCTCTCAAATGTTGTGTTTGTGTCCTTCCCCCTCTCTCCCCATCTTGTCTACCGCTCCCGATGTTATATGTTTTATGTGTCGGTTTGTCTTTCTGTGTGATTAATGTTCGCTCTTTCACGAGCCTCGATCTTGTATACAAAAAAAAAAAAAAAAAAAAAAAAAAAAGATTGTTTAAAATGATATTTGGAGACGAGTTTTTCTCACTATTTATATAGAGAAAGATTGTTTAAAATGATATTTGGAGACGAGTTTTTCTCACTATTTACACAGAGAAAGATTGTTCAAAATGATATTTGGAGACGAGTTTTTCTCACTATTTATATAGAGAAAGATTGTTTAAAATGATATTTGGAGACGAGTTTTTCTCACTATTTATATAGAGAAAGATTGTTTAAAATGATATTTGGAGACGAGTTTTTCTCACTATTTACACAGAGAAAGATTGTTCAAAATGATTTTTGGAGACGAGTTTTTCTCACTATTTATATAGAAAAAGATTGTTTGAAATGATTTTTGGAGACGAGTTTTTGTCACTATTTACAAAGAGAAAGATTGTTTAAAATGATATTTGGAGACGAGTTTTTCTCACTATTTATATAGAGAAAGATTGTTTAAAATGATATTTGGAGATGAGTTTTTCTCACTATTTACACAGAGAAAGATTGTTTAAAATGATATTTGGAGACGAGTTTTTCTCACTATTTACAAAGAGAAAGATTGTTTAAAATGATATTTGGAGACGAGTTTTTCTCACTATTTATATAGAGAAAGATTGTTTAAAATGATATTTGGAGATGAGTTTTTGCCTCTATTTACAAAGAGAAAGATTGTTTAAAATGATTTTTGGAGATGAGTTTTTCTCACTATTTACACAGAGAAAGATTGTTTGAAATGATATTTGGAGACGAGTTTTTCTGTATTTATATGGAGAAAGATTGTTTAAAATGATATTTGGAGATGAGTCTTTCTCACTATTTATATAGAGAAAGATTGTTTAAAATGATATTTGGAGACGAGTTTTTCTCACTATTTATATAGATAAAGATTGTTTAAAATGATTTTTGGAGATGAGTTTTTCGCACTATTTATATAGAGAAAGATTGTTTGAAATGATATTTGGAGATGAGTTTTTCTCACTATTTATATAGAGAAAGATTGTTTGAAATGATATTTGGAGACGAGTTTTTCTCACTATTTATATAGAGAAAGATTGTTTGAAATGATATTTGGAGATGAGTTTTTCTCACTATTTATATAGAGAAAGATTGTTTGAAATGATTTTTGGAGACGAGTTTTTCTCACTATTTACAAAGAGAAAGATTGTTGAAAATGATATTTGGAGATGAGTTTTTCTCACTATTTATATAGAGAAAGATTGTTTGAAATGATATTTGGAGATGAGTTTTTCTCACTATTTACACAGAGAAAGATTGTTCAAAATGATTTTTGGAGACGAGTTTTTCTCACTATTTATATCGTGAAAGATTGTTTGAAATGATTTTTGGAGACGAGTTTTTCTCACTATTTACAAAGAGAAAGATTGTTGAAAATGATTTTTGGAGACGAGTTTTTCTCACTATTTATATTGAGAAAGATTGTTTGAAATGATATTTGGAGATGAGTTTTTCTCACTATTTATATAGAGAAAGATTGTTTAAAATGATATTTGGAGACGAGTTTTTCTCACTATTTATATAGAGAAAGATTGTTTGAAATGATATTTGGAGACGAGTTTTTCTCACTATTTATATAGAGAAAGATTGTTTGAAATGATTTTTGGAGACGAGTTTTTCTCACTATTTACAAAGAGAAAGATTGTTGAAAATGATATTTGGAGATGAGTTTTTCTCACTATTTATATAGAGAAAGATTGTTTGAAATGATATTTGGAGATGAGTTTTTCTCACTATTTACACAGAGAAAGATTGTTCAAAATGATTTTTGGAGACGAGTTTTTCTCACTATTTATATCGTGAAAGATTGTTTGAAATGATTTTTGGAGACGAGTTTTTCTCACTATTTACAAAGAGAAAGATTGTTGAAAATGATTTTTGGAGACGAGTTTTTGTCACTATTTATATAGAGAAAGATTGTTTGAAATGATTTTTGGAGACGAGTTTTTGTCACTATTTATGTAGAGAAAGATTGTTTGAAATGATATTTGGAGACGAGTTTTTCTCACTATTTACACAGAGAAAGATTGTTTGAAATGATATTTGGAGATGAGTTTTTCTCACTATTTATATAGAGAAAGATTGTTGAAAATGATTTTTGGAGATGAGTTTTTCTCACTATTTATATAGAGAAAGATTGTTGAAAATGATTTTTGGAGACGAGTTTTTCTCACTATTTATATAGAGAAAGATTGTTTGAAATGATATTTGGAGACGAGTTTTTCTCACTATTTATAAAGAGAAAGATTGTTGAAAATGATTTTTGGAGACGAGTTTTTCTCACTATTTATACAGAGAAAGATTGTTTGAAATGATATTTGGAGATGAGTTTTTCTCACTATTTATATAGAGAAAGATTGTTTGAAATGATATTTGGAGATGAGTTTTTCTCACTATTTATATAGAGAAAGATTGTTTGAAATGATATTTGGAGACGAGTTTTTCTCACTATTTATATAGAGAAAGATTGTTTGAAATGATTTTTGGAGACGAGTTTTTCTCACTATTTATATAGAGAAAGATTGTTTGAAATGATTTTTGGAGACGAGTTTTTCTCACTATTTACAAAGAGAAAGATTGTTGAAAATGATATTTGGAGATGAGTTTTTCTCACTATTTATATAGAGAAAGATTGTTTGAAATGATATTTGGAGATGAGTTTTTCTCACTATTTACACAGAGAAAGATTGTTCAAAATGATTTTTGGAGACGAGTTTTTCTCACTATTTATATCGTGAAAGATTGTTTGAAATGATTTTTGGAGACGAGTTTTTCTCACTATTTACAAAGAGAAAGATTGTTGAAAATGATTTTTGGAGACGAGTTTTTCTCACTATTTATATAGAGAAAGATTGTTTGAAATGATATTTGGAGATGAGTTTTTCTCACTATTTATATAGAGAAAGATTGTTTAAAATGATATTTGGAGACGAGTTTTTCTCACTATTTATATAGAGAAAGATTGTTTGAAATGATATTTGGAGACGAGTTTTTCTCACTATTTATATAGAGAAAGATTGTTTGAAATGATTTTTGGAGACGAGTTTTTCTCACTATTTACAAAGAGAAAGATTGTTGAAAATGATATTTGGAGATGAGTTTTTCTCACTATTTATATAGAGAAAGATTGTTTGAAATGATTTTTGGAGACGAGTTTTTCTCACTATTTACAAAGAGAAAGGTTGTTGAAAATGATATTTGGAGATGAGTTTTTCTCACTATTTATATAGAGAAAGATTGTTTGAAATGATATTTGGAGATGAGTTTTTCTCACTATTTACACAGAGAAAGATTGTTCAAAATGATTTTTGGAGACGAGTTTTTCTCACTATTTATATCGTGAAAGATTGTTTGAAATGATTTTTGGAGACGAGTTTTTCTCACTATTTATATAGAGAAAGATTGTTTGAAATGATATTTGGAGACGAGTTTTTCTCACTATTTACACAGAGAAAGATTGTTCAAAATGATATTTGGAGATGAGTTTTTCTCACTATTTATATAGAGAAAGATTGTTGAAAATGATTTTTGGAGACGAGTTTTTCTCACTATTTACAAAGAGAAAGATTGTTGAAAATGATTTTTGGAGACGAGTTTTTCTCACTATTTATATAGAGAAAGATTGTTTGAAATGATATTTGGAGACGAGTTTTTCTCACTATTTATATAGAGAAAGATTGTTTGAAATGATTTTTGGAGACGAGTTTTTCTCACTATTTACAAAGAGAAAGATTGTTGAAAATGATATTTGGAGATGAGTTTTTCTCACTATTTATATAGAGAAAGATTGTTTGAAATGATATTTGAAGATGAGTTTTTCTCACTATTTACACAGAGAAAGATTGTTCAAAATGATTTTTGGAGACGAGTTTTTCTCACTATTTATATCGTGAAAGATTGTTTGAAACGATTTTTGGAGACGAGTTTTTCTCACTATTTACAAAGAGAAAGATTGTTGAAAATGATTTTTGGAGACGAGTTTTTGTCACTATTTATATAGAGAAAGATTGTTTGAAATGATTTTTGGAGACGAGTTTTTGTCACTATTTATATAGAGAAAGATTGTTTGAAATGATATTTGGAGACGAGTTTTTCTCACTATTTACACAGAGAAAGATTGTTTGAAATGATATTTGGAGATGAGTTTTTCTCACTATTTATATAGAGAAAGATTGTTTGAAATGATATTTGGAGACGAGTTTTTCTCACTATTTATATAGAGAAAGATTGTTGAAAATGATTTTTGGAGACGAGTTTTTCTCACTATTTATATAGAGAAAGATTGTTTGAAATGATATTTGGAGATTAGTTTTTCTCACTATTTATACAGAGAAAGATTGTTTGAAATGATATTTGGAGACGAGTTTTTCTCACTATTTATATAGAGAAAGATTGTTGAAAATGATTTTTGGAGACGAGTTTTTCTCACTATTTATATCGAGAAAGATTGTTGAAAATGATTTTTGGAGACGAGTTTTTCTCACTATTTATATAGAGAAAGATTGTTTGAAATGATATTTGGAGACGAGTTTTTCTCACTATTTATATAGAGAAAGATTGTTGAAAATGATTTTTGGAGACGAGTTTTTCTCACTATTTATATAGAGAAAGATTGTTTGAAATGATATTTGGAGATGAGTTTTTCTCACTATTTATATAGAGAAAGATTGTTTGAAATGATATTTGGAGACGAGTTTTTCTCACTATTTATATAGAGTAAGATTGTTTGAAATGATATTTGGAGACGAGTTTTTCTCACTATTTATATAGAGAAAGATTGTTTGAAATGATTTTTGGAGACGAGTTTTTCTCACTATTTATATAGAGAAAGATTGTTTGAAATGATTTTTGGAGACGAGTTTTTCTCACTATTTACAAAGAGAAAGATTGTTGAAAATGATATTTGGAGATGAGTTTTTCTCACTATTTATATAGAGAAAGATTGTTTGAAATGATATTTGGAGATGAGTTTTTCTCACTATTTATGTAGATAAAGATTGTTTGAAATGATATTTGGAGATGAGTTTTTCTCACTATTTATATAGAGAAAGATTGTTTGAAATGATATTTGGAGATGAGTTTTTCTCACTATTTATATAGAGAAAGATTGTTTGAAATGATATTTGGAGATGAGTTTTTCTCACTATTTATATAGATAAAGATTGTTTGAAATGATATTTGGAGATGAGTTTTTCTCACTATTTATATAGATAAAGATTGTTTGAAATGATATTTGGAGATGAGTTTTTCTCACTATTTATATAGAGAAAGATTGTTTGAAATGATATTTGGAGATGAGTTTTTCTCACTATTTATATAGAGAAAGATTGTTTGAAATGATATTTGGAGATGAGTTTTTCTCACTATTTATATAGAGAAAGATTGTTTGAAATGATATTTGGAGACGAGTTTTTCTCACTATTTATATAGAGTAAGATTGTTTGAAATGATATTTGGAGACGAGTTTTTCTCACTATTTATATAGAGAAAGATTGTTTTAAATGATTTTTGGAGACGAGTTTTTCTCACTATTTATATAGAGAAAGATTGTTTGAAATGATTTTTGGAGACGAGTTTTTCTCACTATTTACAAAGAGAAAGATTGTTGAAAATGATATTTGGAGATGAGTTTTTCTCACTATTTATATAGAGAAAGATTGTTTGAAATGATATTTGGAGATGAGTTTTTCTCACTATTTATGTAGATAAAGATTGTTTGAAATGATATTTGGAGATGAGTTTTTCTCACTATTTATATAGAGAAAGATTGTTTGAAATGATATTTGGAGATGAGTTTTTCTCACTATTTATATAGAGAAAGATTGTTTGAAATGATATTTGGAGATGAGTTTTTCTCACTATTTATATAGATAAAGATTGTTTGAAATGATATTTGGAGATGAGTTTTTCTCACTATTTATATAGATAAAGATTGTTTGAAATGATATTTGGAGATGAGTTTTTCTCACTATTTATATAGAGAAAGATTGTTTGAAATGATATTTGGAGATGAGTTTTTCTCACTATTTATATAGAGAAAGATTGTTTAAAATGATATTTGGAGACGAGTTTTTCTCACTATTTATATAGAGAAAGATTGTTTGAAATGATATTTGGAGACGAGTTTTTCTCACTATTTATATAGAGAAAGATTGTTTGAAATGATTTTTGGAGACGAGTTTTTCTCACTATTTACAAAGAGAAAGATTGTTGAAAATGATATTTGGAGATGAGTTTTTCTCACTATTTATATAGAGAAAGATTGTTTGAAATGATTTTTGGAGACGAGTTTTTCTCACTATTTATATAGAGAAAGATTGTTTGAAATGATATTTGGAGATTAGTTTTTCTCACTATTTATATAGAGAAAGATTGTTTGAAATGATATTTGGAGACGAGTTTTTCTCACTATTTATATAGAGAAAGATTGTTGAAAATGATTTTTGGAGACGAGTTTTTCTCACTATTTATATCGAGAAAGATTGTTGAAAATGATTTTTGGAGACGAGTTTTTCTCACTATTTATATAGAGAAAGATTGTTTGAAATGATATTTGGAGACGAGTTTTTCTCACTATTTATATAGAGAAAGATTGTTGAAAATGATTTTTGGAGACGAGTTTTTCTCACTATTTATATAGAGAAAGATTGTTTGAAATGATATTTGGAGATGAGTTTTTCTCACTATTTATATAGAGAAAGATTGTTTGAAATGATATTTGGAGACGAGTTTTTCTCACTATTTATATAGAGTAAGATTGTTTGAAATGATATTTGGAGACGAGTTTTTCTCACTATTTATATAGAGAAAGATTGTTTGAAATGATTTTTGGAGACGAGTTTTTCTCACTATTTATATAGAGAAAGATTGTTTGAAATGATTTTTGGAGATGAGTTTTTCTCACTATTTATATAGAGAAAGATTGTTTGAAATGATATTTGGAGATGAGTTTTTCTCACTATTTATATAGAGAAAGATTGTTTGAAATGATATTTGGAGATGAGTTTTTCTCACTATTTATATAGATAAAGATTGTTTGAAATGATATTTGGAGATGAGTTTTTCTCACTATTTATATAGATAAAGATTGTTTGAAATGATATTTGGAGATGAGTTTTTCTCACTATTTATATAGATAAAGATTGTTTGAAATGATATTTGGAGATGAGTTTTTCTCACTATTTATATAGAGAAAGATTGTTTGAAATGATATTTGGAGATGAGTTTTTCTCACTATTTATATAGAGAAAGATTGTTTGAAATGATATTTGGAGACGAGTTTTTCTCACTATTTATATAGAGAAAGATTGTTTGAAATGATATTTGGAGACGAGTTTTTCTCACTATTTATATAGAGAAAGATTGTTTGAAATGATTTTTGGAGACGAGTTTTTCTCACTATTTACAAAGAGAAAGATTGTTGAAAATGATATTTGGAGATGAGTTTTTCTCACTATTTATATCGAGAAAGATTGTTTGAAATGATTTTTGGAGACGAGTTTTTCTCACTATTTACAAAGAGAAAGATTGTTGAAAATGATTTTTGGAGACGAGTTTTTCTCACTATTTATATTGAGAAAGATTGTTTGAAATGATATTTGGAGATGAGTTTTTCTCACTATTTATATAGAGAAAGATTGTTGAAAATGATTTTTGGAGACGAGTTTTTCTCACTATTTACAAAGAGAAAGATTGTTGAAAATGATTTTTGGAGACGAGTTTTTCTCACTATTTATATAGAGAAAGATTGTTTGAAATGATATTTGGAGACGAGTTTTTCTCACTATTTATATAGAGAAAGATTGTTTGAAATGATTTTTGGAGACGAGTTTTTCTCACTATTTACAAAGAGAAAGATTGTTGAAAATGATATTTGGAGATGAGTTTTTCTCACTATTTATATAGAGAAAGATTGTTTGAAATGATATTTGGAGATGAGTTTTTCTCACTATTTACACAGAGAAAGATTGTTCAAAATGATTTTTGGAGACGAGTTTTTCTCACTATTTATATCGTGAAAGATTGTTTGAAATGATTTTTGGAGACGAGTTTTTCTCACTATTTACAAAGAGAAAGATTGTTGAAAATGATTTTTGGAGACGAGTTTTTGTCACTATTTATATAGAGAAAGATTGTTTGAAATGATTTTTGGAGACGAGTTTTTGTCACTATTTATATAGAGAAAGATTGTTGAAAATGATTTTTGGAGACGAGTTTTTCTCACTATTTATATAGAGAAAGATTGTTTGAAATGATATTTGGAGATGAGTTTTTCTCACTATTTATATAGAGAAAGATTGTTTGAAATGATATTTGGAGACGAGTTTTTCTCACTATTTATATAGAGTAAGATTGTTTGAAATGATATTTGGAGACGAGTTTTTCTCACTATTTATATAGAGAAAGATTGTTTGAAATGATTTTTGGAGACGAGTTTTTCTCACTATTTATATAGAGAAAGATTGTTTGAAATGATTTTTGGAGATGAGTTTTTCTCACTATTTATATAGAGAAAGATTGTTTGAAATGATATTTGGAGATGAGTTTTTCTCACTATTTATATAGAGAAAGATTGTTTGAAATGATATTTGGAGATGAGTTTTTCTCACTATTTATATAGATAAAGATTGTTTGAAATGATATTTGGAGATGAGTTTTTCTCACTATTTATATAGATAAAGATTGTTTGAAATGATATTTGGAGATGAGTTTTTCTCACTATTTATATAGATAAAGATTGTTTGAAATGATATTTGGAGATGAGTTTTTCTCACTATTTATATAGAGAAAGATTGTTTGAAATGATATTTGGAGATGAGTTTTTCTCACTATTTATATAGAGAAAGATTGTTTGAAATGATATTTGGAGACGAGTTTTTCTCACTATTTATATAGAGAAAGATTGTTTGAAATGATATTTGGAGACGAGTTTTTCTCACTATTTATATAGAGAAAGATTGTTTGAAATGATTTTTGGAGACGAGTTTTTCTCACTATTTACAAAGAGAAAGATTGTTGAAAATGATATTTGGAGATGAGTTTTTCTCACTATTTATATCGAGAAAGATTGTTTGAAATGATTTTTGGAGACGAGTTTTTCTCACTATTTACAAAGAGAAAGATTGTTGAAAATGATTTTTGGAGACGAGTTTTTCTCACTATTTATATTGAGAAAGATTGTTTGAAATGATATTTGGAGATGAGTTTTTCTCACTATTTATATAGAGAAAGATTGTTGAAAATGATTTTTGGAGACGAGTTTTTCTCACTATTTACAAAGAGAAAGATTGTTGAAAATGATTTTTGGAGACGAGTTTTTCTCACTATTTATATAGAGAAAGATTGTTTGAAATGATATTTGGAGACGAGTTTTTCTCACTATTTATATAGAGAAAGATTGTTTGAAATGATTTTTGGAGACGAGTTTTTCTCACTATTTACAAAGAGAAAGATTGTTGAAAATGATATTTGGAGATGAGTTTTTCTCACTATTTATATAGAGAAAGATTGTTTGAAATGATATTTGGAGATGAGTTTTTCTCACTATTTACACAGAGAAAGATTGTTCAAAATGATTTTTGGAGACGAGTTTTTCTCACTATTTATATCGTGAAAGATTGTTTGAAATGATTTTTGGAGACGAGTTTTTCTCACTATTTACAAAGAGAAAGATTGTTGAAAATGATTTTTGGAGACGAGTTTTTGTCACTATTTATATAGAGAAAGATTGTTTGAAATGATTTTTGGAGACGAGTTTTTGTCACTATTTATATAGAGAAAGATTGTTTGAAATGATATTTGGAGACGAGTTTTTCTCACTATTTACACAGAGAAAGATTGTTTGAAATGATATTTGGAGATGAGTTTTTCTCACTATTTATATAGAGAAAGATTGTTTGAAATGATATTTGGAGACGAGTTTTTCTCACTATTTATATAGAGAAAGATTGTTGAAAATGATTTTTGGAGACGAGTTTTTCTCACTATTTATATAGAGAAAGATTGTTTGAAATGATATTTGGAGATGTGTTTTTCTCACTATTTATATAGAGAAAGATTGTTTGAAATGATATTTGGAGACGAGTTTTTCTCACTATTTATATAGAGAAAGATTGTTGAAAATGATTTTTGGAGACGAGTTTTTCTCACTATTTATATAGAGAAAGATTGTTGAAAATGATTTTTGGAGACGAGTTTTTCTCACTATTTATATAGAGAAAGATTGTTTGAAATGATATTTGGAGACGAGTTTTTCTCACTATTTATATAGAGAAAGATTGTTGAAAATGATTTTTGGAGACGAGTTTTTCTCACTATTTATATAGAGAAAGATTGTTTGAAATGATATTTGGAGATGAGTTTTTCTCACTATTTATATAGAGAAAGATTGTTTGAAATGATATTTGGAGACGAGTTTTTCTCACTATTTATATAGAGTAAGATTGTTTGAAATGATATTTGGAGACGAGTTTTTCTCACTATTTATATAGAGAAAGATTGTTTGAAATGATTTTTGGAGACGAGTTTTTCTCACTATTTATATAGAGAAAGATTGTTTGAAATGATTTTTGGAGACGAGTTTTTCTCACTATTTACAAAGAGAAAGATTGTTGAAAATGATATTTGGAGATGAGTATTTCTCACTATTTATATAGAGAAAGATTGTTTGAAATGATATTTGGAGATGAGTTTTTCTCACTATTTACACAGAGAAAGATTGTTCAAAATGATTTTTGGAGACGAGTTTTTCTCACTATTTATATCGTGAAAGATTGTTTGAAATGATTTTTGGAGACGAGTTTTTCTCACTATTTACAAAGAGAAAGATTGTTGAAAATGATTTTTGGAGACGAGTTTTTCTCACTATTTATATAGAGAAAGATTGTTTGAAATGATATTTGGAGATGAGTTTTTCTCACTATTTATATAGAGAAAGATTGTTTAAAATGATATTTGGAGACGAGTTTTTCTCACTATTTATATAGAGAAAGATTGTTTGAAATGATATTTGGAGACGAGTTTTTCTCACTATTTATATAGAGAAAGATTGTTTGAAATGATTTTTGGAGACGAGTTTTTCTCACTATTTACAAAGAGAAAGATTGTTGAAAATGATATTTGGAGATGAGTTTTTCTCACTATTTATATAGAGAAAGATTGTTTGAAATGATTTTTGGAGACGAGTTTTTCTCACTATTTACAAAGAGAAAGATTGTTGAAAATGATATTTGGAGATGAGTTTTTCTCACTATTTATATAGAGAAAGATTGTTTGAAATGATATTTGGAGATGAGTTTTTCTCACTATTTACACAGAGAAAGATTGTTCAAAATGATTTTTGGAGACGAGTTTTTCTCACTATTTATATCGTGAAAGATTGTTTGAAATGATTTTTGGAGACGAGTTTTTCTCACTATTTACAAAGAGAAAGATTGTTGAAAATGATTTTTGGAGACGAGTTTTTCTCACTATTTATATTGAGAAAGATTGTTTGAAATGATATTTGGAGATGAGTTTTTCTCACTATTTATATAGAGAAAGATTGTTGAAAATGATTTTTGGAGACGAGTTTTTCTCACTATTTACAAAGAGAAAGATTGTTGAAAATGATTTTTGGAGACGAGTTTTTCTCACTATTTATATAGAGAAAGATTGTTTGAAATGATATTTGGAGACGAGTTTTTCTCACTATTTATATAGAGAAAGATTGTTTGGAATGATTTTTGGAGACGAGTTTTTCTCACTATTTACAAAGAGAAAGATTGTTGAAAATGATATTTGGAGATGAGTTTTTCTCACTATTTATATAGAGAAAGATTGTTTGAAATGATATTTGGAGATGAGTTTTTCTCACTATTTACACAGAGAAAGATTGTTCAAAATGATTTTTGGAGACGAGTTTTTCTCACTATTTATATCGTGAAAGATTGTTTGAAATGATTTTTGGAGACGAGTTTTTCTCACTATTTACAAAGAGAAAGATTGTTGAAAATGATTTTTGGAGACGAGTTTTTGTCACTATTTATATAGAGAAAGATTGTTTGAAATGATTTTTGGAGACGAGTTTTTGTCACTATTTATATAGAGAAAGATTGTTTGAAATGATATTTGGAGACGAGTTTTTCTCACTATTTACACAGAGAAAGATTGTTTGAAATGATATTTGGAGATGAGTTTTTCTCACTATTTATATAGAGAAAGATTGTTTGAAATGATATTTGGAGACGAGTTTTTCTCACTATTTATATAGAGAAAGATTGTTGAAAATGATTTTTGGAGACGAGTTTTTCTCACTATTTATATAGAGAAAGATTGTTTGAAATGATATTTGGAGATGAGTTTTTCTCACTATTTATATAGAGAAAGATTGTTTGAAATGATATTTGGAGACGAGTTTTTCTCACTATTTATATAGAGAAAGATTGTTGAAAATGATTTTTGGAGACGAGTTTTTCTCACTATTTATATAGAGAAAGATTGTTGAAAATGATTTTTGGAGACGAGTTTTTCTCACTATTTATATAGAGAAAGATTGTTGAAAATGATTTTTGGAGACGAGTTTTTCTCACTATTTATATAGAGAAAGATTGTTTGAAATGATATTTGGAGATGAGTTTTTCTCACTATTTATATAGAGAAAGAACATGAAATGATATTTGGAGACGAGTTTTTCTCACTCTTTATATAGAGAAAGATTGTTTGAAATGATATTTGGAGACGAGTTTTTCTCACTATTTATATAGAGAAAGATTGTTTGAAATGATTTTTGGAGACGAGTTTTTCTCACTATTTATATAGAGAAAGATTGTTTGAAATGATTTTTGGAGACGAGTTTTTCTCACTATTTACAAAGAGAAAGATTGTTGAAAATGATATTTGGAGATGAGTTTTTCTCACTATTTATATAGAGAAAGATTGTTTGAAATGATATTTGGAGATGAGTTTTTCTCACTATTTACACAGAGAAAGATTGTTCAAAATGATTTTTGGAGACGAGTTTTTCTCACTATTTATATCGTGAAAGATTGTTTGAAATGATTTTTGGAGACGAGTTTTTCTCACTATTTACAAAGAGAAAGATTGTTGAAAATGATTTTTGGAGACGAGTTTTTCTCACTATTTATATAGAGAAAGATTGTTTGAAATGATATTTGGAGATGAGTTTTTCTCACTATTTATATAGAGAAAGATTGTTTAAAATGATATTTGGAGACGAGTTTTTCTCACTATTTATATAGAGAAAGATTGTTTGAAATGATATTTGGAGACGAGTTTTTCTCACTATTTATATAGAGAAAGATTGTTCAAAATGATTTTTGGAGACGAGTTTTTGTCACTATTTATATAGAGAAAGATTGTTTGAAATGATATTTGGAGACGAGTTTTTCTCACTATTTACACAGAGAAAGATTGTTCAAAATGATTTTTGGAGATGAGTTTTTCTCACTATTTACACAGAGAAAGATTGTTTAAAATGATTTTTGGAGACGAGTTTTTGTCACTATTTATATAGAGAAAGATTGTTTGAAATGATATTTGGAGACGAGTTTTTCTCACTATTTACACAGAGAAAGATTGTTTAAAATGATATTTGGAGACGAGTTTTTCTCACTATTTATATAGAGAAAGATTGTTCAAAATGATTTTTGGAGATGAGTTTTTGTCACTATTTATATAGAGAAAGATTGTTTGAAATGATATTTGGAGACGAGTTTTTCTCACTATTTACACAGAGAAAGATTGTTTAAAATGATATTTGGAGACGAGTTTTTCTCACTATTTACACAGAGAAAGATTGTTTAAAATGATTTTTGGAGACGAGTTTTTCTCACTATTTACACAGAGAAAGATTGTTTAAAATGATTTTTGGAGACGAGTTTTTCTCACTATTTACACAGAGAAAGATTGTTTCAAATGATATTTGGAGATAAGTTTTTCTCACTATTTATATAGAGAAAGATTGTTTAAAATGATTTTTGGAGACGAGTTTTTCTCACTATTTACACAGAGAAAGATTGTTTAAAATGATTTTTGGAGACGAGTTTTTCTCACTATTTACACAGAGAAAGATTGTTTAAAATGATTTTTGGAGACGAGTTTTTCTCACTATTTACACAGAGAAAGATTGTTTAAAATGATTTTTGGAGACGAGTTTTTCTCACTATTTACACAGAGAAAGATTGTTTCAAATGATATTTGGAGATAAGTTTTTCTCACTATTTATATAGAGAAAGATTGTTTAAAATGATTTTTGGAGACGAGTTTTTCTCACTATTTACACAGAGAAAGATTGTTTAAAATGATTTTTGGAGACGAGTTTTTCTCACTATTTACACAGAGAAAGATTGTTTAAAATGATTTTTGGAGACGAGTTTTTCTCACTATTTACACAGAGAAAGATTGTTTAAAATGATATTTGGAGATAAGTTTTTCTCACTATTTATATAGAGAAAGATTGTTTAAAATGATATTTGGAGATGAGTTTTTCTCACTATTTATATAGAGAAAGATTGTTTGAAATGATATTTGGAGACGAGTTTTTCTCACTATTTACACAGAGAAAGATTGTTTAAAATGATATTTGGAGACGAGTTTTTCTCACTATTTACACAGAGAAAGATTGTTTAAAATGATTTTTGGAGACGAGTTTTTCTCACTATTTACACAGAGAAAGATTGTTTAAAATGATTTTTGGAGACGAGTTTTTCTCACTATTTACACAGAGAAAGATTGTTTAAAATGATATTTGGAGATGAGTTTTTCTCACTATTTACACAGAGAAAGATTGTTTAAAATGATTTTTGGAGACGAGTTTTTCTCACTATTTATATCGAGAAAGATTGTTTAAAATGATATTTGGAGATGAGTTTTTATCACTATTTAGTATTTGTATATTATCTTTTTTAAATGGAACTGTCCAAGTTAAGGCCTACTGTGTCTGATTGCTTTTTCCAGCATGTTTTATGTTTTTTTTAAATGGGGTTTCTGGATTTTGTGAATTTTACTTTAGAAAAACAGTTAATTACTGGTCAAAGTACCTTCAAAACTGTCAATTTTGGTGCAAGCTGTCAAGAAGGTGCATTGCCCTCGAACCCCCGTTTTGATGCTTGGAGACCTGCTGTGAATATTGGTACATTTCAGACGCACATGCGCACCTGAGCGATATTCAGTCCCTACCACCTGAATATGTAGGCCTTAGGAAATGAGAAATAGTGATCTGTTTTAAATCTTTTTTTGGAGAGCTAACATAAAAAATATTTTGATTTGACTTTAATGTTAATTTGATGTGCCTTAGAACCCACATTTTCGTACTACTCATGTACATCGATACTATTGTGACAATGGTCATCCCTCGTACAATCGCTCTCAACATGTTGCATGATGTACGTCCATGGAAATACAGACATGGTTTTTACTTTTTTGTGCATCTCTCATCCCTGAATACCACAGTTGAAGCCGTTACGACCGGTGGAAATGCCAATGGTGCACCATGTGTCTTTCCTTTTGTGGCTTACGGAAAGGAGTTTAACCGCTGCACATCCGAAAAACGACAAGATGGTCGCCTTTGGTGTGCTACCACCAAAAGTTACGACAAAGATGCTAAATACGGTCTTTGCCAAAAAAGTGGTGCGTTATAAAGGTTTGATGTAAATTACAGCATGCACATTTTACTCTGTAGATGTTCTCCGACTTTGTTTTGTTTTTTATGTGGCAAACTGCCCGATTCCCTCAATTCTCTTCAATATCCGTATTTCATTTGCTATCTTCTCATTTTCTGGGAATGGGTGTTTCCTAATAGATTTATTTACCCAGTAGCTTTGAGTTCCCTTAGCATCCTTTAATGCAAACTTTATTGTCCTAAAATTATTATTCCTTCTCAGACTTCCTAAATAGCTTGTTTTGGATACATTTAGCTTTGCAAGATAAATACTTGATAGAAGCATGTGGAAAACACCCAAACTTTAATGAGAAAGTGGATAAGAAATTCATGTAGAGCCACTGCCATCCTAGCAGGCAGGCCCAGGCCTATTCAAACATCAGAAACATACTGATGCTGACATTTGGAAAACTGCTTTACCAGAACTACAAAATAAGACTCAAATCAATTTTCATGAATTCAGTTAAGAGGTATGGGGATATGCTTTGCATCTGCATTTTGTGGATTGGTTTGATATACTTAGAGCAAAGGTACTGAAGGAAAATAGAACACGAAAGTATCACAAAACAAGATGCAGTGAGAATTTCTGTTGCAATACATGAGAATTTCTGTCCTCTATCGGTCCCAAGTACTTACTTTTTCCACATGCGAAATTTTCATTTATGTTTATTTAAATTATACAATGGACTACAAAATGTAAATGCTTCATGATATTTGTTATATTATATCACCTTTATCTATCAATATTGTTGAAATGAAGATCAAATAGCTGTATGTTGAAATATGTTGAAAAAGTCAAAACTTTACATGGGGTGTACTTACTTTTTCACATGACTGTAGATCATGCTCAATACATTTCAAACTGATCAGACAAAGCGTTGTCGCTGTCAAATTATGATGTCATAATTATGGCCCCATGAGGTCATCGTTAGCAATACCTATTCCCATATGGAGTTCTTTACAATGAGCCACGTTTCAATTTTTTCCATGTAGCGGTTTGTTAGATGTAGAGGTGCAACATTTTTCGGTTTTCCCAAGATGGCGCCTGTGCCACATGACCTATGACGTCATGATTATCATTAAAATATTCTAAAGCAGGAGGCGCACGGATGGTGAAAATTTCGTGTCCATCAGACCAACAGTTGCTAAAAAAAATTAATAATGATCGGATGGATGAGTGTTGTATTTGTCGAATAATGACGTCATAACGAAGGCACTGATGACATCATCATTAACATATCTTATTCCCCATGGGGATTAGTTGATAATGAGCCAGGTCTCAATTTTTTCCATGGAGTGGTTTCAGAGATATAGAGGTGCAAAGTTTTTCCAAGATGGCGCCTGTAACACATGGCCTATGACGTCATGATTATCATTAAAATATTCTACAGGAGGAGGCGCTCTTATGGTGAAAATTTCATGTCAATCGGACCAACGGTTGCCGAGAAAATGCATTTTTAAAATGCAGACACGTACGGCACAGTCGGCACACGGCACACACACACACATGAATGCTTAACCCCGATTTTCGCTTCGCAAGCGCAGGGTAATAAAGCCATGTGCCGAGTTTCAGTTGAATATGAGACGCTTATCCTGTGTAACCACAAAATTGAACAACACCAACCTCTCAGTAGCAGTATGAAGGATGACTTGGCACTAAACATTGACCTCTATACAGGAAATGCTTTTAATTCCTTCACGCGAATGTAAACAGCAGTAAAGCCTTAATTATACCCGCCCCCCTCCCCCCCCCCACCCCCCCCCACGACAATTCCATCACCAATAAACCTACCAATATTTATGAAAACATGGTGTTTATGAGTATGTGTATATACTGTATAGAGTGAGTGCTCTGTCATTATGGAATGTCTTTGCACAGCCATGGACCTTGCAGTAGTTGCAGCTCATGAGATTGGCCACTCGCTTGGCCTGGGACACAGCCGCAATATGGCAGCTCTCATGTATCCTACATATACTTTTGACAAGAAAGAGCCAGTGCTCATGCAAGATGATCTTGATGGGATCAAGAGTCTGTACGGTGAGGCTGATACACCATTGATTGTTGTTGTTGTTCATTGTGCTTCTTGCTCTTTTTGCTGCTTTCATATTGTATTGAAAGCACTCGGTTTGTAATCTCTGTAAGTGGGGAAAAGGTACTTTGATTATCAAGTAATATTTTTTCCCTTTATCAAGTCAAGCAGACTCAGGGATATAATGGTTAGAGCATCCTCTCTGAATCTGAAAGGTTGGCAGTTTCACTCTGACCCTGGCCTAATCATACGAAAGACTTTAAAAACCTTAGGTGCTGATTCCTTGCTCAACATTTAAAGGAAAAGGTTCTCAAGGGTGAGTGCGCATACCTCGAGGCTCTCTTGCAAGCCTGTTGAGACCCAGAGGCCAGAGTTCATTGGGAAGTGACGTCACTTCCGAGTTCAGTGGCTGTTTGCCTGAAATCAAGTCTGCTGCTGTCTCACATATCTTTCTGCAGTTGTGTGCGTGATTTGTGTTGTGAGCCCTAAACCATGTATTAAAAGTAAATAAAAAGGTGAAAGGTTAATGAGGTACACTACCGGTCAAAAGTTTTAGAACACCTACATTTTTCCAGTTTTTATTGAAATTTACACAGTTTAATGTTCAGTGAATAACCTGAAATGGTACAAAGGTAAGCAGTAAACTGCTCGAGGTTAAAAAAAAGTTTAGGTTAGCAAAAATGGGAAAATAATGTAAATTGCACCGTTATATTGTAAAAAAAAAAAAGGCCTTCTTCAGAGAACAAGTAATGGGTTAACAACTTACATTTGTTCTGTAGCAATAAATAGCCTTGAAAGTTGATGCAAACAATTCCTACAGGTGTCCCAACCTCTGCTGATTACTTGATTACAAACCCCATCTGTATAAAAGCACTATTGGAACAGACTGTTATTACACCCTCTGAAGCATTATTTGGAAAAGATTGCACTGCAGGAAGTAGTATATTGGAAACTGGAGGAAACTCTGACAGGAAGAGGTCTGGCACACCAAAAGCCACAACAGAATCAGAAGACAAGTTTCTGAGAGTCAACAGCTTACGTGATCGGCGGCTCACAGGACAACAGCTTCAAGCACAACTTAACACTGGTCGAAGTAAGCAAGTCTCAGTTTCAACTGTGAAGATAAGACTTTGAGCTGCAGGTTTGACAGGTCGAGTGGCAGTAAGAAAGCCATTGCGAAGATGGCAAAATAAGAAAAAGAGGCTTGCCTGGGCCATGAAGCACCGCCAGTGGACTACTGAAGACTGGAAGACAGTCTTATGGACCGATGAATCAAAATTTGAAATCTTTGGTTCACCACACAGGGTTTTTATACGCCGTCGAGTAGGCGAAAGGATGGTTCCTCAGTGTGTGATACCAACTGTCAAACATGGCGAAGGAAGCGTGATGGTCTGGGGCTCTTTTGCTGGATCCAGAGTCTGCGACTTGCACAGAGTGACTGGCACCCTGAACCAAAATGGCTTCCACATCATTTTGCAGCGCCATGCAATACCCTCTGGTATATGCCGAGTTGGTCAGGGGTTCATCCTACAGCAAGATAATGACCCTAAACACACCTCCAGGCAATGTCAAAATTACCTTCGAGGAAAAGAACAAGACGGTAGGCTTCAAATCATGGAATGGCCAGCACAGTCTCCAGACTTAAACCCCATCGAGCTGGTTTGGGATGAACTGGACAGAAGGGTGAAAGCAAAGCAACCGACAAGTGCAACACATTTGTGGGAACTTCTGCAACAGTGTTGGGAAGAACTTCCCGAACAATATTTGATTTCCATTGTCGAAAGAATGCCACGAGTGTGTTCGGCGGTTATATCTGCAAAAGGTGGCGACTTTGCTGAGTCAAAAATTTAAATTAAATTTTGTTAAACAAAATGATTCTATGATTTCTTTCTTATCTCCAATAGTTTATTTGTTATATGCTTAATTTCAGAGTACATTGAGACATTAAACTGCGTAAATTTCAATAAAAACTGGAAAAATTGAGGTGTTCCAAAACTTTTGACCGGTAGTGTATGAATAATACACTGTTTAATACTTTTGTTCATGACATTGATATAATTGTTGCAGACATTTGTCTTGTTTTGAAGTCTTTGGGCTCATATAAATGGAATGTACCTATGTAGGCAGAAAGACTTATAATGTGGTGGAGAAGAGGGCGAGTACTGTTCCGTATAAGGTGTTTAAGGAAGGATACACTAGCTAGATCCTGACAAAGAATGTTTACCTAAGAGGAAAGCTGACATATTGATACAGAGACAAACACAGGGGGAAAATGGCTGTTTAAAAAAAATGAGGAAAATTACATTCTCAGGTGAGAGTATATCCTCATTGAGGGATTTCAGGTTCAGTGATGCAATTATTTCAAGTCCAAAAAGAACAATTACACACGCAAATATCTGGTGCGACTACGAAATACAAAAGGTTCGACCACAAAAAAGTAATGCAATTGGGAGGGGTCTTGCATGATAAATCATTGCTCGTCAGGTTATACCTACTGGATTAAAGGTGGTCATCTTGCAGAAGACAAGATGACCACCTTATCACCTTCTACAAGTGAAGGGAGTACTTTGGAGGTACCATGTACCAGCTGGAACCTTAACCTGGACTTTACTTCCTGTCAATAAAAGTACTAGCATGAACAAGGGCCTTTACTGTATGGTGCTGTATGGCCTTTACTGTATACCAAGGTTGCTGATTCAGCAGCACAATAAATGTGATTATTTCAAATTGTGCCAATCAGAAAACAGCAACATTCTGATAATCTTCATATGGTGACAGTTTAAACTAGAACAGCACTCGGTAGAGCGCAAACCTCCGCCAGGGTGAACAGTTTACGTTTTGTACTCCACTGATAGGGCAGATCTGGATTCGAACCTGAACGAAAATCTAATTGCCTTGTTCTTGTCACCTACCCTACTCATCCACAACTTTTTGAAATATCATGCCTTATATCGTTTTTAGCCCTATCACTCAATGGAGAAGAATCACTTAAAAAAATTATCTGATCCTGATCCGGATTCGAATTTTCACCAAAATCGAATCAATTTGGCCTTGTCACACAAATAAACTGTCCACATCCATCCACAACTTTTTGAGATATCGTGCTATATATCGGTTTTAGGCCTTTCACTCAATGGTGAAAAATCACTTCAAAAAATTCTCTGATCTGGATCAGGATTCGAATTTTCACCAAAATTGAATAATCTCTTCCTTGTCACACACACAACGTCTCGACCAAATTTCATCCGATTCGGTCTACAACTTTTTGACATATATGTCCTGACAAGAAATATGTCCTGCATAGCACGATACTTGCAAAATCACTAAAATAAGTTATTGAACTTAGGCCTATGTTGACCTCAAAATAATTGGTGGTTGAATTCAGTCATCTAATATGCAAATCCTCTTCAAGTTTCAAGTCAATCAGATGAAAATTGACGATTTTAGAAATTTTGTCTGTGTTGACCTTTTCAGCTTTAGACCTCAAAAATAATTGGTGCTTAAATTAAGTCACCGTATATGCAAATCCTGTTCAAATTTCAAGTCAATCGGATGAAAATTGAGAATTTTAGAAATTTCACCTATATTATTGACCTTTGGCCTATGTTGACCTCAAAAATAATTGGTGGTTGAATTCAGTGACCTTATATGCAAATACTTTTCAAATTTCAAGTCAATCGGATGAAAATTGAGGATTTTAGAAATTTGACAAAATTTGTTGACCTTTGGACCATGCTGACCTTTTGACCTCAAAATCAATAAACCTCTTCTTTAGGACCAACTCTACCATTTGGTGAAGTTTCGTAAAGATCGGTTTAAAATTATGACCTGTAGGCGATTGACATACAAACAGAAAAACAGACAGACAAACAGAGATTGAGGCTCGTGGAAAAGCTAGAACAGAATGGAAGCGAACAAAGTGGAGAGGGGGAAACACCAACAGCAGATTAGAAGTTAGAGTGAGATCAAGGGGAAGGGCACATGGGGGTGAACAAGCTGCACACAATCGGAATGAAAGACAACAAGAAGAGGAAGAGGAAGGCGGAGGTGAAACAGAAAAGGAACGAACCAACCAACAACTAACAACAAAAAGGGGCGAGTGAGGGGGGAAATTCACTATAACCCGGTAAAAAGGGAACGCTTGGGAATGAGGTCATTTGGGGTGGAAGAGATCATGAGTATGGATGGGGGATGACCTGAGTTAGTGGTGAACAGCTGTCCTGAATCCCTGGAGGTAAGAATGGGCCTCAACAGACTGGGGAAGTTGGTTCCGCAGGTAAGCGGAATTTCAAATTGATTTGAAATTCCCCTTAGAGAGGGGAGAGGGGTGAAAGATCCTTAGTGACCAAAAGAGGAACAAATGAGTGGAGGTGAGCAGTGACTCTTGATTTTGGGAGTTTAACAAGAAGAGGGTTACTGGGATATCATGTAGACCCTACAGAAACCCAGGAGGGACAATGGGACATAGCCAGGAGAGGCAGGGGACGCAAAACCAAAAAGGAGGCGGTAGATTACAGAGAGGCCATCACCCTACCTTTGATGTGAAAGTAACAGGCCTAGACACTCGGCTTCATCGTGGGAGATCCCAATGATATTGAGTGCCTTGCTTTCCACAGCACCAAGAAGGTCAAGGTGTGAGGCCAGCAGAGACTTTCTGCAGCAGTATTCCATCAAGCTGCGGATGCAGGCCTTATACTGTAGGTGGACAGACATTCAGGTGTGCCAAGGAAGAACTTTATACGACAGAGGATATCCAAGAAAGATCATGGCTGATGGTGGAGCCCAAACATTTTAGAGACATAACCCCTTCAAGTAGTTTGTTAAGAAATACATGGGAGGGTTTGCCAGGCAGTCCTTTTGGAGTGAGACAGTGATTGCGTGGGATTTCTCAGGATTGAAAGACATATTCAAAGTGTTTGACTAGTTCTTGACTATATCCAGGTATGCAAAGGGAAGAGGCTGCAGCCTGCCTGTCCGAAGGATGAGAAATGACATGGCAGATGATGGAATCATAAGCAAAGAGATCAGCAGGATTTTTCATGGAATCAGAAAGATCATCGATGTTATTGCGCGGTAGCAGTTCATTCCTCAAGGTTCAAGCAAGGAGTGATTAATTAATCAAGAAATAATTTCCCTACAGGACTGAAGCTCAAGTAAGCAAGGTTAACTTCACAGTGGCGTAGCAGGGCAACTACTGGGCACAACCGGCAATTAAATCACGAATAGGAAAGGAAGACAGAGAGAAAGAGAGAGCGAAAAGGGGAGGAAACACTGACATCAGCAAGTAAGAGGTTTGGGTTAGGAAGGATTCATGGGGGTAACAAAAATGGATCCTGGGTGAGGATGGCGGACGACGTGAGGTGACAGTCCACTGCCTACTTGGAGATGAGGGAAGAGTGCGAAAGAACGGCTTCTGGAAGGCAGTTTCACAGACGGGAAAAGCAAAGAACAAAGGAGTCGATATGTGCAGTCAGCCTGGATTTTGGAACTTTAAGCAGGAGAGGGTCACTGGAAGAACAAGTGCATCCTGGAGTTGCTTGGGAGGGTTGGAAGACAGAGAGAGAGAGGAGAGAGGAGAGAGAGGAGAGAGGGGGAGAGGAGAGCGGAGAGAGAGAGGAGAGAGGAGAGAGGAGAGAGAGAGAGAGAGAGAGAGAGAGAGAGAGAGAGAGAGAGGAGAGAGAGAGAGAGGAGAGAGGGGAGAGGGGAGAGGGGGGGGAGAGGAGAGAGAGAGAGAGGAGAGAGGGGAGAGGGGAGAGGGGGGGGGGAGAGGAGAGAGAGAGAGAACGAGAGAGAGAACGAACGAGAACGAACGTGGAAAAATATCAGAGAAGAAGAGATAAATATAAAAAAACAGAGCGATCACGGATCTGCTTCCAATGTGAGAGCAACAGACCTCGTGTTTGGGCCTCATTTCAGGAGATTCTAATAATGTTGGGAGCTTTAGATTGCACAGAATTCAGGAGAGAAAAGATTTGATACTGGGGTGCCAGCCCATAGGAAAGAGCTGTACTCCATTGAGCTATGGGCAAAGACCTTGCAGACTGTTTATCGCTCTGATATTCCAAAGAAAGACTTGGATCAATGGATCATGCTCCATTTGCAGCTAGCTTTGATAGTGAGGTCTATAATTTCAAGAGACTGAACTTCTTCCAGTGACCAGATGACGATGGAAATAAGCACGTCAGTTCATTTGATGATCCTTCCACAGTGACAGGGTGAGACAATGATATTTTTCAAGATTGAAGGATCTGATTAATTGATCAGACCAGAACCTAATCAAATCTAGATCAGCAGAGAGTGATGCAGCTGCAGTGGGTTGGATGGGGGGTACTGTACAATGTATAATGTGGACCTTTGTTGAGCTTTGAACTCCCATATATAGCCAACCAATGGGTGTTCAGATTACCAATTACGTCATGACTGATGAACCAATCAGTGTCGATCCTAAATGGACATGCTTATATATGCACACTCTTTCACTTCCTTCTTTCTCTTGCTGTGATTTACCTGAAGGATTACAGCACCAAAAGCTTCATTTATTCTTATTATGTCGAGTTTGTTTTCGTGCATTTTAAAGTTCTTTATTTTCTGTATTCTATATTAATTCAACATTATATAAATGAATCCAAAGCACTTTGTGAACTGTGAATTGTCTGTGCATTTAACCTGCATCTAATTGCTTTTACCTGCAATTGTTTTAAATTAATTTTATCTTTTTTGTGCTAAATTAAGATGAGCCTGGTGTTGGCTTCGCGGTTAAGGTGCTGGCTTGGGATCCTAGGATCCTGGGTTTGTTGGCTTAGCGGTTAGGGTGCGGCTTGGGATCCTAGGATCCTGGGTTTGTTGGCTTAGCGGTTAGGGAGCCGGCTTGGGATCCTAGGATCCTGGGTTTGTTGGCTTAGCGGTTAAGCTGCGGCTTAGGATCCTAGGATCCTGAGTTTGTTGGCTTAGCGGTTAGGGTGCCGGCTTGGGATCCTAGGATCCTGGATTTGTTGGCTTAGCGGTTAGGGTGCCGCTTGGGATCCTAGGATCCTGAGTTTGTTTGCTTTGCGGTTAAGGTGCCGGCTTGGGATCCTAGGATCCTGGGTTTGTTGGCTTAGCGGTTAGGGTGCTGGCTTGGGATCCTAGGATCCTGGGTTTGTTGGCTTAGCAGTTAGGGTGCCGGCTTGGGATCCTAGGATCCTGGGTTTGTTGGCTTAGCGGTTAGTGTGCGGCTTGGGATCCTAGGATCCTGGGTTTTTTGGCTTCGCGGTTAGGGTGCCGCTTGGGATCCTAGGATCCTGGGTTTGTTGGCTTTGCGGTTAGGGTGCCGCTTGGGATCCTAGGATCCTGGGTTTGTTGGCTTAGCCGTTAGGGTGCGGCTTGGGATCCTAGTATCCTGGGTTTGTTGGCTGAGCGGTTCGGGTGCCGGCTGGGGATCCTAGGATCCTGGGTTTGTTGGCTGAGCGGTTAGGGTGCCGGCTTGGGATCCGAGGATCCTGGGTTTGTTGGCTGAGCGGTTAGGGTGCCGGCTTGGGATCCTAGGATCCTGGGTTTGTTGGCTTAGCGGTTAGGGTGCTGGCTTGGGATCCTGGGTTTTTTGGCCTCGTGGTTAGGGTGCTGGCTTGGAATCCTAGGATCCTGGGTTTGTTGGGTTAGGGTGCGGCTTGGGATCCTAGGATCCTGGGTATGTTGGCTGAGCGGTTAGGGTGCCGGCTTGGGATCCGAGGATCCTGGGTTTGTTGGCTGAGCGGTTAGGGTGCCGGCTTGGGATCCAAGGATCCTGGGTTTGTTGGCTTAGCGGTTTGGGTGCCGGCTTGGGATCCTAGGATCCTGGGTTTGTTGGCTTAGCGGTTAGGGTGCCGGCCTGGGATCCTAGGATCCTGGGTTTGTTGTCTTAGCGGTTAGGGTGCCGGTTTGGGATCCTAGGATCCTGGGTTTGTTGGCTTAGCGGTTAGGGTGCCGGTTTGGGATCCTAGGATCCTGGGTTTGAATCCCGGCCGATCGCTGAATTAACGCTAGCGGGGTTGACTCAGCCTCTCATCCCTCCGAGGTCGGTAAATTGAGTACCAGCTTTCTGGTGATTCCCTGTGTGTCGCAAGAGGTGACTAACAGGGTTGGCGGCAGGAAGAGCATCCGGCCATAAAACATTGCTTCAAAAAAAGGGGACCATGGTGCCCGAAAAAGGCCAACCCCTGCTCTGCGGGGGGAAATGGCCTCTAAAGGTGGTTGTTGTTTTTTTGTGTGTGCTAAATTAAGATGATATTAGCATCTGCAAGAGTTGTAGTGACTAGAAGAGGCAAATAAAGGTGATAACTAGCGAATCAAAAGGTTTTTAGTACAAAAAAAACAACCAGGGAAAGGACATTGAAGGTTGGGCTGGGGGTGAGAATGTGTGAGGTCTAAAGGAAGTGCAATGTGTTCTGATAAAGCAGGTATTGATGGCCTCGGCAATGCTCAACCACGCATCGAAATGACTACCAAAGAGCCAACTCAAGCTATGACTACGACACCAAGTGCTGGTTGTTCACACATAAGCAAAAGCTCATGGGATGAGAGCCAAGGCCTGCCGAACGTCGCTCCTGTTGCATGCGAGACCACAAAATTTGATGCCATAACAGATATTGACGGGAAACTGTACTTCTTCAAAGATGGGTGAGGAATTCACATTATGACATATTTCACTAATACTGTTATGATATGAGATGATACATATAACATGGCAAGCCACATCACAAGGCTGCGGCCTGAAGAAGGTCATAAGTTTGGTTAAAACATCACCAGAGCCTCACTCTGCTCTCTTTCCTGTTTGCTGCAAAATACAACCTTCCATGCATAACTTATGAAATGCTTTCCAAAAGTCTAGATGCACTTCCCTCATCCACACAATCAGAACCTTCTTAAGAGACTCCAATAAATGTGTTAAACATGACCTCCATTGAGTAAATCCAAGCTGACTGCATTTGACTCGTTGAACATTTATTTAAATTGTTCCGCATCTGATCTCGAATTAATGTCTTGAACATCCTCTCCACAATTGAAGTTAAACTAACAGGTTTATATTTCTCAGATACCTCTTTGAATCCTTTCTTAAATATATCCAGGTTAAACTTTATAAATCCAGGTAGACTGCACACCTAAACTTTTATTCCTCGCTTTTCCCCGTCTACGCAACCGCCTTCCAGAAGCTGTTTGTTCTGTCTCACTCTTCCCTCCAGTGCTTCAGGCAGGCACACCACCACATTATGTCATCCCACATCCTGACCCTTCAGATACAGTGCCTCCAGAAAGTATTCACACCCCTTG
Source organism: Myxine glutinosa (assembly GCF_964187855.1). NCBI lineage: Eukaryota > Metazoa > Chordata > Myxini > Myxiniformes > Myxinidae > Myxine > Myxine glutinosa. Next base: position 110,524,662 of record NC_136262.1, read on the forward strand.
ACTGTTTTCACATGTTGTTGTGTTACAGCCTGAATTTAAAATGGATTAAATTGAGATTTTAAATGTAATTAATCTACACATAATACCTCATAATGTCAAAGTGGATTTTTTTTTTTTAGAATTTTTTTACAAAATAATGAAAAATGAAAAGCTTAAATGTCTTGAGTCAATAAGTATTCGACCCCTTAACTATAACACCACAAATTGAGCTCAGGTGCATTCAACGTCCTTTGATCATCCTTGAGATGTCTCTAAAACTTGATTGGAGTCCACCTGTGGCCAACTCAATTGATTGGACATGATTTAGAAAGAAACACACCTTTCTATATAAGGTCCCACCGTTGACAGAGGACGTCAGAGCAGAAATTCCACCAGGAAGTCCAAGGAACTGTCTGTAGAACTCCGAGATATAATTGTGAGGAGGCATAGATCTGGGGAAGTGTATAAAATAATTTCTAGTGTGTTGAAAGTTCCAAAAAGCACAGTGAGCTCAATCATTAGGAGAATGGAAACAATATGGAATTACCCAGATTCTTCCCAGAGCTGGCCGTCCGACCAAACTCAGCAACTGGGCGAGAAAACCTTGGTCAGGGAGGTGACCAAGAACCCAATGACCACTTGACAAAACTACAGATTTCCTTGGCTGAGGTGAGAGAACCTGCCGGAAGGACAACAGTCTCTGCAGCACTTCACAAATCTAGGCTTTATGTTGAGTGGCCAGATGGAAGCCACTCCTGCGAAAAAGGCACATCACAGCACACCTGGAGTTTGCGAAAAAGGCACGTGAAAGATTCTGAGAGCATGAGACAAAATATTATGTGTTCGGATGACACAAAAAATTACTCTTTGACCTGAATGCAAAGTGCTACGTCTGGCGGAAACTGAGCGCACCTCATTACCCATCTAACACCATCCCTATTGTGAAGCATGGTGGTGGCAGCATCATGCTATGGGAATGCTTTTCAGCAGCAGAGACTGGGAAGCTTGTAAGGATAGAGGGACCAATTAATGGAGTCAAATACAGGCAAATCCTTGAGGAGAATCTGCTTCAGAGTGCAAAAGACCTTAGATTGTAGTGAACATTTATGTTCCAACAGAACAATGACCCCAAGCATACAGCCAAAGCAACACTGTAATGGCTTCAGAACAAGAATGTGAAAGTCCTTGAGTGGCCCAGCCAAAGCCCAGACTTGAATCCCATTGAGAATCTGTGGAAAGCCTTGAAGATTGCTGTTCACCGATGCTCCCCATCCAACTTGACAGAGCTTGAGCAAATCTGCAAGAATTAAGTGTACAGGATGAGAAACTCCACAAATCCAGATGTGCAAAGCTGATACAGACATACCCAAGAAGACTCAGTGTATAGCATATCTCAAAAAAAAAGTTGTGGACGGATTCGGCCGAAACCTTTTGGACGAGTTGGGTACGTCACAAAAACAAGTCAAATAGATTTTAGAGGTCTGGATCCAGATGCGGCCTATCAGTTAGTTAGGTCCAAAACTTCAATTCCGTGAACATTTTCTGGCTAGTAAGGTTTGACGATTGATTTGACTTCTATTGACATTTTATAACAAAAATAGCCTCTATGTCCCTCCCAAAAATCCCGGCATTTTTCGCCAGAGGCCCGAATCCAAGATGACCGCCGGCACTATCTTGAAAAATTAAGTTTTGAACCAGAACACCTAGAATCACGTACAAGACACTTTTTTGGGTAATTTGACCACGAGGATTCCGAATCTGACATTAGTTTGACGTTATGACATTATTTTGACCCAGAAATCCAAGATGGCCACCATCCAGTAGAGCGAAAATGCAACTTTTAAATGGGAGAACATATGATCATGAATTAACACATTATTTTGGCTAAATCTATATTGGCCACGGAATTGAGGTCCTGATTAGTGAATTGCTATTTTCTTGTTTTTTATTTGTCTGTGTGTGTAATGTCATATACTTATTTCTGTCTTTCCAGGGAGTATACGAGCGAATGAGACGGCACTGAGAAGCGCAGTATTCAGAAGATAGCTGTCAAGAGAATGTCCACCGTTCCGTGTGCCCTCCAGTGTGGCGGGCTTTGCAATGAAGCCACTGATGTCGTTACCTCAGTTGAGAGTTGGGAAAATCTCAAGAAAAACGCCCTGTTATGGAGCGGTCTTGACAAGTTCGGAGACGTTTATGCAACAGTCAATTGGGATAATGGTCCCGGCAGACAATGTGTCCATAAATCATGTAGGCTGACCTTATGGAATGCTAATAAACTGGAGCAGGCCAAGACAAGACAGAAAAAACGAGAAGTCAAGGAATGCCAATCTCAGTCTTCGTCCATGTCTGAGGCTTTCCCCCCGGCTGCTTCTCCACCTGCCAAGCGGCTGCGATCAAGTGTAGAAGGGCTGATACATGAAAAAACAAAATGTGTCTGGTGCTGTAAACCGGAGTCGGCAAAGCACCCAGAATCAAAGCTGTCCCTGATTTCGTATGATAATGCATGGGCAACGTTCAAGAGTCACACGGTGGTCCTCGAAGATCAGAGCATGCGAGACAGAATCAACTGTGTGATCGATTACGCAGCTGATGACCCATATGCGATTGAGATCAGATATCACAACAAATGCTGGTTGAAATATGTGCGTAGTTACCAGAAAATGAGTGAAGATGACAAACTCCCACGCATGCACAATGTCAATCTCCGTGAGGCTCAGACTATCTTCTTTGACCACATCAGAACAGTTATCTTTGAGGAACGTGAGCTAAGGTCACTACAGAGCCTCCTCAAAGACTACAGCTCTATCATATCTCGGTATGGCTTCTCAACATCCAGCATCAAGTCATCCTTTATCAAAGATATCCTGACCCGGGAGTTTGAGGGCAAGATCGGCTTCCACTCCCGCCCTCAGAGAAACCAGAGCGACCTAGTCTATGACACGTCTGGGGGTGGTTCATATGTTGAAGCTTCTTCTGCTTCTTGCAGGAGCGGGTATTCAGTAAGAATACCTCCCTTCATGCACCTGTCCCTCTGAGTAAACGCTTGACATTTGCCAAGATGCCAGACACGGAGAAGCCCAGGGAGGAACTCAAAACGAGAGCTGCTGAAATGGAGCAGAATGCTCTCAAGGCAGTGATCAACCTGGTTGAGGTCAGTCGTCTTGTGGACCTCACTGAGTTGCTGGAACATCGTGTTGTTGAGGAGTGTGTGGCTTTATTCAACTCCAACGGAACATACAGGAAGACACAGAAGAGTAAGCTCATCCAGAAACTCTCTCTGCAATCTGTAGATCTGCAGGAACCCTACACCGCTCTCATCGACATGGACATGATTTGGAGGATGGCAACTCCATCAGCAGAGGATCGACAGACGCAACATGGCACCCCATACAAGTGGTCAGACTATGTCCACAAGGTGTCTTCCATCATCCTTGCCCGCCATGGTGATGCTGAACGTATCTTCTGTGTGAATGACCCATATGACACACCATACTCTACTAAAGATGACGAGCGAGACCTGCGGGTACAGGGTAAGGCACATATACCCAACACCTACATGAAATTGAATGACCCCTTCCCTTCTGCCCAAGCATTCAAAACACTTCTATGTAGCGTCAGCAACAAGGGGCGGATGCAAAAGCTGATATGCACCTACCTGACAGACCTTGCAGAGAGTGTTGATGCAGAGATTGTCTACTCTGTTGGCTCCCACTGCACCAATTTGTCAACCCAGCAACCAATGGAGAACTACAGCTTTGACCAGTCTGAGGCTGATACTGTCCTCTTTTCTGCTTACGCAGTTCTGCGTGAATCAGGCTACAGTGGCCCTGTTGTCATTGATACCGCTGATACCGATGCCTATGTCGCGGCAGCAGTCATCTCGCAGCAGCTGCCCGGAAAGCTCTGTATCAAGAGGAAGAAGGAGACTATCTTATGTCATGGCCTGGTTAATGACGAGATGGCAGACTGTATTGTGCAGCTGCACTGTATGACAGGCTGTGATGCCAACTCAGGCATCTATGGCAAGGGTAAGAAGTTGGTGTATGACCGGGTGGCGAAGAGCCCTGTGGCTCGACGGCAGCTCTCGCTGTGTGGAGATAGCCTTGACCTTGAGGAGGAGGTGCTAGAGGAGCTCTTCCAGTTCACACGACATGTCATCTATGGCAACGAAAAGAGTAGCACCATGGCTGAGGCCCGTGCAGCAAAGTCTTTATCCGTCTCCCTCCAGATGCAGACAGCCTACGCCAACACTGCCTCCGAGCAAACTACTTGGCATATCTTGTGCGTCATCCCTCCAAGAAACACCACCCCTCGCCACTCGGACATGGCTGGGAGCTGGTGGGTGGTCGCTGTCGCCCTGTCCGCCACACGCAACCTGCTCTCTGAAAAACACTGAAGACACTGAAAGACACTGAAAAACAAATCATTAATCCGTCTCCCTCCAGATGCAGACAGCCTACGCCAACAATGCCTCCGAGCAAACTACTTGGCATATCTTGTGCATCATCCCTCCAAGAAACACCACCCCTCGCCACTCGGACATGGCTGGGAGCTGGTGGGTGGTCGCTGTCGCCCTGTCCGCCACACGCAAACTGCTCTCCCGACACATCTACCTGCACCAGGGCCAGCTGAAGAGAGTGAGGAAGATGAGAGCCAGGAGGGGAATGAGGAGCGAGATGATGATGTACAAAGGCGGGGAGATTCATCGGAATCTGATGATTCAGATTCTAGTGAAGCAGAATGCTCTGATTCGGACTAATCATATAATTAAAGGTCATATTGATTAATTACTTCATTTGAAAACTGTTCAAGTCACAGCTATTAAAAATAGCTTATTTTGAAGTGTAATGAGTTTACTTGTCATGCAATCATCAATTACTTTACTGCAAGATATCCTTATGGAGGTAGTTTCTTTAACATGTTTAAGTACAAAAGTTGCATTTTCGCTCTACTGGATGGTGGCCATCTTGGATTTCTGGGTCAAAATAATGTCATAACGTCAAACTAATGTCAGATTCGGAATCCCCGTGGTCAAATTACCCAAAAAAGTGTCTTTGTACGTGATTCTAGGTGTTCTGGTTCAAAACTTAATTTTTCAAGATAGTGCCGGCGGTCATCTTGGATTCGGGCCTCTGGCGAAAAATGCCGGGATTTTTGGGAGGGACATAGAGGCTATTTTTGTTATAAAATGTCAATAGAAGTCAAATCAATCGTCAAACCTTACTAGCCAGAAAATGGTCACGGAATTGAAGTTTTGGACCTAACTAAGTGTGATAGAAAACTTAAACTGTCCAGCTTGGCGGAGGTATGCACTCTACCAAGTGCCGTTCTAGTTTACGTATTTGTAACTAAGCTTGTGTTTATTACAAAAACTATACGAAACATTACGGTACTTTCAAAATTATTCTCAAGAAACACAGTTGTTCAATTAATATGTTGAATGAGCTGGGGCTCCCACGTCGATCGGAAGAATGGACGCGACAAAAAGCTGGAATTCATCCGAGTTGCTTTAATCAAACCAAACACTCAGGCACTCTGAAAAGCCCGTTTATCGGGCAGCAATATATATATTATCCCGGAGCATTTGCCCAGGAAAGGCGAGAGGGGGCATGCCCGGGCGTCCCGACCGAGGCCTGGCAAGTTGAGCGCGGGCCTGCCCGGGCGTCCTGGACGAGCCCGGCATGGTGATCGCTCCGCGTCCTTGATAGGTGCAAGGCGATTGTGAAAACCCAGCGGTAGCCGCTACACACGTCCCCCCAGAATCGACTTGCACCGGCAGGGTCAATTTGAGGGGGGTCCTGATGACCCGGCCGAAGCGACCCCTGGCGGGTCGTGGGAGGGGGTCCGGTGTGGTGGTGGGCGGTCGAGTGGGGGGCACCGTGGACGGGGGGCGGCCTCGCCACGGCGGAAGGGCCACCCGTGGTGGGTGGTCGACGTCCACGTGCGCCGGCTTGAGGCGGTCCACCGCAATCCGGTCCGACCTGCCGCCGATGTCGATGACGAACGACTTGTCGTCCCGTCGCAGCACCCGGAAGGGCCCGTCGTACGGCGGCCGGAGTGGCCCCCGATGTGCGTCGTGACGCACAAAAACATACTCCGCTGTGCGAAGTGCTGGGGGGACGTAGGACTGGGGGTCACCGTGGTGGGATGTTGGCACGGGGGCAAACCGTCGGGCGGCCTCCTGGAGGTCCGAGCGCTGGTGAGCTGCGGACCAGGGACTGGTAGCATCGGGCACGAATTCGCCCGGGACACGTAGCGCCTGGCCATAGACAAGCTCGGCGGTGGATGCTTGGAGGTCCTCCTTGGGGGCCGTGCGGAGGCCCAAAAGGACCCACGGCAGCCGGTCGGCCCAACCGCCGTCTTGAAAGCCGGCCATGAGCGCGGCCTTCATGGAGCGGTGGAATCGCTCACACAACCCGTTTGCTTGGGGGTGGTAGGCCGTAGTATGGTGGAGCTTGACCCCCAGGTTGCGGGCGACCGCGCCCCACAGCTCGGAGGTGAACTGTGGTCCGCGGTCTGACGAGATGTCCGCCGGTGCGCCGAAGCGGGCGACCCAGGTGGCGATGAAAGCCTGCGCCACGTTGGCGGTGGTGGTGGAGACGAGGGGAACGGCCTCCGGCCACCTGGTGGTCCTGTCCACCATGGTGAGCAGGTGTGTGAACCCCCGTGACGGGGGGAGGGGGCCCACCAGATCCACGTTGACGTGGTCGAAACGTCGTTCGGGCACGGTGAAAGGTGCCAGCGGGGCCTGGGTGTGTCGGTGGACCTTGGCCCGTTGGCAGGCCGTGCAGGTGCTGGTCCAATCGCGGACGTCCCAACGAAGGCCGTGCCAGACGAATCGCGCCGACACCAGCTTCTGGGAAGCTTTCCGGCCCGGGTGGGAAAGGCCGTGGAGGGAGGCGAAGATGCGGCGTTGCCAGGTGACGGGCACGATGGGGTGAGGCTGGCCTTGGGAGACGTCGCAGAGCAGGACAGTGTCCGCGAAGGGGATGTCGGCCAGGCGGAGGCCCGTGTCCGCCGCCCGGAGGGCTTGCACCGTGGTGTCGGTGGTTTGGTCTGCCGCCATAAGCGCAAAGTCCACGCCCAGGTGAACCGCGTTCGCGCTGGCCCGGGAAAGACAGTCGGCCACGGCGTTGTTTTTGCCGGCGACGTGCCGGATGTCCATGGTAAACTCCGACACGGCGGAGAGGTGGCGCTGTTGGCGGGCCGACCACGGCTCCGTGACCTTGGCCATGGCGTAAACCAACGGCTTGTGGTCGACGAACGCCGTGAAAGGTCGGCCCTCCAGGAGGTGGCGGAAATGGCGGACGGCCAGGTGTAGACCGAGGAGCTCCCGGTCAAACGTGCTGTATTTGAGCTCGTTCGGCCGGAGCTGCCGGCTGAAAAAAGCGAGTGGCTGCCAAACCCCGTTCACCCATTGCTCATGTACAGCGCCCACCGCGTAGTCGGAGGCATCCGTGGTGAGGGCGATGGGAGCGTTGAGCACCGGGTGAGCGAGCAGTGTTGCGTCGGCGAGGGCCCGCTTTGAGCTTTGGAAGGCCGCATCCATCGCTGCGGACCAGGCGATGTCGTGCTTGGCCGGCTTGCCCCGGAGGGCTTCGTAGAGCGGCCGCATGAGTTGAGCAGCGCGGGGCACGAAGCGGTGATAAAAATTCACCATTCCCAGGAATTCCTGCAGGGCCTTTATGGTGCGGGGACGTGGTGATGGGTTCCACGGGAACGTGGTGATGGCCTCGACCTTGGTTGGCAGCGGCACGGCCCCGTTCTTGGTGATGTGGTGGCCCAAAAAATCAACGGCCATCGTGCCGAAGTGGCATTTGGCCGGGTTGACGATGAGGCCGTCCTCGCTGAGGCGCCCGAACAGTGTTCGGAGGTGGAGGAGGTGCTCGGCCCGGGACGTGCTGGCGACGAGGATGTCGTCCAGGTAAACGAAAAGGAACGGCAGGTCACGCAGCACGCCGTCCATCAAGCGCTGGAATGCCTGAGCCGCGTTCTTGAGACCAAACGGCATCCGCAAGAATTCGAATAAGCCGAACGGCGTGATGACTGCCGTTTTAGGGACGTCGGCCGCCCTGACAGGTACCTGGTGATATCCCCGTATGAGATCAATTTTCGAAAAAATGACCCGTCCCGCCAGACGGGCGGAGAAGTCTTGGATATGCGGGATCGGGTACCTGTCGGGGGTGGTAGCATCATTGAGACGGCGGTAGTCGCCACACGGGCGCCATCCACCCCCCGGCTTTGGCACGATGTGCAGTGGCGAGGCCCACACGCTATCGGAGCGCCGCACGATGCCGAGGTGCTCCAACGCGTCGAATTCGGCCTTCGCCACGGCGAGCTTGGCTGGGTCGAGGCGGCGGGCCCTGGCGTAGACCGGCGGGCCCGTGGTTGGTATGTGGTGCTCGATCCCATGCCGTACTGCGACGGCCGAAAACGTCGGCCGCGTGAAGGCCGGGAACTCCGTGAGCAGGCGAGCAAACTCGTTCGCCGCCGGGACGGCGCATGCCAGCTCGGTCGGCGCGGAGCTGCTCAATGTGCATACCAGGGAGCTGAAGGTTTCGGCGTTGATTAAACGACGCCGTTGGACGTCCACCAGCAGTCCGTGTGCACAGAGGAAGTCGGTGCCTAGCAGAGCCATGGGCACGTTTGCGGTTACAAACGTCCAAGCAAAGCGTTGGCCGCCGAAGCAGAGGGTGACGTTGCGCGGGCCGAAGGTGCGGATGGTCGATCCGTTGGCCGCAACCAAGGAGGGGCCGCAAACCGCGGATTGCCTGTCCTGGTCAGAGGTGGGTATGACGCTCAGTTGGGCGCCGGTGTCGCACAGGAAGCGCCGTCCAGACGCTTTATCCATGATGAACAGTAAGTTGCCCGTGTGGCCGGCGCTCATGGCTGGTAATGAACGCCGGCCCGGCCGTTTTTTTTGTTTGTTTGTTTTTTGTTTTTTTTGTATACAAGATCGAGGCTCGTGAAAGAGCGAACATTAATCACACAGAAAGACAAACAGACACATAAAACAAATAACATCGGGAGTGGTAGACAAGATGGGGAGAGGGGGGGAAGGACACAAACACAACATTTGAGAGCAGGGACCGAGAGACATGGAGACATCGAGAGATCTGTGGGAGGGAGAGGGCTTTGGGGGGGAGGCATGTGAAGGGGGGGAGGCATGTGAGGGGGGGGGGTGGGAGAGGTATAAACATATGGACACTGCCAGGATTTCCAGGAAAGAAGTTGGAATTTCAAACAAGGTGGATCTGGGGTGAATTAGTGGGGGTAGAAAAGATCAAGGTTATGGATGGGGGAAGATAAGAGATGGTGGTGAACAGCTGTTTTAAAGACCTGGAGGGAGGAGAGGGATTGAAGGGAGTGTGGGTGTTTGTTCCACAGGCGGGAGAAAAGAGGAATGAAAGAGTGAAGGTGAGCAGAGAGCCGAGATTTCGGCAGTTTAACCATCAGAGGGTTGCTGGCAGATCTTGTGCGACCTGTAGGAATATTTGGGGGACAGAGCACAGAGAGAGCTGGGGGAGCAAGGCCGGAGAGGAGTCGGTAGAAGACAGAAGACAGTAATTATGTCCCGGCCTGCCGAAGGTGCACGGGGGTCGGCATGTCCGGGCCTTCTGTCCGAACCTGGCATGATAGTAACACCACGCTTGGTCAGGTGGAGGCCCCGGTCGTCGTGCTGGAGGTGGTCGGCTCGGTGTAGCGGCCGCCAATTGCGTCGGCAGTTCGGTCGTCGACCGTGCCGGGTGCTCGGGCGCCATGGGTGTTGCGTCGGACGGCGGTGGGTCCCATGTCGCCGCTGCGATGCGCTGTCCTGCGGCGGAGATCTTGTCGGCTTCTCTGGCAAGGGCCCGGGGATCTATGATCGTCGTGCTTGCCAGGGCGAGGCGTACCGGGTTAGGCAGCTGACGGAGGAACAGCTCCCGGAACAGGAATGCCGGAGAGTGCTCGCCGAGCAGTGAAAGCATGTAGTCCATTCGCTCGGAAGGGCGCGTGTCGCCGAGCTCGGGCAGGTCGAGCAGGCGCCGTGCGCGCTCCGCCGATGGGAGGGCGAAAGCGTCGAGGAGAAGCTTCTTAATCGCGCCGTATTTGTCAGCGGCTGGCGGGCTCTCGAGGAGGCTCAGGGCGCGGGCCGCGGTGGCCGAACCGAGCGCTGCTACCACATGGTGGAAGCGGGTGTCGTCGGCCGTGATGCCTCGCAGGGCGAACAGGGAATCCGCCTGTGCGAACCAAACCGCCGCGTGAGCCTCCCAGAAGGTAGGCAGTTTAAGGGCGACTGCCGTGTCCATGTCGGTAGGTCACCAATGAAGGAGCTGGGGCTCCCACGTCGATCGGAAGAATGGACGCGACAAAAAGCTGGAATTCATCCGAGTTGCTTTAATCAAACCAAACACTCAGGCACTCTGAAAAGCCCGTTTATCGGGCAGCAATATATATATTATCCCGGAGCGTTTGCCCAGGAAAGGCGAGAGGGGGCGTGGCCCAGCGTCCTGGCTGTGGCCTGGCAAGTTGAGGGCGGGCCTGCCTGGGCGTCCTGGACGAGCCCGGCATGGTGATCGCTCCGCGTCCTTGATAGGTGCAAGGCGATTGTGAAAACCCAGCGGTAGCCGCTACAATGTAAGCATTTATATGTCTTCAGTAGTCAACATATATACATTGCAGGAAATTATCCACCATATAAAACACAATGTCAGTTTGTGTGTTTGTACAGATGTCTGTCCCACTTCATAAGGGAAGGTTTTAAAGGCCAATCTTTTAACACGCATGTGTGTTCACTCTGGTCTATTTTTGAGGATAAAACAAACTCGAAAAACATTTTCCATAAAAGAGTAATTATGTCTTCCATTGGAGTTGTAGACGGTGGCTTGCAAACCGAGCCTCAAGGGCGGTGTTTTAAAATAACAATAAAAAGAAGGCGCAGGGAGGTGAAATTTGTTGCACGTGATGTGCAACATGCACAGAGTAAAACGAGTGTTAATTTACATCCGTATGATGTCCAATAAATAAAGACTATATAAGCACACCTGACACAAGGCCGAGGCTTCAGACTTTGGCACGCTCACGAGGCTGTACCGTCAAATAGACCGTTCCAACCCGTCATTTTTGACGTGCTTTTATATTAGTTCTTAATAAACCTCCATCTTCAAAAACGTCCTCTTTAATCCGGATGTACGACATGCAATCATCACTATCCTGTGCAGTCAATTGTCAAAATTTCAATGAAAGGGCTTGTTGACGTTTTCGTCGACCAGAAAATTTACAAGTATTACCCATTCCATCCTCTTCGTTATAATAATATGACTTCTTTTGCAAGGAAATTCAATGCAGGAGGAGGCAATCAGGCCTGCACAATCACAACAACAACAACAACAACAGGCATTTTAAGGCCATTTTCCCTGCAAGAGCAGGGGTTGGCCTTGCGGTCCCCATGACAATCTTCTCCATTTTGCCCTATTTTCTGCATCTCCCCTTGTTAACCCCCTTGCCCACATTTCTTCTTCCACCATCTTTAGCCAAGTCTTTTTCGGTCTTCCCCGTCCTCTACTTCCTTCTACATTCATTTCCATCACTCTTCTCAACCAGTCACTTTCATCCTTCCTCAACACATGACCAAACCATCTCAACCTGTTCCTCTTCACAGCATCAATCACAGGCTCTATTCCCATCATCTTTCGCAATTCATCATTTGTCTTCCTCTCTCTCAACGATACTCCACACATCCACCGAACCATTCGCATTTCCACCCTTTCCAGCCTTCGTTGCTGCTCTACGTTCATTACCCATGGCCTGCACAATCGTTGCCATTTAAAGGTTGTTTGCCCATCTCCTATCAGTTTTAAATGCTGAGTATCCAGCAAGGAAGCAGCACGTACCATTTTTATAGTATTTGGTATGACTCGGCCAGGGTGAATTTTAAACTACCGACTTCGCGGACTCAGAGCGGATGCTCGTAGTATCACACTACAGAGCCTGGTTTATTATCCCACTTGCCAACCTTCATACACTACTCTTAACTTTCATAAGTAAACGTCAAGGTCAACTTTGAACCACTGCACTAGAAGTGTGACAAAGAAAGTATAATGCATCACATGACCATTACATGCAGAAGTGGGGGTTGGGTGTTTGGAATGTGCAAGTGTGTGCAGAGAAAGGGTTTTCTTGTATAAAATGGAAAATCCAATGTGTTTTTTCTGGTGAGTTGTTGGTGGAAATCAAAACAAAAGAGGAACAAACAAACAAATACCATAAATTAAAACAATACTATTTATTTACCTGTAATTAAAGTACTGCTGTAAATGCTGGGGAAAATGTGGTGCGTTTTATCCTTGTTTTAGGTACTTTTGGTATAACGATCACTCGGAGCTCATGAAGAAGCCACATGGACCCCGTTTCAGTGCTGACCGGTGGCCCAAGTTTCCTGCGAAACTTTCTGCAGCATTTCAGAACAAATATAATGGCAAAACATACTTCATTTCCGGTGAGTACCTGGGCTGTTAACAGATTCCACAGTGTGACTTTTTTCTTCCTGGTCATCTACCGGGAGGCAGGTTCATTGCTGCCAAAGCAGAGATTGCACTTGGTGGCATGATCACCTCAAAGCTGTCTCGCTCACGTATTTCTACCTTGGATGCTTTTAAATAGTTCAGATATTATTTATAATTCTCTAAAAGTAATTTTCTGTGTTTAGCTAAGATAGGTTCTGTTCTTGTAACCTAATAGTGCTCATCCGCTAGCATTCCAGTTCTACTTCCTTTGCAAGTGGAAAAAGATCAATCTTTCTCTGAGAAACATCTTTTTACAGCTCAGAATACTGTATTGGATTATTTTGTCCAACCTTTGTCCTTATTACCTCCATTTTAAACACTAGGGGGCAGTTTTTAACATGTTGGTCCATTGGACCACATTTTCATTGGTCTTCACGGCCTTGTAGCATACCTATACCTGCGTGCTGTACTGCTTGAGTAATAGCTTGCCTTTCACCAAGCTCAGATGTGCAGTGAGCCAGAGCAGGGAGGCATGGGGAGGGGGAGAGGGGTATTACATGTTCGTTATTAATATTGCCAAATTATACTAATATTATTATTTTTGGTAATATTAATGATATTAATTAATATATGCTTTGCTACAATGTTATCATTAGTTTTGTTATTAATTTACAATTAGAATGCCATGACGTGGAAACACTTAATGACCGCGAATAGGGGGAAAAAACCGCGATTTCATGGAGCAAGGCCGCAAATAGGGGAAAAACCGCGAATTCGCGGAACATGGCCGTGAATAGGGGGGAAAACCTCGATTTTGCAGAACATGGCTGCAAAAAGAAAAACAAAAAGTCAATTTGCCGGATACTTTTCCGTGAATAGAGAAACATGTCGCATTTTATCAACTGCGAATAGCGGAACCGCGAATAGCGAAACGCGAATAGCGGAAACGCGAATAGCGGAACCGCAAATAGAGGGGTCCGACTGTACTTAACATTGAGGAAAATGGCAGGGTCGAAAATCGGCACGACCAAAGCTCAAGGAACCGGAACCAGAAATATCCAAATGTTTAAATATTTCATGAAATGCACAGATATTTAAACTCTACTGCTGTTGAGATGACATGTCTCACTGAACTCTCCTGTCCTCTGTGGTTACCTCCACATCCTCAGTCATCTTGGGACAAATGCAGTGTGTTTTTCATATACATACAAAGTAAACAAATAATTTTCATCACGTCATTAACTTTTGAGAGCTCTCAAATCCTTTTAATATACCAATTTCCGCTTAAGGTGACGTGCAGTAGTCTGCCAATGTTAGGGTCGGGTTGGTATTCCCTGTTGTCTTCCATGTGATTTGGGGATTTCTTTTGCATTCTCCAAAATTCTCAAAAATCGATTTCTGCCAATTTATCATTCCTCTTTTAAATCCCCCATTAAATGCTTCCTTTGGGACATGCTGCTCTGAAACTGAGCAATAAGACCGACTACCTTTTTTCTCTAAAGATGTCAAGGCTTTAAAAAAGCAAAAGGACAGAGGGTGACAATTTTTAAAAAACTGACAGATTGGGGTAGACAACAAAGCCACAGGGGCCAGTGAATAGAGAAAGGGTCAGGGTTGGCAGATACCACAAGGTAACAATGCAGAACAATCTTGAAGGTCTTGAGGGAAGGGTATGGTGATGACAGGTGAGCTGGCAGGTTGACAGGTTGAAAAAGCTTGGCATGTCGAGGCAGAAAGAGTGTAATTTGCCAGCCTGTTGAACAGGGCGGATCAGGTCACCAGAGCCTGTCTTTTGGCCACAGTGACCAAGGAGAGCGGGACGTGGCTTTTTGCAGTCCCTGTTCTCTCTTTGGGAACTCAGCTCGACCCAGAATCCCTAAGTGTTGTGGTCGCCCTGGGAGTCGGAGCGACAGTCTGCAAACGCCATACGTGTCGATGCGGCAGAATGATGTACACACTTGCCCATCATGGTCTATCATGCCGTTTCAGCGCTGGTCGATGACACAGACATTCTGCCCTAAACGACTTGGTTAAACGTGCCCTCAATTTTGGAATCCCTGGGTTTAGTCCGCGGTGAAACATATGCCCAGATGGCTTGAGTATCATCCCATTTAAGAATGGTAAAAACCTAACCTGAGAAGGTACCTGTATTAACACTTTCGTTGACTCACATTTCAATAATACAGCCGCCCTAAAATGGCTTAATCACATAGGCTGGTTAAGACAAGTGGATAGCCGCATAACTGTATTTATTACAAGGGGAAATGATTTGGAATGTTTATACGCACCTTACACCCACATACACATTCTGCAGGATCCCTGGTGTGGCAGTATGCTGGAAGGGTATTGGAGGCCTGCTCACCTCTCCCTCTCTCGACACTTGGCCTGCCCAGTTCCGTTGATCATATTCGTGGTGTTCTTGCTCAACAGAATGTCGCCTACATCTTTGGAGATTCACAACTGTGGAGGTGTGGTGGGCCAAAGTCTTGGACTTGCAAAGTGGATAAGTTGGGAAACAATCAGGAGGATCTTTCTTTTAGAGAATCAAGATGAAGTGTGAAATAAATTGCTTTTTTTCTTCCTTTTTTTGCATACAAGATCGAGGCTAACATTAATTGAGGCCAACATTAACATGTTTTGTAAGAGCTAACATGAATCACATTTTAAAAAACTGACACATAAAACATATGATAAAGGGAGCGGGAGACAAGATGGGGAGAGATAAGGAAGCACACAAGTACAACAGGAGAGAACAGGGACATCGGGAGATCTGTGGGAGGGAGAGGGCTTGGGGAGTGGGGGCATGGGAAGGGGGAGGTGGGAGAGGTATAAAACACATGGACACTGCTACGACTTGGTGGACAGAGCACAGACAGGGTTGGGGGAGCAAGGCTGGAGAGGAGTCCGTAGAAGAGAGAAAGACCACCAACCTGCCTGCAGTGAGTGAGTGAAAGGCCCTTGGAGTTAGCTTCATCGCGGGAGATTCCAATGATTCTGAATGCTTTGGTTTCAACAGCGTGAAGACGAGCTAGGTGTGAGGCAGGAGCACCAGCCCAGAGGGGAGAACAGTATTCGATTGAGCTGCGGATGAAAGCCTTGTATGTGGTGAGGAGCTCAGGTGTGCCAAGGAAGGACTTCAAAAGACAGAGGATGCCCAGCTGGCGACTGGCTTTGGAGGCCAGCTTGGAAATGTGGTTTTCCCAGGAAAGATAATGGCAGATAGTGAGACCCAAAAGCATGAGTGACAGAACTTCTTGGAGAGAATTGTTTAGTAAGTAGATGGGAGGGTTGTCCAGTCGGTCTTTTCGGAGAGACATCGTGAGAGTGTGAGATTTGTCAGGATTGAAAGACATGTTCCACATAGATATGGCATAGATAAACTTTATTAAATGGTTTCATGACCAGTCTGTGATTTTGTCCAGGTCTGCAGAGAGTGAGGAGGCTGCGGACTGCCGATTTGAGGGATGAGGTATGGAGCGGCAGTGAGTGGAGTCATCAGCCAAGAGATAGAGAAGATTTTCCAGATAGTCGGAGAGGTCATTGGTGAAGACCAAAAAAAGCACAGGGCCCAGAACACTGCCTCGGGGAACTCCAGCCTGAACAGGAAGAGGAGATGAGAGAAATCCATTCAGGGCCACACGTTGACTATGACCAGAGAGGAAGTCCGCAAGCCATGCGTGGAGATTTCCATGGATACCATGGGAGGAGAGTTTGGTGAGCAGAGCGGGGTGCCAGACCGTGTCGAAGGCACGTGATATGTCAAGGGAGACAGCTCTAATTTCCTGTTTGACATTGAGGACCTCCATCCATTGTTGAGACAGCAGAAGCAGCATGTCCAGTGTAGAGTGATCTAGTCTGAAACCAAATTGATGATCAGAGATCAAGCCATTGGAGAAAGGAAGGATTTGATATCCAAAGTAATGATGGATTCCATGACTTTGCTGAGATTCGGGAGCAGGCTGATTGGTCTGTATTTGCAAGGATCTGTTTTTGCACCTTTCTTGTGTAAAGCGGTAATGTTGGCTGATTTCCAAGCTGATGACAGATGACCGTGAGCAAAAGAGAGGGTAAAGAGAACAGAGAGAGGGTGTGAAAGAGCAGCAGAGCAGGATTTTAGGACCCTTCGGCTGATGCCGTCTGGTCCAGTTGCAGCATCAGAGTCGAGGATTGACAGAAACTTCTCCACCTTGTCAGGAGAGAAGGACACAGAGTCCAAGAGCAGCTGGGTACGACTGGGTATGTTGGGTACAGAGAGAGAGAGGGTTTGGCACACAAGATTTTGAGGCAAACACAGAGTTGAGGCATTCAGCTTTTTCACGTGCGGAGTCAGCTGTGTAGCCGTTTGAGGTAAGGGAAGGGATGGATGGGGAACAAACACCAGAAACAGATTTGACCAGACACCACCAGGATTTGGAAGAGGGAGAAAGGTTTGAGAGTTCAGTCTTGAGAGTAGAGAGATATTGTTTCCTGGCTCTCCTGAGGGTGGACACACACTTGTTCTGGGCTTTGTGAAAGGAAATGAGAATGCCTTCCGTTGGATTTGCCTTCCAGGAGGCGAAGGCAAGTTGTTTCAGGGCAACTGCCTCACCACAAGATTCCATGTACCATGGACGGGAGGAAGGGTAGGACAACTGAAGACGAGATGGGATAAATCTGTTCCACATATCATGTTCCACAAATTGCATGAGAGTGAGTAATTTACTTGGGAAGAATTCTCAGGATGAGTTGATGTCAGAGGCAGTAGAGATGGGAGACCAGTCCAGATGATTGATGGCTGCTTGAAGACTGTGCCAGTTGGCCTGAGTGAAATGCCAGACTCGTCGACGCTGAGGATGGCTAGGGTGAATCAGGGCTGAGGATGGCTGAGGATGACTCTGAGAATGGCCATTGAGATGTCCACTTTAACAATCATATGGTCAGATGAAGCAATTGGAGCAGAAGAAGAGCAGCAGACATTTGCAGGGAAGTTTGTCATAATCAAGTCTAGAAGAGAAGATGCTCCGTTGACTGAGATCCGGTTCGGGAAATTGACAGATTGTGTCAGTCCCAATGAGTCGCAGAAGTCTTTTGTGGTGCTGTGGCTGGTGTGAGAGGTACCCACACCGAGCCAACTGGCATGGTGACAGTTGAAATCACCACATATGAGGAAGAGAGAGTTGGGATGAGTAGATAGAAGTTGGTCCATGTTATCAGACAGCGAGATGTAGATGGAGTCATCACTGTTTGGTGGACGGTACAGTCGGTACACACACATATGAACAAGAGCAGAGAACGAAGGAACAGGGAGGTGTATAAGCAAATGTGTTAGTACAGGAGGAGAGGCCTACTTTTTAAATTCTTTGTTAATATGTTTTTTGGAAGGTTAGGTGAAAGTGGATCAGAGGAAGAAGGAGAAAGTTGAAGGAGTATGGTGAATAATAGAATTGGAAAGGTGTCTTTTGGCTGGAGAGGATTTAGTTATGAAGGAAGGAGAAAAAAACAAAACAATTCTTAACATAATTCCCAAACTTTGGTTTTCCCAAGTACTTGTTTATAAAAAAAACATTGCCTTAAAAACTCAAGTACATCAAAAAAACTTCTTTTTACTAATATTTGGCAATTAAAGCACCACTTTATTTGAAACCTGGCCTGGAACTTGTTCTCCAGGGTGTCACAGATGTCTTGTGACCACATGGTGGTCCGGATGTCCTGTGACCCCTAACATTTGTTTCCTTTTATCATTCCTTTGCACAAGTGGACCTGCAGGCAATGTTGCATACAATTTCTCGCAGGACATGGCGTTGAATCATCCTGTGCAAAGCAAATGCTGGTTCTCATACAAACTTACTGCACCCATAACAAAGGCATTGTAAATATTTATAATAATGACTTTTAATAAAGTTTATCGATGCCATTTTTATATTGCTTACATTACATTACACTAGCAGAGTACCAGCCGTACAGGCGACCTTCTGCTAAGCATGCAACACCTTCATCCAACACATACCTTTATTTGGGCGGTGTATCGGAACTGAGAGCTAGCTCCCTCAATTGCTCCAAATTTTTTTTTTAATACCTCAGGTTACGTGCATGAAGTAAAAACATACCTACTGCTTATAATTCAAAACACTTCACTGCATTGGAAAATGTGGCAACAGGAATACTGTACATACTATAAACGTATAAAGGGAGGGAACTTGTAATACCCTCTCCCACCTGCAGGCGGCACTACACGTCTATACATAGAGAATTGGCGTTGCCCTCCTTACACCCCAAGTCCACTGGCAAAGATTAAAAAACGCCCCTATACATTAATTAGGTCATGCTGATCCGATGTAGCAAGTCTGGATGTAATTGGGCCAGAACTGCAGGAGGAGTAGCATGACAAACAAACACACAAACAAACCCACACAAACAAACACACACAAACAAACACACAAAAAACATACAAACAAACACACAAACAAACACACAAACAAACACACACAAACAAACACACAAACAAACCCACACAAACAAACACACACAAACAAACACACAAACAACCCCACACAAACAAACACACAAACAAACCCACACAAACAAACACACACAAACAAACACACAAAAAACATACAAACAAACACACAAACAAACACACACAAACAAACACACAAACAAACACACACAAACAACCCCACACAAACAAACACACACAAACAAACACACACAAACAAACACACACAAACAAACACACACAAACAAACACACACAAACAAACACACAAAAAACATACAAACAAACACACAAACAAACACACAAACAAACACACACAAACACACACAAACAAACCCACACAAACAAACACACACAAACAAACACACAAACAACCCCACACACAAACACACACAAACAAACCCACACAAACAAACCCACACAAACAAACCCACACAAACAAACACACAAACAAGCATACAAACAAACCCACACAAACAAACCCACACAAGCAAACACACAAACAAACCCACACAAACAAACACACAAAGAAACCCACACAAACAAACACACACAAACAAACACACACAAACAAACACACACAAACAAACACACACAAACAAACCCACACAAACAAACACACAAACACACACAAACAAACCCACACAAACAAACACACACAAACAAACCCACACAAACACACACAAACAAACTGGCTTGCTGGCGAGGGTTCGTTTATTCGCAGCTCTACACGCTCTCCATCGAAATCGAAGTTAAGTAATTGTTCCCATTTGTATTTTCGTTATAACTGTATTTATTTTATGGTGTATGTACGTATATTGTCCCGACGAAGATTTTCGGTGCAAATCTTTCATACCTGTATTGAAAATCGTGTTAATTCGTGTCGTGTCTTGACGCCTTGTACAGTGAACACTGTACAACCTTGAGGCTTTGTTTTTCTCTCAGCGGTCCGTCGTTTGTGATCCAATAACTTTCGTTCTCTGTTTTCGCAGTCTTTCCACCCCAAAGCCTACTTCCTTATGAAAATCTCAACTCAAAAAAACAAACAAAAAAATAAGACATTACCTTCTCTGTGCTCATTCGTTTATTCATTCTTATTCGTTCGTTCGTTCTTCGACCACGTGTTTCTCCCCCATTTCCCCAGATAGATTGTCAAATTTCAACTCGTTATTTTATCGTCCATGCGATATTGTTTGATTATAGTTAGTTTTGGTTTGAATTTCCTGTAACTCGTAATTAATTAATCGTGTTCTGCTCCTCGTGTGTGGCCTTGTAGTTGTACCCCCGTCGGTGTTTTGTTAACTTAAGCGTGTTTTGCTTGGCTCTTGGTTTTTTCCCTTCTACCCCGAACATAATACTCTGTCTAACGTTCTAAATCCCCACCCCCCCCCCCCCCAAAAAAACAAACAAACAAAAAAACAAAAAAAAAACAAAAAACATTTATTTTCCTTTCTCCACATGTACTGTTGTCTCATCCTGTATTTTCTGTCCAGGTGTGCTGTTCGCCCCGCCCCCATTATCTCCTTGCCATCCACCGTTTGCCCTGTTCACGTGACTCGTGGTGGTCCCTCTCGGCTCTCCCCCCGTTGGTATTTTGTGCATAGAAGATTGTTCACAGTTCTGTTTAAATATTATTTAAATATGTTTAACCTTTCCCCTTCTGTGTTTATTTCAGTGGTATATTACAACACGCTGTTTTTCTTCCTATTTAAAAGGCTTTTCTCAATTTCCTCTCCAACGCATTCCACTTCAAAAAAAAGAAATTCAATATCTTATACGTCTCCCTCACTAATGGTCTAAATTCACATTCATTCCATCCCTCCTCCATCGTTCTGAATCGGATTGCTAACTTGAAAATCACAACAAACCCAATTTGTTATCAATGTTCGTCTTTCATTAATCATCCACTTTCTAAACTCCCCTCTTGCCCCTCCCATCCAAATCCCCCCCCCCTTGCACCTCCCATCCAAATCCCCCCCCTTGCACCTACACTCCTAAACTCCCCCCTTGCCCCTCCACTCCTGAACTCCCCCCTTGCCCTTCCCCTCCTAAACTCCCCCCTTGCCCCTCCCCCTCCAAATCCCCCCCCCTTGCCCCTCCACTCCTGAACTCCCCCCTTGCCCTTCCCCTCCTAAACTCCCCCCTTGCCCCTCCCCTCCAAATCCCCCCCCCCCTTGCCCCTACACTCCTAAACTCCCCCCTTGTCCCTCCACTTCTAAACTTCCCCCTTGCCCCTTCCCTCCAAAACTCCCCCCTTGCGCCTCCCCTCCTAAACCCCCCCCTCACTCCTCCCCTTCAAAACTCCCCCCTAACCCCTCCCATTCAATTCTCCCCCCATACCATTCCTCTCCAATTCTCCCTCCTCCCCCCTCCTCCTCCAAGCTGCCTCCTCCCCACATCGTCTCCCTTCTATCTCATACCTCCACCCCCCCCCCAAACCTTCTACTTTCCTCTGCCCCCCCCCTCAAACAACCCCTCACTGTGCCTCATCCCTTCACCATCAAACCTTTCATCCTCCTCATCCTTCCCTTTCTTGGAACTCTTCTGCAATATCTGACACACTATCAACTGCTCTCCATACCTCCCCCTCTCATCCTTCATCTTACCCTACTCCTCCCCTCCCCTGTCCTGTACCTGATGCTCCCCCTCTCTCTTCATTAACGGTATGGACCTCAAACATCCGGGGCCTTCGCTCAAACCTGACTGATCTCTCCATACAGGTTGCTTCTGACAATCCAGACTTGATCTGCTTAACAGAGACTTTCCTCCCTCAAGATGTCTCTGATTCCTTAATATCTCTTCCTGGTTACTCCCTCCTCTGGTATGATAGACCTGAGCCTCGGCCTGGTGGTGGGGTGGCTATCTTTATCAAAAACTCTCTTCCTCACTCTCCTTGCACTGCCCTCTTTCCTCCTCACCCCCAGGAGTACCTCTGGCTACGGCTCCCTCTCCGCTCCCACCTTTTGTTCATATATGTTCTGTACCATCCCCCAAACAGTGATGACTCCATCTACATTTCACTGTCTGACAACATGGACCAACTTCTATCCACTCATCCCAACTCTCTCTTCCTCATATGTGGTGACTTCAACTGTCATCATGCCACCTGGTTGGGTGTGGGTTCCTCTCTCACCAGTCATGGCACCTCAGCAAAGGACTTCTGTGACTCACTGGGATTGACACAATCTGTCAATTTCCCGACCCCGATCTCAGCCAATGGAGTATCTTCTCTTCTAGACTTGGTGATGACAAACTTCCCTGCTAATGTCTGCTGCTCTTCTTCTGCTCCAATCGGTTCTTCTGATCATGTGCTTGTCAAAGTGGACATCTCTCTGGCCATTCTCAGAGAGCCTCCTCAGCGTCGACGAGTCTGGCATTTCACTGAGGCCGACTGGGACGGTCTTCAAGCAGCCATCAATCGTCTGGATTGGTCTCCCATCTCCACTGCCTCTGACATCAATTCTTCCTGGGAATTCTTCCAAAGCAAACTGATCTCTCTCATGCACAGATTTATCCCATCTCGCCTTCAGTTGTCTTACCCTTCCTCCCGTCCATGGTACACTGAATCTTGTGGGGAGGCAGTTGCCCTGAAACAACTTGCCTTTGCCTCTTGGAAGGCTAATCCAACTGAAGGCAATCTCAGTTCCTTCCACCAAGCTCGGAACAAGTGTGTGTCTACCCTCAGGAGTGCCAGGAAGCACTATCTCTCCTCACTCAAGAATGAACTCTCAAACCTGTCTCCTTCCTCCAAATCCTGGTGGCGTCTGGTCAAATCCGTTTCTGGTGTTTGTTCCCCCTCCATCCCCTCCCTTACCTCAAATGGCCACACAGTTGACATCGCACGTGACAAAGCCGAATGCTTCAACTCTGTGTTTGCCTCAAAATCCTTAGTCCCAAACCCATCTCTCTCTGTTCCCACCTTTCCCAGTCGAACCCAACTGCTCCTGAACTCTGTGTCCTTCTCTCCTGACAAGGTGGAGGAGTTTTTGTCAAACCTCGACTCTGATTCTGCAACTGGACCAGACGGCATCAGCCCACGGGTCCTAAAATCCTGCTCTGCCGCTCTATCTCACCCTCTCTCTGTTCTTTTCACCCTATCGTTTGCTCAAGGTCATCTGCCAGCATCCTGGAAATCAGCTAACATTACCGCTTTACACAAAAAAGGTGCAAAAACAGATCCTTGCAACTACAGACCAATCAGCCTGCTCCCAATTATCAGCAAAGTCATGGAATCCATCATTGCTTCGGATATGAAATCTTTCCTCTTCTCCAATGGCTTGATATCTGATCATCAATTTGGTTTCAGACCAGGTCACTCTACTCTGGACATGCTGCTTCTGCTGTCTCAACAATGGATGGAGGTCCTCAATGCCAAACAGGAAATCAGAGCTGTCTCCCTTGACATATCACGTGCCTTTGATACGGTCTGGCACCCAGCTCTGCTCACCAAACTCTCCTCCTATGGTATCCATGGAAATCTCCATGCATGGCTTGCGGACTTCCTCTCTGGTCATAGTCAACGTGTGGCCCTAAATGGATTTCTCTCATCTCCCCTTCCTGTTCAGGCTGGAGTTCCCCAAGGCAGTGTGCTGGGCCCTGTGCTTTTTCTGGTCTTTATCAATGATCTCTCCGACTCTCTGGAAAATCCTCTCTATCTCTTTGCTGATGACTCCACTCTCTGCCGCTCCATTCCTCTTCCCTCAGATCGGCAGTCTGCAGCCTCCTCACTCTCTGAAGACCTGGACAAAATCACAGA
This sequence comes from Myxine glutinosa, assembly GCF_964187855.1. Classification (NCBI taxonomy): domain Eukaryota; kingdom Metazoa; phylum Chordata; class Myxini; order Myxiniformes; family Myxinidae; genus Myxine; species Myxine glutinosa. Next base: position 110,548,359 of record NC_136262.1, read on the forward strand.
CTGGTCAAACAAGTGGAACATGTCTTTCAATCCTGACAAATCTCACTCTCTTACTATGTCTCTCCGAAAAGATCGACTGGACAACCCTCCCATCTACTTTCTCAACAATCCTCTCCAAGAAGTTCTGTCGCTCAAGCTTTTGGGTCTCACTATCTGCCATGATCTTTCTTGGGAAAACCACATTTCCAAGCTGGCCTCCAAAGCCAGTCGCCGACTGGGCATCCTCCGTCGTGCGAAGTCCTTCCTCGGCACACCTGAGCTCCTCACCACATACAAGGCTTTCATCCGCAGCTCAATGGAATACTGTTCTCCCCTATGGGCTGGTGCTCCTGCCTCACAACTGGCCCGGCTTCACGCTGTTGAATCCAAAGCTTTCAAAATCATTGGAATCTCCCGCGATGAAGCTACCTCTGAGGGCCTTTCACTCACTCACCGCAGGCAGGTAGGTGGTCTTTCTGTCTTCTACCGACTCCTCTCCGGCCTTGCTCCCCCAGCTCTCTCTGTGCTCTGTCCCCCAAATATTCCTACAGGTCGCACAAGATCTGCCAGCAACCCTCTGATGGTTAAACTGCCGAAATCTCGGCTTTCTGCTCACCTTCACTCTTTCATTCCTCTTTTCTCCCGCCTCTGGAACAAACTCCCACACTCCCTTCAATCCCACTCCTCCCTCCAGGTCTTTAAAACAGCTGTTCACCACCATCTCTTATCTTCCCCCCTCCAAAACCTTGATCTTTTCTACCCCCACTAATTCACCCCAGATCCACCTTGTGTGAAATTCCAACTTCTTTCCTGGAAGTCCTGGCAGTGTCCATATGTTTATACCTCTCCCACCCCCCCCCCCCTTCACATGCCTCCCCCAAAGCCCTCTCCCTCCCACAGATCTCTCGATGTCTCCATGTCTCTCGGTCCCTGCTCTCAAATGTTGTGTTTGTGTCCTGCCCCCTCTCTCCCCATCTTGTCTACCGCTCCCGATGTTATTTGTTTTATGTGTCTGTTTGTCTTTCTGTGTGATTAATGTTCGCTCTTTCACGAGCCTCGATCTTGTATACAAAAAAAAAAAAAAAAAAAACCCACACAAACAAACACACAAAGAAACCCACACAAACAAACACACACAAACAAACACACACAAACAAACCCACACAAACAAACCCACACAAACAAACACACACAAACAAACCCACACAAACAAACACACACAAAGAAACCCACACAAACAAACCCACACAAACAAACACACAAACAAACACACAAACAAACACACACAAACAAACACACACAAACAAACACACACAAACAAACCCACACAAACAAACACACAAACAAACCCACACAAACAAACACACACAAACAAACCCACAAAAGCAAACACACACAAACAAACACACACAAACAAACACACACAAACAAACACACACAAACAAACACACACAAACAAACACACACAAACAAACATACAAACAAACACACAAACAAATCCACACACACAAACACACACAAACAAACACACAAACAAACCCACACAAACAAACCCACACAAACAAACACACAAACAAACATACAAACAAACCCACACAAACAAACCCACACACACAAACCCACACAAACAAACCCACACAAACAAACACACAAACAAACCCACACAAACAAACATACAAACAAATACACAAACAAATCCACACAAACAAACACACACAAACAAACACACACAAACAAACCCACACAAACAAACACACACAAACAAACACACAAAGAAACCCACACAAACAAACACACACAAACAAACACACACAAACAAACCAACACAAACAAACCCACACAGACAGACCCACACAAACAAACACACAAACAAACCCACACAAACAAACACACACAAACAAACACACACAAAAAACACACACAAACAAACCCACACAAACAAACACACAAAGAAACCCACACAAACAAACACACACAAACAAACCCACAAAAACAAACACACACAAACAAACACACACAAACAAACACACACAAACAAACACACACGAACAAACACACACAAACAAACACACACAAACAAACCCACACAAACAAACATACAAACAAACACACAAACAAATCCACACACACAAACACACACAAACAAACACACAAACAAACCCACACAAACAAACCCACACAAACAAACACACAAACAAACATACAAACAAACCCACACAAACAAACCCACACAAACAAACCCACACAAACAAACCCATACAAACAAACACAAACAAACCCACACAAACAAACCCACACAAACAAACACACACAAACAAACACACACAAACAAACCCACAAAAACAAACCCACACAAACAAACACACAAAGAAACCCACACAAACAAACACACACAAACAAACACACACAAACAAACCCACACAAACAAACCCACACAAACAGACCCACACAAACAAACACACAAACAAACCCACACAAACAAACCCACACAAACAAACCCACACCAACAAACCCACACAAACAAACCCACACAAACAAACCCACACCAACAAACATACAAACAAACACACAAACAAATCCATACAAACAAACACACACAAACAAACACACAAACAAATCCACACAAACAAACATACAAACAAACACACACAAACAAACACACACAAACAAACACACAAACAAACACACACAAACAAACACACAAACAAACACACACAAACAAACACACAAACAAACACACACAAACAAACACACAAACAAACACACACGAACAAACACACACAAACAAACACACAAACAAACCCACACAAACAAACCCACACAAACAAACCCACACAAACAAACACTTTCAAGCAAACACACAAACAAATTCACACAAACAAACACACACAAACAAACACACAAACAAATGCACACAAACAAACACACACACTGCTCCATTAATTATAGTAAGGACACCCATTGGTATACAAAAATATTTAATTTTTAGAGCATGAAATAAGGGCGACAAGACATCTGGAACACACTGTACTGTACTGTACTGTACTGTATAGGCCTAACCATAAGGATCCATAGGACATCTAGAATTGGAAATGAACCCATTCCTAAATGTAAACAAAAGTTTCAGAAAATGAAAAGAAAATAAAAGAAATGACACCGAGTTAAATTAGTTTGAATCCAAATTGAAGACTACTTCCTGCCGGGGTATAAGTGGACATTATTTAACAAGAAGCAATGTAAAAATTGTTCTGACTTGGTGAAACCAAGATTTGTGTCAAACGATATAAAACAGATGGACCAATGGAGAGCAAGTTCGATGGCATGATGAGCGACAAACTCCAACAGTATATTTAATATCCATCTATTGCTATTAGTTTTCTAACTTAAATTATGTTTGCAAATAAATTATGTTTCAGAATGAAACTGCAACGAGGGACAGTAACAACCGTGTCAGAGAAGAAGGAGACCCAACTCTGGCCAGGCGTTGCTCCAGCATGGGACACGGTCTTTCATACCCGGAGTAAGTGTCATCATTTGCATTGAATCCCACAATACGAACCCAACCTTGGGCCTTCTGTCAAATGCTGGGCAAAAATCTTTATTTTTATCTGTTTCACTGTTTTTGATACCCTTGCTGATGTAAATATAATATGAAGAGGCCTGGGTTCTTCGTTATCTACTATATAAGAGAGATGTCTGTCTGTGTGTGTGTGTCTGTCTGTCTGTCTGTGTGTGTGTGTCGCCATTTTTCTCAGAGATGGCTGAACGGATCTTCGTTAAACTTTCAGAGGTTCATCAGTGAGTGCCTGGGGGGAGTGTTTTAGGCAAAAATAATAATAATAATTTTTTTTAAAGATCGTTTTATTGGAGTTAAGAAAAAAAAAATTGCTCGATAGTGCCTAAGCTTTTTAAATTAATGACATATACAAGTACACATTCGCATAAATAAATACAAAACAATCACCAGACATTTGAGCACAAATAAATCAAACAATTCCGGAAGTGCATGTAGTTGGTAGTAAGATTTCTTCTTCTTCCTGATCGGCATCACACTTAACTCAGAAACGTGATGAACGCCACATTCACCCCATTCACCCACCAGCATATATATGAACCCCCTTACTCTCCTGCCTCCCCCCTCCCCTTCCCCCCCACCCATTCCCCCTTCCCCTCCTCTCCTACCCCCCCCCCTCTTCCCCCTCCACCTCCCCTCCCCCCGCTCCTCTTCCCCCCTCTCCCCTTCCCCCCTCTCATCTCCCCTTTCCCCCCCTCCCCTCCTCCCTCCCCCTTCCCTCCCCCCCCGCCCCCCCCGCCCGGCAACACCGGGTACTTCTGCTAGTTTCTGATAAAGTAGTGTTCGAAATGAAAACTTGATTTCAACGCCATATACTGTGCATGCTACTCCAAACTAGTTGGGAAACTACTTTTAGTATTCTGTTAGAAATACTCGTCATCGATTGGTCAATAATCGTCCCCCGGTTGCCATCATGAGTGAGAGAAATGGTTGGCATTGTTTTTGTATTTGTAATTTTATGGATACAAACCAATGGTGTTCCCTTGCAAACTTGAAAAATTGGATGAAGTGCTTTGTTTTGTTTTCCACCCTCTTCACATCACCTCTCCCACTGCAGATCACAACTACTTTGTCACTGGAGACGTCTTTCAAAAGGTGTCCAGTCGTGGTCGCATTTTGCTCATCCATTACCTCCGTCGGTCTTTCCTTGGGTGTTCCATGACTCCTGAAACACCAGAGCCGTGAATCATTCACTTGAGATGGTTGAGTGAATTGAAGCGCTTTGTTGTCCCCAAGGAATGGCGAGATTTAAAATAATTTAGAGAAACAATCGTTCCACGTTGGGTTGTTCAGTCGTATTGGATTCTTTCTGATTTTAAGAGAGCTGCTGTGAAATATTCATTTTTAGAAATTCAGCAGTAGAATCTCAACTTGTACCCTGTCATTAAATAATTATGAGAACTTTTCTAGGAGAATCTTGGGTTTTCTTTCTACTTTTTGCAATCACTTTTTTTTTGGGGGGATTACTTGTAATGCTTGCATTGCCTATTGCTAATTTTGTGGAATAAAAAAAAAAGCATAAATATAAACTGCAAAACTTGCACCGAGTCCTGATCTAAGCATCATGTATGATCTAAACATCACGTAAACTGATCCAGACAACTCATATATATATATATATATATAGTCTCCGGAGGTGATCCGGGCATCTGTCCGGGGGTGTGGCTTACTCCGTTGAGAGAGAAGCTCCACCCATTCTGGAAGAGGCTTCAAAAACAAATATCCACCATTTTATTTACTTGCATAGCTTTTGTTAGGCCCGTGGTGTCTTGCTCTCTCTCACAGTTTTATTTCAACTCAAATTCGATATCTCATTTCATTTTTCACAGTCACTAACATAGTTTTAGACTCGGTTGAAAAAAAAAACGGGAAGAAAATCCGATGAAAGTTTCCGTTGATAGAACGAAATGCATTTTCAAAGGCCTGTGAAATAAAGACCATTCATTGAGTCACCGTCACGATTTTATCTCGAATTCACCATCTGATTTCATTTTAATCGATGGTTTTAGACTCGGTTTCAATGATTGAAAAAATTAATGCACACACGGGAAAATGCCGAGATATATAAAAACTCGCGGCACGTTGTATCATACACCGCCCAACATGACACAGACGGCAAAATGACGTAATATATTAAAAATTCGCTTTTTCTTTTCCGTTAAGATATATTACTTTTCCGTTTGATGACAGTCGTCACAAAAACGTCAACAATGATGCCGACATATATTTCTTCGTTCTTATTTCATTCAACATTATTATCCGGAAGTAAAGGTTCACGTGTTCATTTCACGTGTGCAAAAACAAACTCCATTTCACGTGTGCATGGACGTGTAATTCACATATGTAAAATAAATAAATTAAGAGACGGGAAATTGCTGAGATATTTCGTTCGGAACGATTATACACCGCCCAAAGGAAAAATTTCACTGAGAAACTGAGTGAATTCACCGAGAGAATTTCATCGAGTTTCAGGAAATTACCGAGAGATATTTCTTCGTTTTTATTTTATTAGTTATGTGCACATACATTTTAAACATGTATATACATGTGGGATGTGGGATATATACATGTGGGATATGTGTGTGTGTGTGTGTGTGTGTGTGTGTGTGTGTGTGTGTGTGTGTGTGTGTGTGTATGTGTGTGTGTGTGTGTGTGTGTGTGTGTGTGTGTGTACACAGTCACGTGAAAAAGTAAGTACACCCCATGTAAAGTTTTGACTTTTTCAACATATTTCAACATACAGCTATTTGATCTTCATTTCAACAATATTGACAGATAAAGGTGATATAATATAACAAATATCATGAAACATTTACATTTTGTAGTCCATTGTATAATTTAAATAAACATAAATGCAAATTTCGCATGTGGAAAAAGTAAGTACACCCTTGGCTCTAATAGGTGGTATTGTCCCCTTTGGCAGAAACAACTTCAAGTAGGTGTTTGTTATAACTGTCTACCAGTCTCTGACATCGACTGGGAGAAATTTTTCCCACTCCTCCATGCATAATTCTTTCAGCTGTGCGATGTTTGAGGGGTTTCTTGCATGCACAGCTCGTTTCAAAATCCCCCCACAACATCTCGATGGGATTTAGATCCGGGCTTTGACTTGGCCATTCCAGAACCCTCCATTTCTTTATTTTCAGCCATTCCTTGGTGGATTTACTGGAATGTTTAGGGTCATTGTCATGTTGCAAGGTCCACCTTCGGTTGAGCTTCAACTTTCCGACAGATGGCCTCACATTATCCTCAAGCACCCTCTGGTACAATGAAGAATTCATCGTGGATTCTATGATGGTGAGCTGCCCAGGCCCTGATGCAGCAAAGCTGCCCCAAACCATAATATTTCCACCACCATGCTTTACAGTTGGTATCAGGTTCTTGTGGTCAATTGCTGTCTTTGGTTTTCGCGAAACATGTCTTCTGGTACTGTGGCCAAATAGCTCTACCTTTGACTCATCTGTCCAGAGCACATTGTTCCAGAAGTGCTGGTCTTTGCCCAGGTGTTCATTGGCAAACTTTAGTCTTGCCCTGATGTTCTTTCTGGACAGCAAAGGTTTCCTCCTGGCACACCTCCCATGTAGATCAAATTTGTGCAGCCTCTTTCTAATGGTAGACTCGTGCACTTTGACATCAGCAGTGGCAAAAGCTACCTGTAGGTCCCGTGATGACATTCTGGGGTTCTTAGAGACTTCTTTTAGCATCTTGCGGTCTGCTCTTGCGCTGAACTTGCTGGGGCGGCCTGGCCTGAACAAGTTGGCAGTTGTTTGGAATCTTCTCCACTTGTGGATGATCTTCCGGACAGTCGAATGATTGATTTCAAATTGTTTGGAGATCTTTTTAAATCCCTTCCCAGATCCGTAGGCATCTATAACCTTCATTCTGAAGGCCTCAGAGAGCTCTTTTGATCTCGGCATGGTGACGTCGCACACTTCAACAACAAAGAGCAAACCAAACTAAATGTCTGAGGTTTAAATAAGACAGGTTCCTCAAGATCCTCTCTAACGATGTTCTAATCATTTGCACCTGAGCTGGTGCACCTGATTCTAATTTTAGATATTTGAAGTAGTGATAAATGTAGGGGTATACTTACTTTTTCCACATGCGAAATTTGCATTTATGTTTATTTAAATTATACAATGGACTAAAAAATGTAAATGTTTCATGATATTTGTTATATTATATCACCTTTATCTATCAATATTGTTGAAATGAAGATCAAATAGCTGTATGTTGAAATATGTTGAAAAAGTCAAAACTTTACATGGGGTGTTCTTACTTTTTCACGTGACTGTATATATACACACTACATGACCAAAAGTATGCGGACACCCGTTCTAATTGGTGGAATCGGCTGTTTCAGCCACACCCATTGCTGACAGGTATATATAATCAAGCACACAGCCATGCAATCTCCATAAACAAAACATTGGCAGTAGAATGGGCCGGACTGAAGAGCTCAGTGACTTTCAAGGTGGCACCGTCAATTAATTAAGGCACCAATGATGTCAGCGTTAACAACACCTATTCCGCATGCGGAGTTCTTTACAATGAGCCACGTTTCAATTTTTTACACGGAGCAGTTTTGGAGATATGGAGGTGCAACATTTTTCGGTTTTTCCAAGGTGGAATCTGTACCACGTGACCTATGATATCATAATTATCATTAAAATATTCTACAGGAGGAGGCGCTCCCATGGTGAAAATTCCATTTCCATCAGACCAACAGTTGCAGAGAAAAAAAATCATACAGATCGGATGAAGCGTTGTTCTTGTCAAATTATGACATCATAATCAAGGCACTGATGACATCATAATTGACATCTTATTCCCCATGGGGAGTACTTGACAATGAGCCATGTTTCGGTTTTTTTCCATGGAGTGGTTTCAGAGATATCGAGGTGCGAAGTTTTTTTCCAATATAGTGCCTGTACCATGTGACCTATGCCGTCATAATTATCACGACAATTCTACAGGCGGAGGCGCTCCTATGGTAAAATTTTGTGTCAATCGAACCAACAATTGCAGAGAAAAAAATTTCATAATGATCAGATCAAGCGTTGTACTTATGAAATTATGACGTCATAATTAAGGTCCCGATGACATCATAATTGACATATCGTATTCCCCATGGGGAGTACTTGACAACGCACAATGTTTAAATTTTTTCCATGGAGTGGTTTCGGAGATGTGGAGGTGCAATGTTTTCATTTTTTCCAAGATGGTGCACATACCACGTGACCTATGACGTCATAATTATCTAAAATTCTAAAGGCAGAGGCACTCCTATTGAGAAAAGTTTGTGTCAATCTGCCGAACAATGCAGAGAAAAAAAAATTCATACTGATCGGATGAAGCGCTGTACTTATCGAATTATGACGTTGAAGGAGCTGCGCTCCAACGCGAGTCGAAAGAATTGACGCGACCAAAGACGGAATTCGTCCGAGTTGCTTTATTGAAACAAAACAGCTCAGGTATTCTGAAAAGCCCGTTTATCGGGCAGCAATATATATACACATTTATGCCCGGGCGTTTGCCCGGGAAAACCGAGACCGGGCATGCCCAGGTGTCAAGGGCGAGTCCTGGAAAGGCGAGTCTGGACATGCCCAGGCGTCCTGGACGCGGCCTGGCAAGTCGAGGCTGGGCGTGCCCCGGCGCTCTGGGTGAGCCCTGGAAAGGCGAGAGCGGGCATGCCCGGGAAAGACGAGACCGGGCGTGCCCGGGAGGTTCGGGCGTGCCCGGGAACAGCGAGTCCGGGCATGCCCAGGAGAGGCGCGTCTGGGCCCGTCCGGACGAGCCCGGCATGGCGATCGCGCCCTGGCCGCGTCCTGGCAGGTGCAAAGTGATTGTGTACATTCAGCGGGAACCGCTACACACGCCCCTCCAGAATCGACCTGCACCGGCAGGGTCAATTTAAGGGGGGTCCGGATGACCCGGCCGAAGCGACCCCTGGAGGGTCGTGGGGGGGGGGTCCGATCCGGTGGTGGGTGGTCGAGCGGGGGGAACTGTAGACGGGGGGCGGCCTCGCCACGGAGGAAGGCCCAAACGTGGTGGTCGGTCGACGTCCACGTGCGCCGGTTTGAGGCGGTCCACAGAGATCCGGTCCGACCGGCCGCCGACGTCGACGACGAAGGACTTGTCGCCCCGTCGCAGGACCCGGAAGGGCCCGTCGTATGGCGGCCGGAGTGGCCCCCGGTGCGCGTCATGACGCACAAAGATGTACTCCGCTGTGCGAAGCGCCGGGGGGGACGTAGGACTGGGGGCCACCGTGGCGGGACGTTGGCACGGGGGCAAATCGGCGGGCGGCCTCCTGGAGGTCCGAGCGCTGGTGTGCGGCGGACCAGGGACTGATAGCATCGGGCACGAACTCGCCCGGGACGCGGAGCGGCTGGCCGTAGACGAGCTCGGCGGCGGACGCCCGGGGGTCCTCCTTGGGGGCCGTGCGGAGGCCCAAAAGGACCCACGGCAGCCGGTCGGTTCAACTGTCGTCCTGAAGGCCGGCCATGAGTGCGGCCTTCATGGAGCGGTGAAACCGCTCGCACAACCTGTTGGCTTGGGGGTGGTAGGCCGTGGTGCGTTGCAGCGTGACCCCCAATGAGCGGGCGACCGTGCCCCAAAGTTCGGACGTGAACTGTGGGCCGCGGTCGGACGAGATGTCCGCCGGTGCGCCGAAGCACGCGACCCAGGTGGCGATGAACGCCTGCGCCACGTCGGTGGTGGTGGTGGAGGTGAGGGGCACGGCCTCCGGCCACCTGGTGGTCCTGTCCACCATGGTGAGCAGGTGGGTGATCCCCCGCGATGGGGGCAGGGGACCCACCAGGTCCACGTGGACGTGGTCGAAACGCCGTGCAGGCACGGTGAAAGGTGCCAGCGGGGCCTGGGTGTGGCGGTGGACCTTGGCCCGCTGGCAGGCCGTGCAGGCGTTGGCCCAGTCGCGGACGTTCCGTCGAAGGCCGTGCCAGACGAAACGCGCCGACACCAGCTTCTGAGAAGCTTTCCGGCCCGGGTGAGAAAGGCTGTGGATGGAGGCGAAGATGCGGCGCTGCCAGGAAACAGGCACGATGGGGCGAGGCTGGCCCTGGGAGACGTCGCAGAGCAGGACGGTGCCCGCGAAGGGGATGTCGGCCAGGCGGAGGCCCGTGTCCGCCGCCCGGAGGGCCTGCACCGAGGTGTCGGTGGTCTGGTCGGCCGCCATGAGCGCGAAGTCCACGCCGAGGTGGACCGCGTTCGCGCTGGCCCGAGAAAGACAGTCGGCCATGGCGTTGTCTTTGCCGGCGACGTGCCGGATGTCCGTGGTGAATTCCGACATGGCGGAGAGGTGGCGCTGCTGGCGGGCCGACCACGGCTCCGTGACTTTGGCCATTGCGTAGACCAACGGCTTGTGGTCGATGAAAGCCGTGAACGGGCGGCCCTCCAGGAGGTGTCGGAAATGGCGAACGGCCAGGAATAGACCGAGCAGCTCGCGGTCGAACGTGCTGTATTTTAACTCGTTCGGCTGGAGCTGCCGGCTGAAAAAAGCGAGGTGCTGCCAAACCCCGTCCACCCATTGTTCATGGACGGCGCCCACCGCGTAGTTGGAGGCGTCCGTAGTGAGGGCGATGGGCGCGTTGAGCACCGGGTGAGCCAGCAGCGTTGCATCGGCGAGGGCCTGTTTTGCGCTCGCGAAGGCCGCATCCATGGCCGCAGACCAAACGATGTCATGCTTGGCCGGCTTGCCCCGGAGGGCCTCGTAAAGGGGCCGCATGAGCTGAGCAGCGCGGGGCACGAATCGGTGATAAAAATTCACCATGCCGAGGAACTCTTGTAGGGCCTTGATGGAACGGGGACGCGGGGACGCGGGAACGTGGTGATGGCCTCGACCTTGGTCGGCAGCGGCACGGCCCCGGTCTTGGTGATGCGGTGGCCCAAAAAGTCAACGGTCGTCGTGCCGAAGTGGCATTTGGCCGGGTTGACAATTAAGCCGTGCTCGCTGAGGCGACCGAACAGTGTTCGGAGGTGGAGGAGGTGCTCGGCGCGGGACGTGCTGGCGACGAGGATGTCGTCCAGATAGACGAAAAGAAATGGCAGGTCGCGCAGCACGCCGCCCATTGAGCGCTGGAACGCCTGGGCCGCGTTCTTGAGGCCAAACGGCATCCTCAAAAATTCGAACAGGCCGAACGGCGTGATGACGGCCGTCTTCGGGACGTCGGCCACCCGGACAGGTACCTGGTGGTATCCCCGTATCAGGTCAATTTTGCAAAATATGACCCGTCCCGCCAAACGGGCGGAAAAGTCCTGGATTCCCGGGATCGGGTACCTGTCGGGGGTGGTAGCGTCGTTGAGGCGGCGGTAGTCGCCACACGGGCGCCATCCGCCCCCTGGCTTTGGCACGATGTGCAGTGGTGAGGCCCACGCGCTATTGGAGCGCCGCACGATGCCGAGGTGCTCCAACGCATCAAATTCGGCCTTTGCCACGGCGAGCTTGGCCGGGTCGAGGCGGCGGGCCCTGGCGTAGACCGGCGGGCCCGTAGTGGGTATGTGGTGCTCGATCCCATGCCGCACTGCGACGGCCGAAAACGTCGGCGGCGTGAGGGCCGGGAATTCCGCGAGCAGGCGAGCGAACTCGTTTGCCGTCGGGAGGGCGCACGCCAGTTCGGTCGGCGCGGAGCTTCTCATCGTGCACGCCAGGGAGCTGAAGGTCTCGGCGTTGACAAGGCGACGACGTTTGACATCGACCAGCAGCCCGTGCGCGCAGAGGAAGTCGGTGCCCAGCAAAGCCATGGGGACGCAGGCGGTCACAAAGGTCCACTGAAAGCGCTGGCTGCCGAAGCAGAGGGTGATGTCGCGCGGGCCGAAAGTGCGTATGGCCGAGCCATTAGCAGTGACCAAAGAGGGGCCGCAAACGGCGTCCCGCCTGTCCTGCTCGGAGGCGGGTATGACGCTCAGTTGGGCGCCGGTGTCACAAAGGAAACGCCGCCCGGACGCTTTGTCCCGAATAAAAAGCAAGTTGCCCGAGTGGCCGGCGCTCATGGCTGGGAATGAACGCCGGCCCGGCCGTTTCCCGACTTGCCGAAAGTGCACGGGGGTCGGCACGTCCGAGCCTTGTGTCCGAACCTAGCGTGGTAATAACACCACGCCTGGTCAGGTGGAGGCCCCGGCCATCGTGTCGGAAGCGGTCGGCGCGGCGTGGCGGCCGCCAGTTGCACCGGCAGTTCGGCCTCCAACCGCGCAGGGCGCTCAGGCGTCGTGGGCGTCGCCTCGGACGGCGGCAGGCTCCAGGTAGCCGCGCCGATGTGTTGGCCCGCCGAGGAGATCTTATCGGCTTCCCTGGTGAGGGCGCGGGGATCGGTGATCGACGTGCCAGCCAGGGTGAGGCGTACCGGGTGAGGCAGCTGGCGAAGGAACAGCTCGCGGAACAGAAAATCCGGAGAGTGCTCACCGAGCAACGAGAGCATATAGTCCATGCGCTCGGACGGGCGCGTGTCGCCGAGCTCGGCAGGTCGAGCAGGCGCCGTGCGCGTGCCGCCGATGAGAGGGCGAAAGCGTCGAGGAGGAGCGTCTTCAGCACGTTATACTTGTCGGCAGCCGGCGGGTGCTCGAGGAGGAGCGTCTTCAGCGCGTCATACTTGTAGGCAGCCGGCGGGTGCTCGAGGAGGCTCAGGGCGCGGGCCGCGGTGGCGGAACCGAGCGCTGCCACGACGTGGTGGAAGCGGGTGTCGTCCGCGGTGATGCCTCGCAGGGCGAACTGGGAGTCCGCCTGGGCGAACCAAACAGTCGCGTGAGCCTCCCAGAAGGTAGGCAGTTTAAGAGTCACTGCCGTGTCCATGTCGGTAGGTCACCAGTGAAGGAGCTGCGCTCCAACGCGAGTCGAAAGAATTGACGCGACCAAAGACGGAATTCGTCCGAGTTGCTTTATTGAAACAAAACAGCTCAGGTATTCTGAAAAGCCCATTTATCGGGCAGCAATATATTGTTGCGGATATGAGGACTGTATTTTTTTGGATTGTGTGTATTATTATTATTGTTTATTCTGCGCCTCCTGCCTCCGGAGCTGTGTAAAGGTCAAAGGGCGTCCCATAATTAGTCCATAAAGCATCCACACCACAGCCAATCATAGAATACCCCTGTTCGATAGTTATATCTTATTATGTGTTTTAGGGTAAGGCTGTGTCTCCCATTAATTGAAATACTCCATTGCACCAGTGAAAGAGATAGATTCCCTTCATTCCCACTCCCAAAACTTCCATTCCCCCTTTTCGTCAATTGCCATTCGCATTGCCAACTGCATTTTGGGCGGTTTTCTCTTCATCCGCCATTGACCACGAGGCAGGGTTGGGGAAGAAAGGCGGGTCCCCACCTCGTCATAGAGGGGAGGAGTGAGTCAGCCCCACTCAACCAACCACGAACAAGGGGTTGGACTTGGAGAGGGTGTGGAGAGAAACATCGAGGAGGTTCGCGAAGGTTGAGGGGCGGGGCCTATATAACCCGCAGGCAGGGCGTTTCCGAAAGGAGATGAGCCTTTACCGAGAGACGAGAGGGAGTCCAAGGAGTTGAGTCCAACCAAGAAGTCCAGAGTTGAACTGCAGCTCGAGCCACTGCAACTGCATTTGCTGCAGCTGGAGCCACCGAAACTGCAGCCACAGCAGCGTGAGGCCTGGACGGCAGTTTGGAGCAGGGCCGCAAAGGAGCGGCGGCTGCCCATGAGTCGAACGGCTGCAGGACCAGTTGGACCTCCCTATCCGGCCAGCCATCCATCTCCCGCCAGTCCTATCATCATTCCCCGCGTGAGTCTGTCCTTGTTTGTTCTGTCCCTGGGTTAATTAAGACTGTAGGTAAGCTAGCGTTGCACTGTGTATCTAAGCTCGTCTGTAAATAAACGTGACTGCTTTCTTCTTGATTATATGTGTAAATAATAAATCCAATTACTCTTCTGTACGTCTTCTTCCTCTTTGTATTCGGTCGCTTTAGAGTTTTCCCGATTGAATAGCGGTGGCGCGATCCGGCCAAAGTTTGGGGCAAATCAGGTATTAATCAAGGAAGCACTGTTCGGTCACGGTAATACCACCGCTCGGTCAAAATAACATCTTTAACCGCGGCCGTAACAATATATACACATTCATGCCCGGGCGTTTGCCCGGGAAAACCGAGACCGGGCATGCCCGGGTGTCAAGGGCGAGTCCTGGAAAGGCGAGTCTGGACATGCCCAGGCGTCCTGGACGCGGCCTGGCAAGTCGAGGCTGGGCGTGCCCGGGCGCTCTGGGCGAGCCCTGGAAAGGCGAGACCGGGCGTGCCCGGGAGGTTCGGGCGTGCCCGGGAACAGCGAGTCCGGGCATGCCCAGGAGAGGCGCGTCTGGGCCCGTCCGGACGAGCCCGGCATGGCGATCGCGCCCTGGCCGCGTCCTGGCAGGTGCAAGGCGATTGTGTACATTCAGCGGGAACCGCTACAACGTCATAATTAACCATATCGGACCCGTTCCACTGAAGCGAGCGCTGCTCGTGAGGACCAGCCACTTCCAGCTGTATCATGCAGTTATATGAATGGTGAAATTCATGTCAGAAGGTTGAGTATGGGCGTGGCGACTAAAGTCGACAGCGGGTTCGATAGGGTACCGATGACAGGTACCGATGGTACCGATGACATCATCCTTAACACATCTTATTCCCCGTTGGGAGTACTTGACAACACACCATGTTTCAATTTTTTTCCATGGAGCGGTTTCGGAGAACAGAGGTGCAACGTTTTTGGATTTTTCAAAAATGGCGCCTGTACCACGCGATCTATGACGTCATAATTATCATTAAAAGATTATACAGGAAGTCAAAATTTCATGTCCATCTGATCAGATCAAGCGTTGTACGTGTCGAATTATGACGTCAAAATGAAGGCACCGATGACATCATCATCAACATATCTTATTCCCCATGGTACTTGACAACGAGCCTTGTTTCAATTTTTTCCATTGAGCGGTTTCGGAGATATAGAGGTGTAACTTTTTTCCAAGACGGCGTCTTTCCAAGACGGCATCTGATCAGTACCACGTGACCTGTGACGTCATAATTCTAAAAAATATATATACAGGCGGAGGCGCTCCAATGGTAAAATTTCGTGTCAATCGGACCAATGGTTGCCAAGAAAATTAATTTTAAAAATGCAGACACGTACGCCACACGTACAGACGGACGGACGCACCCGAATGCCTAACCCTGTTTTCGCTTCTCGAATGCAGGGTAACAAATGTGAATGAGAAAGAGAGAAAGAGATTGAGAAGATTTGATTGTGTGGCCGACCTGAAGTCAGGTCCTTGGCTGCTTGGCAAGCGTGATTCTGGGCTTGGTTTGCCATTGCCTTCCCAGCAGTTAGTCGGGGCAGGATTTTATAGTTTCAGCAGGATGCCGGTGATAACTCGCCTCTCTTGGCGAAGGACACCATGGGATCTTTCACATCCCCCAAACTAATGCTGGCAGACAGGACACCCAGCTTAATGTCCATTACATGGACGGCACTCACTGATGAAATCACCTGCCTGTGAAACACAAGGATGACAGTTTATAGCTGGGTCGGGATTCAAACGCAGGTAAGACAGCTTTGAGGTGAGTGTGCGTACCTGCAGGCTATCCTGCCTGCACCTGTGTCGGAACACAACTAGAGTAAAGAGAGGTCGCACGCTTCTATTTGATCTTAAACAAGGAAATAAGGAGACCATTCGGCCCATCATTAACATGTTGCACTCACCAGTTATTTTTTTCTTCAGGTACAAACAACAATCTTTTTTTTTATTATTGAAGTCCAAATAACCCGATTTTGATCAGGTGACCCAACTTATAT
The DNA here is from genome assembly GCF_964187855.1 of Myxine glutinosa. Classification (NCBI taxonomy): domain Eukaryota; kingdom Metazoa; phylum Chordata; class Myxini; order Myxiniformes; family Myxinidae; genus Myxine; species Myxine glutinosa. The sequence goes on from NC_136262.1 coordinate 110,564,717, forward strand.
AATCTATATACTGTATACCACAAATAGTTTAATAACTGGTCTCAGACTCCTTGGATTCATCTATCTATAATTCCAGTAATCTCTGTGTGTATGTTTGTATGTTTGTATGTTTGTATGTTTGTATGTTTGTATGTTTGTATGTCTGTATGTCTGTGACCGCTGTTTCTCGACAACCACGGGTCCGATATACTTGAAACTTGCCAGGTATATTGCTGGGGACCCGAGGATGTGCCTTTTCAAGGTTTCATATTAATCGGAGAAGTAGTTACCGAGCTATGTCCAAAAAACGATTCAACCAATCAGAGAGCAGCGAGCTATCACGTGTGCCGAACGTGGCGAACAGACTCTGCCTCGGACGGCACATTTGAGAGCGTATTCATTTATTTCACGTTGGAAAACTATGTTGCCGTTAAACTATGTTTTAAAACTAATTAAAACTAATTTGCGATTCATCGTAACTGCGATTTGCGACCTTCCGGACAGTGAAGACTGCACTTCCGGCAGCCAATCACAGAACGCGTTGTTGCGTAGGCGTGGCCGATGTGAGAGCGAGCCGAGCCGAGCGCGTGCGCCATTACGGTTCGTAATTCGATTTCTTCCGGAGAAAATAATAATTTCTCGATTTCTTATGCGCATTATTTCTCCCAATTCAGTCAGAGCGAAGGGCGGAAGCGAAGAGTGTTGTTTTTTTTGTTTACGGGCGTACGGGCGGGGTAGAGCGTACGGGTAGCGTTTTTTTTTTTTTTTGGCAAGGAACGGGCACCCACGTACGGGCATGCCCTAGTCCTTTAAAATCCCATTATCATAATATTTTGCCTTATTATCATTTCTTTGTACCCATAACTATCAATCAACTCAAACCTTTTTCCACAGAATTCTTTCTCGAGTAATCAGAAAATCCCATCCGGTAAAGATGGTGAAAGAGGAAGAGACGCCATCTTGAAAAGCAACCTCCTCTGGGTAAGGCCTAGGTCAGAGAACGAAGTGTGGAGCTGAGGTAAATATGGTGAAAGAGGAAGAGACGCCATCTTGAAAAGCAACCTCCTCTGGGTAAGGCCCAGGTCAGAGAACGAAGTGTGGAGCTGAGGTAAATATGGTGAAAGAGGAACAGGCGCCATCTTGAAAAGCAACCTCCTCTGGGTAACGCCCAGGTTAGAGAACGAAGTGTGGTGCTGAGGTAAATATAGTGAAATATGAAGAGGCGCCATTTTGAAAAGCAACCTCGAGGTAAGGCCCAGGTCAGAGAACCAAGTGTGGGGCTGAGGTAAATATGGTGAAATATGAAGAGGCGCCATCTTGAAAAGCAACCTCATCCAGGTAAGGCCCAGGTCAGAGAACCAAGTGTGCAGCCTTAACCTGAGGTAAATATGGTGATGTAGCGGTTACCGGAAGCATAACACAATTACCGTGCACCGCCGATGACGCAACCGGCGAGCGGTCACGTTTCCGGACTCGCCCGGGCGTGTCCAGACTTATCTTTCTCGGGCAAACACTTGCCTTGCATACCACGCCCCGCCGAGAGGCGTGACTTACGTATTTTGCATACCACGCCCCGCCTGAGAGGCATGGCTTTTGTGTGTTCAGTTTGCGATATAAATTGCTGCCCGTTCGAGGGGAGGATTCAGCGTGCTTTTGAGTTCTTTGGTTTTGAGCTAAATAAATAGCTCGGTGAAACTTCGTTCCTGTGTCGTCCATTGTGTCTGGCTTTATCGTGCGAGCACAGCTCCCACAATTGGTGACCCCTTTCTACGAACACGGTGATGGAGTCAGCTGTAGCTTTGAAGCTCCCGGGCTTTTGGGAATCTCACGCGGCCGTTTGGTTTGCTCAAGCCGATTCTCAATTCGCCCTGCGGAACATTACGGAGGACACGATGCGCTACCACCACGTGGTCTCCGCACTCAATGCCTCCGCCGCGACCCGGGTCCTAAGCTTCCTACAGCACCCGCCGGACGCCGACAAATACGGCGCGCTCAAAGGCCTACTCCTCGGTGCGTTTGTACTCACGGAGACTGAACGCGCACGACAACTACTACATCTCCCGGAGCTGGGCGAGGCCCGTCCGTCCGAAAGCATGGACCACATGCTTGCTCTTCTCGGTGACCACAGCCCGGACTTCCTCTTCCGCGAGCTGTTCCTCCAGCGGCTACCCGGGCAGGTACGCTTAGCTTTGGCTAATTCGCCCATCACGGACCCTCGCGCCCTGGCCAAGGAGGCCGATAAATTTTTCTCGGCCAGGCGACATGTCGGAGCGGCCGCCTGGGACCCTGGGCCGACCGATGCAATGCCCGCGCCACGACCGGCGCCTCCACCGGCCGAGTCCACACCACTGATGGCTGCGACCGCCGGGACGCCCCGTCGACCGAACCCGACGCGACCGCCGGAGCCTCCACCAGAGCGGACCATGTGCTATTACCACGCCAGGTTCGGGCAGAAGGCCAGAACGTGCCACCCACCGTGCACTTTCGGCGGGTCGAGAAATGACCAGGCCGGCACTCGTTGCCTGCCATGAGCGTCGGCCATTCAGGCAGCCTTCTGTTTATCACGGACACGGTGTCCGGGCGGCGTTTTTTGTGACACCGGCGCTCAGCTGAGCGTGATACCCGCATCGGTGGAGGACAAACAGGCCGCGCTTTGTGGCCCCGCCTTGGTCGCCGCAAACATTTCCTCCATCCGCACCTTCGGTTCGCGCAGCATCGCATTCTGCTTCGGGGGCCAGCGCTTCAGGTGGGACTTCATCAGGGCGAACGTGCCCATGGCCTTGCTGGATGCAGATTTTCTTTGTGCGTATGGGCTTTTGGTCGACGTCAAACGGCGTCGGCTCATCAACGCGGAGACCTTCAGCTCGCTCGCTTGCTCATTGAGCGGGTCCGCTCCGACCAAGCTAGCCTGCGCGCTCCCGGCCGTGGACGATTTCACCCGCCTACTCGCCGAGTTTCCCGCCCTCACGCAGCCGACGTTTTCGGCCGTCGCTGTCAAGCATGGCGTCGAACACCACATCCCGACCACAGGTCCACCGGTCTACGCCAGGGCTCGCCGCCTCGACCCGGCCAAACTCGCCGTGGCGAAGGCGGAATTCGACGCGCTGGAGCGGTTGGGCATTGCGCGGCGCTCGAACAGCGCGTGGACCTCGCCCGTGCACATCGTGCCCAAACCGGGTGGCGGATGGCGACAATGCCGCGATTACCGCCGCCTCAACGACGCCACCACCCCCGACCGGTACCCGATACCACACATACAGGACTTTTCCACCCGTTTGGCGGGGCGGGTGATCTTCTCCAAGGTCGACCTTATTCGGGGCTAACACCAGGTACCTGTCCGGCCGGCCGACGTTCCGAAGACGGCTGTAATTACACCTTTTGGCCTCTTCGAGTTCCTCTGAATGCCGTTCGGCCTGAAGAACGCGGCCCAGGCCTTCCAGCGGCTGATGGACAGTGTGCTGCGCGATCTCACCTTTCTGTTCGTCTACCTGGATGACATTCTCATCGCCAGCACTTCCCGGGTGGAGCACCTCGTCCACCTGCGCACGCTTTTTGAGCACCTCGGCCAGCACGGCCTCATCATCAACCCGGCGAAATGCCAGTTTGGCGTAACGGCCGTCGACTTCCTGGGGCACCGCATCACGAAGCGCGGGGCCGTCCCGCTGCCTACTAAGGTGGAGGCAGTCACAAGTTTCCCGCGCCCCCACTCCATTAAGGCTCTACAGGAATTTTTGGGGATGGTAAATTTTTATCACCGGTTCGTGCCTCGCGCCGCCCAACTCATGCGCCCCCTGTACGAAGCCCTCCGGGGCAAGCCGGCCAAGCACGACGTCGCCTGGACCACAGAGATGGACGCGGCGTTCACGGGCGCTAAGCTGGCCCTCGCCAACGCGACCATGCTGGCGCACCCGGCGCTCGACGCACCCATCGCCCTCACCACGGACGCTTCCGACTACGCGATGGGCGCCGTGCATGATCAGTGGGTGAACGGAGCTTGGCAACTGCTGGCCTTCTTCAGCCGGCAGCTTCAACCTAACGAGCGCAAGTATAGTGCTTTCGACCGCGAGCTCCTCGGCCTTTACCTGGCCATTTGCCACTTCCGCCATCTTTTGGAGGGCTGCCGTTCATGGCGTTTGTGGACCACAACCCCTGGTCTTCGCCATGGCCAAGGTTACGGAGCGGTGGTCGGCCCGCCAGCAGCACCACCTCTCCGCCGTGTCCGAATTTACGATGGACATCCGGCACGTTGCGGGCAAGGACAACGCTGTGGCCGATTGCCTCTCCCGGTCCGGCGTGAACGCCATCCACCTGGGTGTGGACTTCGCCCGCATGGCGGCCGACCAGACCGCCGACCCCATGGTGCAAGCCCTCCGGACAGCGGACACAGGCCTGCGGTTGGCCGACGTCCCCTTCGAGGACACAGGCACAGTTCTCCTGTGCGACGTTTCCCTGGGCCAACCTCGCCCCATCGTGCCCACCGGATGGCAGCGGCACATTTTTGACGCCCTCCACGGCCTTTCCCACCCGGCCTGGAAAGCATCACAGAAGCTCGTGGCAGCGAAATTCGTCTGGCACGGTCTCCGTAAAGACGTCCGCGACTGGACCAATGCCTGTGTCGCTTGCCAGCGCGCGAAGGTCCACCGGCACACACAGGCCCCGTTGGCACCATTCGACGTGCCCACGCGGCGCTTCAACCACGTCAATGTGGGCCTGGTGGGACCCCTCCCCTCCTCGCGGGGCTTCACCCACCTCCTCACGATGGTGGACAAGACAACCAGGTGGCCAGAGGCCGTCCCGCTGGCATCAACAACATCCGCCGACGTGGCGCAGGCCTTCGTTGGCACCTGGATTGCCCGTTTTGGCGCCCCCTCGGACATCTCCTCCGAGCTTTGGGGCGCGGTCGCCCGGGCCTTGGGGGTCAAGCTTCACCGCACCACGGCCTACCACCCCCAAGCCAACAGCTTGTGCGAGCGGTTCCACCGCTCGATGAAGGCCGCTCTCAGAGCCAGCCTCCAGGACGACGGTTGGGCCGACAGGCTCCCGTGGGTCCTATTGGGCCTCCGAACGGCCCCTAAAGAGGACCTCCAGGCTTCCACCGCCGAGCTGGTCTACGGCCGGCCACTGCGCGTGCCGGGCGAATTCATCCCCGACTCCACCGGCCCCTGGTCCACGGCTCTCCAACGCTCGGACCTCCAGGAGGCCGCCAGGAGATTCGCCCCCGTGCCCATGTCCCACCACGGCTGCCCCCAACCCCACGTCCCCTCAGCACTTCGCACTGCGGAGTACGTTTTTATCCGGCACGACGCACACCGTGGACCGCTCCGGCCGCCGTACGATGGACCTTTCCGGGTCCTGAAGAGGGACGACAAGTCATTCATCGTCGACATCGGCGGCAAGCCGGACCGCATCTCCGTGGACCGCCTCAAGCCGGCCCATTTGGACCTCGACCAACCTCCACGGTTGGCCCTTCCTCCACGACGGGGCCGTCCCCAGTCAACCAAGCTCCCCGCCGGACCATCCACCGCCACGCCACCTACCACCCCCACACGAATCGCCAGGGGTCGTTTCGGCCGGGTCATCAGGACCCCCCTCAAACTGACTCTCCCGGTGCAGGTTAATTCTGGGGGGGCGCATGTAGCGGTTACCGGAAGCATGACACAATTACCGTGCACCGGCCAATGACGCAACCGGCGAGCGGTCACGTGTCCGGACTCACCCGGGCGTGTCCAGACTTGCCCTTCTCGGGCGAACACTTGCCTTGCATACCACGCCCCGCCGAGAGGCGTGACTTACCTATTTTGCATACCACGCCCCGCCTGAGAGGCGTGGCTTTTGTGTGTTCAGTTTGTGATATAAATTGCCGCCCGTTCGAGGGGCGGATTCAGTGTGCTTTTGAGCTCTTTGGTTTTGAGCTAAATAAATAGCTCGGTGAAACTTCGTTCCTGTGTCGTCCATTTTGTCTGGCTTTATCGTGCGAGCACAGCTCCCACAGTGAAATATGTAGAGGCGCCATCTTGAACAGAAACCTCCTCTGGGTCAGGCCCAGGTCAGATAACCAAGTGTCGAGCCTCAACAGGAAAATGGCAGCACAGTCACGTGGCGTGATGGGTTTGTACCATGGAGGATATATATGTACATACCGTTGTGCATTTGTTGTGCATGTTTTCACTGTGGGTTCAGGGGTGGATCAAGATAGGGGGGGTGCATGAAACTATAGAGCTGGGGGGAGTGAAGGGAGGTCTGGGGGTCCTCCCCCAAGAAATTTCTAAAAACTGATCGTCAGAAACGGCATTTCGTGCGTTTTTGGAAGTTTCTGCAGTTCCTTGTGTTCTTCCCTGGTTCAACAGTTCAACAGATTCGCGATGACTAATGGTCAGATAGAGGAACTGGTGAACCGACTTGCCCAGCTGTTCCTTCTGCTATAAGTTGATGAATTTTGTAGGTGTGTGTGTGTGTGTGTGTGCGTGTGTGTGTGTGTGTGTGTGTGTGTATAAAAGAGAGAGATAGAATTGTGAGGAACAGAAATGACAAAACGAGGTGTGTGTGTGTGTGTGTGTGTGTGTGTGTGTGTGTGTGTGTGTGTGTGTGTGTGTGTGTGTGTGTGGTGTGCATGCGTGCGGCATGTTATTTGTGTAGTTCTACTGGAGCTTTCTGATATGGAATTTCTGATTTGTGTTGTTCTCGCGAAATGATTGTTATGATCTCCTGAATTAATTAGTCTCATTAACTACAAAGAATCCAGAAGAATTCCCATGTTTCTAAACGCACGCCATGTTAAGATGCATAGAGCAGCTTAATAGGTCCTTCCATGGCATGCCATTGTCATTACTAAATAAACAACAAAAACAATGATAATATTTTACAAAGCATTTATTCCAACTCAAGCACCACAGCCGGCAGGTATGCTGCAAGGCCATGAAAGCCGATGAAAATTTGGTCCATTTGGACCAACGGGCTCACTAGTAGTTATAAAAGACCTGAGCACTCCCATAGTGTGAAATGATGGCGATGACAGACTGTGTGCTGGTCAAAGCCCGGCACCGCCATGCGCCGAGGTTGTGAAGCTCAAGGCAGGGGGTTCTACCCACAAAGCCCGGCACCGCCATGCGCCGAGGTTGTGAAGCTCAAGGCAAGGGGTTCTACCCACAAAGCCCGGCACCGCCATGCGCCGAGGTTGTGAAGCTCAAGGCAGGGGTTCTACCCACAAAGCCCGGCACCGCCATGCGCCAAGGTTGTGAAGATCAAGGCAGGGGGTTCTCCCCACAAAGCCCGGCACCGCCATGCGTCGAGGTTGTGAAGATCAAGGCAGGGGGTTCTCCCCACAAAGCCCCGCACCGCCATGCGCCGAGGTTGTGAAGCTCAAGGCAGGGGGTTTCCCCACAAAGCCCGGCACCGCCATGCGCCGAGGTTGTGAAGATCAAGGCAGGGGGTTCTCCCCACAAAGCCCGGCACCGCCATGCGCCGAGGTTGTGAAGCTCAAGGCAGGGGGTTCTCCCCACAAAGCCCGGCACCGCCATGCGCCGAGGTTGTGAAGCTCAAGGCAGGGGGTTCTCCCCACAAAGCCCGGCACCGCCATGCGCCGAGGTTGTGAAGCTCAAGTCAGGAGGTTCTCCCCACAAAGCCCGGCACCACCATGCGCCGAGGTTGTGAAGCTCAAGGCAGGGGGTTCTCCCCACAAAGCCCGGCACCGCCATGCGCCGAGGTTGTGAAGCTCAAGGCAGGGGGTTCTCCCCACAAAGCCCGGCACAGCCATGCGCCGAGGTTGTGAAGGTCAAGGCAGGGGGTTCTCCCCACAAAGCCCGGCACCACCATGCGCCGAGGTTGTGAAGCTCAAGGCAGGGGGTTCTCCCCACAAAGCCCGGCACAGCCATGCGCCGAGGTTGTGAAGGTCAAGGCAGGGGGTTCTCCCCACAAAGCCCGGCACCGCCATGCGCCGAGGTTGTGAAGATCAAGGCAGGGGGTTCTCCCCACAAAGCCCGGCACCACCCTGCGCCGAGGTTGTGAAGCTGAAGGCAGGGGGTTCTCCCCACAAAACAGATCAGATCGGACAGCGGAAGGTGAATTATTTTTATTAATCGTAAATTTTGCTATTTTGTAACAGACGGCGCTTGTGTTTCTGAATGAAAATGTCACACACGTCATGTGCGGATATGGTGACGTCATGGTGTATGTTCATGAGGGCCAGAGATGCCATCCGACTTTCTCCCATGGATTTCTCAGGTAGGTCTTCAGACGACGCAGGTAAGAAAATGAGCGTTCGGCCTCACAGGAGGCTACAGGGTGGGTGCATCCAATATGGAGTAGGACTTTGATGGATGGAAATTCGTCTCCATCTACTGCGCAGAAACAATCCATGAATGTGCTTGGAAGCGAGTTGTTGGGCCTCCTTCTCCAAAACACCTGCCAGTCTCTAAGCTCATTTGTCAGTCCTGCTGGATGTTTCATATCGTTTTTCCAACGCAACACCTTCTGATGTAGGGCTGGAATGTCGCAGGTATCGCCGATTATTGCGGATGGCATCAGCAGAAACAGATCACGACCTTCCAGATTTTCAGCACAGAATCGGGTGTCCCTTTCCTGGCTGAGGAGGTCGACAAATGGAATGGACATGTTTCTGAAGTGGAAGAGCAAGGGAGTGTTGGCGGCAGTGTTCGGACGATGGATTTGTCGTTTTACATCTCTCGGCATTGTGACGTCACCTCCTACAGATTACATCATGGCCTCAGCGTGATCGAACCACAGAGAGAATTCAGTTTCTGCATTTGACCGAAGTTGAGTGAGCGCGTCCTTCTTGTCGTCAATCATGGAGTATTCCTCCTGCACATCCATGCCGTTGCGTTGAAGAGGGGGGGGGGGGGGGATAGTGCGCACGCCCTGCCCCCCCCCCTGGATCCGACGCTGGGGTTCTTCTTCAATTATCCATCGGGTGAATGGACCAAGCCACGTGATTTCCCTCTTCCACGAACCTCGACCTCTGCGGAAAAGAAAATCTGCAAGTCCTCATGCGTTTCACTGTTAGCATTTCCCAAAAAATATTTATTCTGCAGTTTAATTGTGGTTCACCTAGTTTACCTTTATTTTAGACCAGCGGCGTGCCTCGATGAATCAAGACCGTTACAAATCAAGGCCGATCAGCGAATATAAGCACGAGGATGTGAAAAATAAACAGGTGATTATATTGCATCCAGTAATACTCGGTTTAAACTAACAACAGATAGCCTTGTGGATCCCGCACGGTATTGTGGAAACATCCCAAAACTGGGAAGGGGAGGCCGATGCAATCGTGAGGAATGTTTTTGGTTTTAAACGGGAATTAAGGAATTGCTTCGCCACGTCGGTCTGATTTCACATTTTGAACACGAGAACACGAATCGGAAAACACGAACCTGAAGTTTAGCAGTACTTTGACTGAATTTGGCAAATTGTGCGGAATCTCGTCATGAGCGCCCACTTAGGAGCGAGGTAATTGTCGTAGTCTGTCCGTCCGGCAGTCAAACTAAAATGAAAATCATTCCAAACAGGAAACTTACTGTTTTTAGGGACGTCAGCCTGGTGTTGGCTTAGCAGTTAGGGTGCCGGCTTGGGATCCTAGGATCCTGGGTTTGTTGGCTTAGCGGTTAGGGTGCCGGCTTGGGATCCTAGGATCCTGGGTTTGTTGGCTTAGCTGTGGGTGCTGGGTTGGGATCCTAGGATCCTGGGTTTGTTGGCTTAGCGGTTAGGGTGCCAGCTTGGGATCCTCGGACCCTGGGTTCGAATCCCGGTCAATCGCTGAATTAACGCCAGGGGGGTTGACTCAGCCTGTCATCCTTAGAGGTTGGCAAATTGAGTACCAGTTCACTGGTAATTCCCTGTGTGTTGCAAGAGGCAACTTACCGGGTTGGCACCGGGTTGGCAGCAGGAAGGGTATCCGGCCATAAAACATTGCATAAAAAATGGGACCACGGTGCCCGAAAAAGGCCAAACCCTGCTCTGTGGAGAAAAATGGCCTCTAAACGTGGTTCATATATATATATACACACAGTCACGTGAAAAAGTAAGTACACCCCATGTAAAGTTTTGACTTTTTCAACATATTTCAACATACAGCTATTTGATCTTCATTTCAACAATATTGTTAGATAAAAGTGACATAATATAACAAATATCATGAAACATTTACATTTTGTAGTCCGTTGTATAATTTAAATAAACATAAATGCAAATTTCGCATGTGGAAAAAGTAAGTACACCCTTGGCTCTAATAGGTGGAATTGCCCCCTTTGGTAGAAACAACCTCAAGTCGGTGTTTCTTATAACTGTCTTCCAGTCTCTGACATCGACTGGGAGAAATTTTTGCCCACTCCTCCATGCAGAATTCTTTCAGCTGTGCGATGTTTGAGGGGTTTCTTGCATGCACAGCTCGTTTCAAATCCCCCCACAACATCTCGATGGGATTTAGATCCGGGCTTTGACTTGGCCATTCCAGAAACCTCCATTTCTTTCTTTTCAGCCATTCCTTGGTGGATTTACTGGTATGTTTAGGGTCATTGTCATGTTGCAAGGTCCACCTTCGGTTGAGCTTCAACTTTCCGACAGATGGCCTCACATTATCCTCAAGCACCCTCTGGTACAATGAAGAATTCTTAGTGGATTCTGTGATGGTGAGCTGCCCAGGCCCTGATGCAGCAAAGCTGCCCAAAACCATAATATTTCCACCACCATGCTTTACAGTTGGTATCAGGTTCTTGTGGTCAAATGCTGTCTTTGGTTTTCGCCAAACATGTCTTCTGGTACTGGGGCCAAATAGCTCGACCTTTGACTCATCTGTCCAGAGCACATTGTTCCAGAAGTGCTGGTCTTTGCCTAGGTGTTCATTGGCAAACTTTAGTCTTTCCCTGATGTTCTTTCTTGACAGCAAAGGTTTCCTCCTGGCACACCTCCCATGTAGATCAAATTTGTGCAGCCTCTTTCTAATGGTAGACTCGTGCACTTTGACATCAACAGTGGCAAGAGCTACCTGTAGGTCCCGTGATGACATTCTGGGGTTCTTAGAGACTTCTTTCAGCATCTTGCGGTCTGCTCTCGGGCTGAACCTGCTGGGGCGGCCTGGCCTGAACAAGTTGGCAGTTGTTTGGGATCTTCTCCACTTGTAGATGATCTTCCGGACAGTCGAATGATTGATTTCAAATTGTTTGGAGATCTTTTTAAAATCCCTTCCCAGACTCGTAGGCATCTATAACCTTCTTTCTGAAGGCCTCAGAGAGCTCTTTTGATCGAGGCATGGTGACGCCACACACTTCAACAACAAAGAGCAAACCAAACTAAATGTCTGAGGTTTAAATAAGACAGGTTCTTCCAAGATCCTCTCTAACGATGTTCTAATCATTTGCACCTGAGCTGGTGCACCTGATTCTAATTTTAGGTATTTGAAGTAGTGATAAATGGAGGGGTGTACTTACTTTTTCCACATGCGAAATTTGCATTTATGTTTATTTAAATTTTCCAATGGACTACAAAATGTAATTGTTTCATGATATTTGTTATATTATTTTGTGGTGCTGTGCACACACGACTCGATTGCCAGAGAGGTAGGCCACAACGCGTTGGTACAAACAAAGAGTCTTTATTAAGAGCTTCCACTTCAGCACTGGGCGGGCTCGAGCTTAGACCCCGCATATATGTCCCAAGGCCACGCCTTGTCCCCGGGCGTGGGCGATCGCTCGAAAGGCGGGGCATGCGCTTTCGTTCCCCGCCTGGACGCTCGTGCCACCCACTGGTGCGCGGAATTATTGTCCCATGTGCCTGCCACATGCACCCCCCCCCCCCCCCAGAATTCCCACGCACCTGAAGGGTGAGTTTGCGGGGAAGCCAGATGACGCGGCCGAAACGCCCCCTGGCGATGCGTGCAGGGCTGGGAGGTAGCGGGACGGCGGGGCTGGGGGGTGCCGGGGGTCCGACCGCCGGGGGTGGCCTCGACGCGGAGGCAGAGCTGCTTGCGGGGGGTGGTTCAGATCGAGGTGGGCCGGCTTGAGCGGTCCACGGAAATGCGATCCGGGGCACCGCCGATGTCGATGGTGAAATATTTGTCCCCGGGCATGTGGAAGGGCCCGACGTACGGGGCCCGTAGCGGTGCCCGGTGGGCGTCGTGCCGGACGAAGACGTACTCCGCCGTGCGAAGCTCCGGGGCGACGTGGGAAGACGGGCAACCGTGGTGTGCCGTCGGCACCGGGGCGAACCTCCGGGCGGTCTCCTGAAGGGCGGAGCGCTGTTGCGCCGCGGACCGATGAGCCGTGGATTCGGGGATAAATTCGCCCGGTACCCGCAGTGGTTGCCCGAAGACCAGCTCCGCCGAGGACGTGCGCAGGTCGTCCTTGGGCGCCGTCCTGAGGCCCAGCAGGACCCAGGGGAGCCTGTCGGCCCAGCTGCCGTCGCGGAGGCTGGCCCGGAGCGCGGCCTTCATCGAGCGATGAAAGCGCTCGCACAGGCCATTGGCCTGGGGGTGGTAGGCTGTGGTGCGGTGTACTTTTACGCCGAGCCCTTGCGCCACCACGGCCCAGAGCTCCGAGGTGAACTGGGGGCCGCGGTCGGATGAGATGTCCGAGGGGGCACCGAACCGGGCAACCCAAGTGGCGATGAAGGCTTGCGCCACATCAGCCGCAGACGTCGTCGCCAATGGGACGGCCTCCGGCCACCGTGTGGTGCGGTCCACCATGGTGAGGAGGTGGGTGAACCCCCGCGAGGGGGGCAGAGGTCCCACCAAGTCGACGTGCACGTGGTCGAACCGACGCTCGGGCACCGCAAACGGGGCCAACGGGGCCTGGGTGTGGCGGTGGACCTTTGCGCGCTGGCACGCGAGGCACGTCCTGGCCCGGTCGCGGACGTCCTTCCTGAGGCCATGCCAGACGAACTTCGCCGCGACGAGCTTCTGGGAGGCCTTCGTGCCCGGGTGGGACAGGCCGTGGATGGCGTCGAACACTGAGCGCTGCCAGCCAGCGGGCACGATGGGGCGAGGCCGGCCGAGGGAGACGTCGCACAGGAGGGCCGCGCCCGCGGCGTCGAACGGCACCTCGGTGACGCGGAGGCCTGTGATGGCGGTCCGCAAGGCCTGGATGCCGGGGTCGGCGGTCTGGTCCTCCGCCATCCGGGCATAGTCGATCCCGAGGTGGACCGCGTGCGCGACGGACCGGGAAAGGGCAATCCGCCACCGGGTTGTCTTTACCCGCCACATGACGGATGTCCGTCGTATACTCGGACACGGCAGAGAGGTGACGCTGGTGCCGTGCCGACCATGGCTCGGCGACCTTGGCCATCGCGAACACAAGGGGCTTGTGGTTGATGAAAGCCGTGAACGGGCGGCCCTCCAGAAGATGGTGGAAGTGTCGGACCGCCAGGTGGAGCCCGAGCAGCTCGCGGTCGAAGGTGCTGTAGCGGCGTTCGTGCGGGCGAAGCTGCTGGCTAAAAAACGCCAGCGGTTGCCAAGCACCACGCACCCACTGCTCGTGCACCGCACCCACCGCGTAGTCCGATGCGTCGGTGGTGAGGGCGATCGGCGCATCGGGCGCCGGGTGCGCCAGCATGGTGGCGTTGGCCAGGGCCAGCTTTGCGCCCGCAAACGCCACGGCCATCGGCTCCGACCAGGCGATGTCACCTTTGCCCGGCTTGCCCCGGAGGGCCTCGTGCAGGGGACGGAGGAGCTGGGCGACGTGGGGCACGAAGCGGTGGTAAAAATTTACCATGCCCAGGAACTCCTGGAGCCCCTTGATCGTGCAGGGTCACGGGAAATCCCTGACCGCCTCCACCTTGGCCGGTAAAGCGACGGCCCCGTGCCTGGTGATGCGGTGCCCCAAGAAGTCGATGGTGGCGACGCCGAAACGGCACTTGGCGGGGTTGATGATTAGGCCATGCTGGCCCAGGCATTCGAAAAGCGTGCGGAGGTGGAGCAGGTGCTCCTCCCGGGACGCGCTCGCGACTAGGATGTCGTCCAGGTAGACAAAGAGGAAAGGTAAGTCGCGCAAGACGCTGTCCGTAAGCCGTTGGAACGCCTGGGCCGCATTCTTCAACCCGAAAGGCATTCGCAGGAACTCGAAGAAGCCGAAAGGGGTGATGACGGCCGTCTTCGGGACATCGCCCGGTTGTACGGGGACCTGGTGGTAGCCCCGGATGAGGTCCACCTTGGAAAACACGGTCGTGTTTGCCAACCGGGCGGAAAAGTCCTGGCTATGCGGGACCGGGTAGCGGTCGGGGGTGGTGGCATCATTGAGCCGGCGGTAGTCCCCGCACGGCGGCCATCCCCCGCCGGGCTTCGGCACAATGTGCAGAGGAGAAGCCCAAGCGCTGTTGGAGCGCCGTACAATCCCCAGCCGCTCCAGCGTGGCGAACTCCGCTTTCGCCACGGCGAGCTTCGTGGGTTCGAGTCGGCATGCCCGGGCGTAGACCGGCGGCCCGACCGTGGGTATATGGTGCTCCACCCCATGTTTAACGGCCACCGCTGAGAAGGTGGGCCGCGTGAGGGCCGGGAAACTGGCTAGGAGGCGGGTAAAGTCGTCCGCTGCCGGAAGCGTGCAAACTAAACTCGCCAGGACGGAACCTTCCAGCAATCCGCTTGGCAAGCCGCTCGGTGAGCCGCTCAGTGAGCCGCTCAACGAGCCGCTCAGCGAACAAGCGAGCGAGCTGAAGGTTTCGGCCTGGAGGAGACGTCTGCGCTTCACGTCGACCAACAGCCCATGCGCACATAGGAAGTCCGCGCCCAGTAGGGCCATTGGCACGCTGGCGGTCACGAACGACCATTGAAAGCGCTGCCCTCCGAACCGCAGTGAGAGGCAACGCTTCCCGAATGTGCGGATGGGTGTACCGTTGGCGGCAAGCAAAGCGGGGCCCCGGCCCGCGGCTTGCTTGTCGGACGTGGAGGCGGGGAGGACGCTTACCTGCGCTCCTGTGTCACAAAGAAAACGGCGCCCGGACAAGGTGTCCGTGATGAACAGGAGGCTGCCGAAATGGCCGACGCTCATGGCCGCAAGTGAGCGCCGGTCGTTTCCTGACCTGTCAAAAGAACACGGCGGGCGGCACGTTTTAGCCTTGCAGCCGAACCTGGCATGGTAGTCGCACCCGGTTTGCGGCGGTGGCCCCCACGGCGGCCGTGTCGGCGGCGGTCGTGGTGGTGGCGGCGGTAGTGGGCGGGGCGTAGCAGCGACCACGAGGGAACCAGGGGGCGCTGGAGCCTCCGCACCGGGAGCCACTACGGCAGCACCGTACACCGACCGCGTGTCGCAGGCCGCAAAATAATTGTCGGCCTCTCCAGCCAGGGCGCTGGGTTTCGTTAGTTTGGAACCGGCCAGCGCGAGGCGCACCTGTGCAGGTAGCTGGCGGAGGAAAAGTGCTCGGAACAAGAAATCCAGGCGCTGGTCTCCAAGCAGCGACAGCATGAAATCCATCCGGACGGATGGTCGTGTGTCGCCGAGGGCGGGAAGGTCCAGGAGGCGGTCGGCCCGTTCGATCTCCGTGAGCCTGAACGTGGCGAGGAGGAGGCGTTTGAGCGCCTCGTACTTGTTGTCGCCCGGCGGGCGCCGAAGGATGGACGCGACTCGGGCGGCAGTGCCGGGCCCGAGGGCGGCGACCACGTGGTAGTACCGGGTCTCGTCCGCCGTGATGCCTCGGAGCTGAAATTGAGCTTCAGCCTGCACAAACCAGACGTCGGCTTGCGCTTCCCAAAACTCGGGGAGTTTGACGGCGTTGGTAGCCATGGCGTGTTCGGGGGTCAGCAACGGCTGAACCAATCGGGGTCACCAGTGTGGTGCTGTGCACACACGACTCGATTGCCAGAGAGGTAGGCCGCAACGCGTTGGTACAAACAAAGTCTTTATTAAGAGCTCGCACTTCAGCACTGGGCGGGCTCGAGCTTAGAGCCCGCATATATGTCCCGAGGTCACGCCTTGTCCCCGGGCGTGGCCGATCGGTCGAAAGGCAGGGCATGCGCTTTCGTTCCCTGCCTGGACGCTCGCGCCACCCACTGGTGCGCGGAATTATTGTCCCTTGTGCCCACCACAATATCACCTTTATCTATCAATATTGCTGAAATGGAGATCAAATATCTGTGTTGAAATATGTTGAAAAAGTCAAAACTTTACATGGGGTTTACTTACTTTTTCACGTGACTGTATATATATATATTGTATATGCATAAAGGACACAAATTGGCATGAAGATCTCATTTAAGGTGTTCGATAAGGTGCGGTAGTAGACGGTGCATCAATGGCGGTAAACTTCCGGAAAACGATCGTTCTCTGAGAAGCGTTGGTAGAAGTTCCAGCTCTGGATTGCTCAGTTTGACCGATCGGCTTCGTTTGGTTTTACCATCTCCCTTATTCCAAGTTATATTACTATATATTCAAAGATGTAGATCGTGCCCGGAAACGCAAAGGAAGAATTGATACGACACTTCCCATGTTCCTTTTATCAAGACTGTGCGGGGTCAGGTGTTCTTTGAACTCCCTCGTTTCTTTCTCTTCTTATCTCAACTTTGGACTTACCAATTTTGACTAGTCATGGTCATATGTAATAAAGAGATGACCTTCTCAAGGGAAAGAAACAACCATTACCTGAAAGGCATGAAACCAATGGACCTCTACCTGAGAAGCAGTCACCTGATTGGGCTGCGGATATCGATTCATTTGATGTTTGATCCATGGGGTAAAAGCCTTTAAAGTCTCCAGGGTTTCAAGACAGATGTTCAATCCATACTTACGTGATGTTCAATCACCCCCATCCATACTTACGATATCTTCTTCCCCAAATTACCCCATTCCCAGGAAATCCCTTTTTCCAGCTAATGGGGACCCTTTCCCCTCTCCCTCACCCCTAGTCAGTTGTTAGTTGTCGGTTGGTTTGCTCCTTTTCTGTTTAATCCCAACGGTCGCCTCCTTCTTCTTGCCGTGTTCCATTCCGCTTGTTCAACCCCATGTGTCCTCCAACTCCCCTTGATCCCACTCTCACCTCTACTCTGCTGTTGGTGGTTCCCACTTTCCTCCACGTTGCTCCCTTACTTTCTGCTCTCGCTCTGGGATGAGCCTCGATCATGTATACCAAAGAAAACCTGGCTTTCCATGGAGGTTGCCCATCAATTAGTTTAGGTAGTCGGTTGTAGACAGCAACCACCCAGGGTGGTACTACTGTTCTGACTTAGGAGAGTTAAAGTGGTGCCCGGAACCATCTTACACTCTGTGTCAGGATTGCTGGTCTTATTTTCTGTCTCACTCAAACTACATCTACCGGCCTAGCTTCAACCTCTCTTTCTTACAAACAAACACCGTACACTTTTCATCATACACTTTTATTACCCTCGCCAGAGGAGAGGGTATTACATTTGAGTCCGTTTGTTTGTCTGTCTGTCTGTTTGTCTGTGTTTGTCCGCACAGAATAAATATGATTTTCTCTGCAACCGTTGGTCCGATTGACAGGAAATTTTCACCATAGGTGCAACTCCACCTGTATAATTTTTTTAATGTTAATTATGACGTAATAGTCATAATGGTTCGGCCGCCATCTTGGAAAAACCAAAAAACTTTGCACCTCTATATATCCGAAAGCACAGAATAGAAAAAAATTAGACATGGCTCATTGTAAAGAACTCTCCATGTGGAATATAATATGTTAATGATGATGTCATAGGTGCCTCAATGATGATGTCATAATTCGATAAGTGCAAAGCGTCATCCGATCAAGATGAAATTTCTTGAGCGTCATGTAGGCATAAATTGGTGGGGGAAAAAATAATGACGTCATCGGTCACGTGGTTCGGCCGCCATATTTGTTTTAACACAAAAGCCTTAAAAACCACTGAAAATACATCCTGGCGAGGGTTTGCAATCTCTGATTGCTCTTTCTTGTTCTCTTTTATTTAAGGCCTGGCCTCGTTGAGGGCTATATGGTCCATGCCTGGAGCCTCCGACATAAAAAAAAAAAAATTAATAATAATAATAATAATAAAACTTGTAAAAAATAATTCTCTTATCCAGATTCAGATCTTCATCAAAATTGAATCAGTTCTTCCTCGTCACACAACGAACCTGTTCACCAAGTTTTGTCTGAATCTGTCCACAACTTTTTGGGATATCGTGCTAAACATCATTTTTTGGCTCTATCTCTCAATGGTTAAAAATCACGAAGATTCTCAGATCCGGATCTTCACGAAAATCTAATCATTTCGTCCTTGACACACACCCAACCTCTCCACCAAATGTCGTCTGAATACCTCCACAACTTTTTGAGATATCCTGCTCACAGACGGACAGACATGGGTTAAAAAACCTTACGTCCGTGTCCACTTTCGGTGGAGCAGGTAATAATAATGATCAGCTGTTTCAATGGGATGGACGTCTGACTATAAGTAATGGGTACTGTATTACGAAGAGCATTCAGGTCGAACCAGAGTATCAGAATCATGGCAATGGCTGCCAGCCACAATGGTGACTTTGGAAGCACGCGCTAGCCGTTCCACGTGCCGACACTTTGCCTGCGCAATCTCATCACTCTTGCTCGCCAGTGGACTTGTCGAGTGAATCAGTACAAAGAAACAGTCCAAATGTTGTGATTGTTTAACAATAAACTGAGGACGGCACACCCGCTCATCCGGACTGCGTGTGTTCCAGGCCTAAGGGCAGGAGAGGACAATGTGGAGGCTCTGTCCCACGCAGACCGTGAGATTTCAAACATCGGATGCGAGAGTTTACCGCCCCGGAAACTTTTCCAAATAAACGCCATGTGGGTGGCCAAAGAACACGCAAAATGGTCACGCCTCGGGGCAGACGAGAAGGATGGAGAAGAAATTGTGGGGGTTGTGGGTGGCAGGAAGGAGAGAGGGAGAGAGAGAGAGGGCCAATTGCAGTCAGATTGTTACCTTGTCTTTCTACGCCATTCCCTCGCAGTCTGTGCATCATCAAGATTCAAATTGCATCATTTGAACCACGTTGCTTCATCTTATTCGACGCTCAATCCTATATATTTGATGGGTACGACACATCACGGCCCTTGGGTTACTCGTAAATGTCTTGTCCCTCCCCACCTGCGCACATTTATGTGCCCTATTGAAGTATATATAAGTGATAAGTACAGTGTATCCCACACAAGTCGATGACCTCCTTTTGCGGAGCTGTAGATCACGGAATATTTGATGAAAACGCACGTTTCTGGCATCAAAATTTAACTTAAGGATCAGAATAGAGATGGCGATGCTAGCCCTGTGCCTTTGGCCCTTAAAAATAAATAATTAATAAAATAATTGAAGAACGAGCAAGTGGGGTCGACAAACTTCCAGGCACATTGCTCTTCCACCCGGGAAATCAGCTGGCGCGTCTTCGATTATTTTATGTATGTGATAAGTCGCCATCTCTATTCTGATCCTTAAGCTAAAGTTGGATGCCATGAAGCATGGGAGAACAAGGTGGATGAACCACCCCGTAAACGAGACTAAACGATTAATGATGTTTTTATTTTACCAGAAAGGAGAGAAATCACACTTTAAAAAAAGAAAAATTCTCTCTCCCTCTGAGTCTTTCTTCTCATCAACTTTTCTCTTTCCCTCTCTGTCCCTAATTGCAGCAGTTAAAGGAAGCAGGACAAAGTTTGTTTATTGTTATATGTTGATTTCGTCCCTTTTGGCGTTTATGTCAACAATGGAGATTTTGAGGACGGGGAAGGCAAAGGGGTTGGCCGGAGATTCAAACCAGTCAGCAATGAGACCTCGTCATGTGACAGAAAGAAGTGACTTTTAACATCACACAAAGTGAAAATCTGCACAGAAAAGGATGAGAGAGAGAGAATGAGGGAAGTCCAGAAAGAGAGTCGACAAAGGCAAAGACAACTGCATTGGTGAGCAAGGCCGTTTTCCTTTGTGGTCCATGGTCATGGCATCGACCTTCTTTTATCCTGGAAGTTCTCTGCAACCTGACGCATTTCGAGGCCACCGTCCAAGCACCTTTCTTTGCTTCCCTCCAGCGCTACTCTCGGCCGGGGCGATCAGCCCAGGATGTCCGAATGAGGCCCAGAAACCGCCATACAGCTACATCGCTCTCATCAGCATGGCCATAGAGAGCGCACCAGATCGCCGGATCTCCCTCAGTGGGATCTACCGCTTCATCATGGAGCATTTTCCCTACTACCGAGAGAACCGCCAGGGCTGGCAGAACTCCATACGGCACAACCTGTCGCTTAACGACTGCTTCGTCAAGGTGCCGAGAGAACACGACCGCCCAGGCAAGGGCAGTTACTGGACTTTGGATCCACACTGCACTGACATGTTTGAACACGGTAACTATCGGCGACGAAAGAGACGCGGACTGCAACAGTCGAACGGTCATTGCTACGCCTCACAATCTGCGACTACAACAACTGCACTCGAGGACCCTGGTAAGGCCATGAAGAAAGACCTTGCAGGCACGACCGAGCAGGAAAAGAACTCCTTGGAGACAAGATTTCCTTTTCAATCTCATATGCAGAAAAATGGAAAAATTACAGAGGCTGGATGGAAGCAGGAAGGGGATGACAAAATGGAGGTAACATTTCCTTCACCCCACACACCACAGTATACTTCAATACCACCAATCTGCCTTCGGCGGCGAAAGTTCGATATCGACAGCATCTTGGACACCAAGGACGCATTCCCAAATGCTTCCTTGACTCTTCCGCCGGTCAGCCAGAATTGGTCCTGCTCAGCAACTGGGAGTAGTTGCTATTGGACCAATGGGTGGCCATACATGTCAACCTGGCTTTCGATACTGAAGCATGGATATCCATCCCCAAAGTCGTCCGTCCTGGCGTTTCCTTCACTGACGGAATGCCATATCGAGTCGGAAAGTAGAAATCCTGCTTCAAAACCCCTAACGATGGGTTAAACCCACCAGCAAAAGTCCTTACTGGTAATCGTCTGGATCGGTGTGCAAATAAATACCTTTTTGTCTTCAATCCAAAAACATTTCCTGCTGTACTCTTCCACTGTGCATCACATTAAACCTGCATGACAAAAAGAAAACTTGGTCTTATCTTGGTACAATATATATAATATGTAGATGAAGGGGTTCAAGGAAGAAAAAAAAAATTTGATAAGATTATTTTACAAAAGTTGTATATGTTACCTCCGCCACCGGTGTGGATGGAGGTTATGTTTTCACCTGTCTGTTTGTTTCTGTCTGTCTGTATTTGTGAACAAGATATCTCAAAAAGTTGTGGACGGATTCGGACAAAATTTGGTGGACAGGTTGGGTGTGTGACAGACAAAATGATTAGATTTTGGTGAAGATACGGATCTGAGAATTTTTCAAGTAATTCTTCACCATTTAATGACATGGCTAAAAGCGTTATGTATATAGCACGATTTCTCAAAAAGTTGTGGACGGATTCGGACGAAGCTTGGTGGAGGGGTTGGGTGCGTTTCAATTTTGTTGAAGATCCAAAGACGAAAATTTTCAAATTTTTAAAGTGATTCTTCACCATTGTAATAGGGTAATAAGAGTAATAGGGCCAAAAAAATATGGTGCATGATATTTCAAAAAGTTGTGGATGAGTTGTGTAGGTGACAAGAACAAGCCGATTAGGTTTTGGTTCAGGTCCGAATCCAGATCCGGCCTATCAGTGGGATACAAAACATAAACTGTTCAGCCTGGCGGAGGTATGCGCTCTACCAGGTGCCGTTCTAGTTTACCTTCTATGGTGCTTTCCTGCAAACTTTTCCTTAGTTTGAGTTTCAGCATAAAATGGTGATGGTAGCGAACTGCTTTGTGCGGATGCTTATCTAATTTGGAGAAGTTTAATTTCCACCACACTATACATTACACCTGTGAACACTACATCCTCACTCATCACTCGAAAAACACACCTGCACACTCACATCACACACCTCAAATTTGATTAGCATCACCAGTCACTTTTCCATAAAATTCTCTTTAGCACAATCACAGTCATTCTACCCTGGATCCTGAATTCTCCAGCATTACTGTTGGGGGGAGGGTAGAGGGAGGGTGAGGGTAGAGGGGGGGGGGGGGTTGGGAGCTGGGGAGCAGTGATACAGGGTCCTTTGGGGGGGGGGGTTGGGAGCTGGGGAGCTGGGGAGCAGTGATACAGGGTCCTTTGGGGGTGGGGGGGGGGGGGGGGAGGCTTCTAGCCCCAAATGACATTCAAAATTTTTCCAGCCATCATGAGAGACTCTCACGTATTTATAACTTCACAGGAGAATCTCGTGATTTTTCAATACCTTATTTTTAATCTGGATCGTAATTATTTCTCATATGCACAGTTCAGTTGCTGTTCATAATTGAGAAAAGATTGTCAACATTCATCCACTAACTTGGGTCATTGGACCACAAAGTGGACCTTGATTCGTCCACAAACTTAATCAAAATGGACAAAGCGGAGATCACGTATGACAGATATAAACTTGTTTTCATGAAAACAAACAATTTCAACATGGGATTAAGAAACAAAATTTGTTACAAGACAAAGTTAGAATGTATACAACCATCAGAACTTTTCAATTTTAAACATCCATGAGATCGAAATGCACCCTTAAAAACAAGCATCAGAAGAGCAATTGTGAAAAATAAAATAAAGTGTGCAATATTATTCTAAGGATAAAGAAACTACGAAGGGCATTAAAAAAAGTTATGCAAACAAGATACTCACAACAGTCGAGACATGCCAAGGTATCTTTCCTTTTCAATTGTTTCTAAATACATAAATACGATATCCAATGCCGTCCGTAAGTATTGGAACAGTGAAATCAAATTTGTTATTATTGCTAAATACTCGAGAAATTTGAATGAGATCAAAACATGAATATGAGGCAAGAGTACAGAAGGTCAGCTTTTATTTCTTGGTATTTCTATGTAAATATTTTTTACCATTTCAGAACAATACCAATTTATATGTTCAGTCCCCCCATTTTATGTAAGCATAAGTATTGGAACAGATGACTGACAGGTGTTTCTTGTTACATTCATTGTACACACATAAAAGAAATGTGAATGTCTCATCTTAGTTTTAGCCTTTGCCTTGGGAATCTGCCTTTGGAGACAGTCGGCATAAACCAACATGAAGACCAGAGAACTGTCGATGAAAGAAAAGCAAACAATTTGGAAGCTGAAATAAAAGAATAATTCATTTAGAACCATAGCACAAAAATTGGCAAAGAAAATACAACAATTGGGAATATCTTTAAAAAGAAAGAAACCACAAGTGTACTTGGCAATAGACAACGGCCAGGTTGGACAATGAAAACAACTACAGTTGATGACAGAAAAAGCATCAGATCTGTGAAGAAAAACCCTAAAACAACTGTCAGTGACATCACCAGCAACTTCCAGGGTGCAGGAATTAAAGTATCAAAATCAACCGTTCACAGATTTCAACAGCAGAATTACAAAGGCTACACCGCAAGATGCAAACTTTTCATTTGCAGCAAAAATAGAAAGGCCCAGGTTAGGATTTGCCAAGCAGTACAGAGGTGAGCCAGTATAATTCTGGAACAACGTTTTATGGACAAATGAGACCAAGATCAATGTTTACCAAAGCGATGGAAAGGTGAAAGTGTGGAGAAAGTAAGGAACTGCATGTGATCAGAAGTGAAGCATGGTGGAGGAATGGTGGAGCATACTACCTCATCTGTGAAGTATGGTGGAGGTAGTGTCATGGCTTGGGCTTGCATGGCTCCCTCTAGTACTGGCCCACTCATCTTTATTGATGATGTAACTAATGATGGCAGCAGCAGAATAAATTTGGAAATGTACACAAATATTATGTCTGCCTATGTACAAGAAAATGCCTCCAACCTCATTGGGCGGTGCTTCACCATGCAGCAAGCCAATGACCCAAAACACACCGTCAACACAACAAAGTAGTTCATCGGGGGGAAAGAAGTGGAAGGTTCTAGACTGGCCAAGTCAATCTCCTGATATTTAAATCCAATGGATTTCACTTGCTGAAGAGGAGACTAAAGTCAGAAACCCCCAAAACAAACAACTGAAAATGGCTGCAGTAAAGGCTTGGAAAAGCATCTCAAAGGAAGAAACCAAGAGTTTGGTGACGTCAGTGGGTCACAGGCTTGATGTAGTTATTGCATGTGAGTGATATGCAATCAAATACTCATGATTATACTACTTTAAGTTAATCTGTTCCAATACTTATGCTTACCTAAAATTGGGGGAATAAACATAAAAAATGCTTTTGTTCTACAATGGTAAAACATATATCCATAAAAATACCAAGAAATAAAAGATGACTTTCTGTGCTCTTGCCTCATATTCATCATTTGATCTCAAATTCAAATTTCTTGAGTATGCAGCAATAATAACAAATTTGACTTCACCGCTACATTACTTTTGGACGGCATTGTATATGTGATTAGTAAGAAAATCTTCTTTAAAAAAAAAAATTTTTTAATTGCTAAATAAATAACATCTTCTACTACTACTACTACTACTACTACTACTACTACGACTACTTTTTCTCTTTAACGACAAATTTTTGCCCCATTTGAGCGTTAACAATTATCATGTTTCTCTCGTCAACCTGCTGGGGAAAAACTGATGTATTTCGTTGTGGAACTGCAGAGGGTAATGCGTTCACTCCTACCATTTACTGAAATGACCCCAATTATTCCCACCTCATGGTAGGGTCGGTCGGAGAAGGTTTTTAGCCCACGTCTTTCATGAACACGTTGGTCAGATCTGACCTTTGGCTGAAGGTGCAGGAATTTGGAAGTTGTTCAGGGTGCCGGCGATAACTCGCCTACTCTTTGGGAAAGACACCGTAGGATGTTTAAAATCCACCCTCGCCGAGTGCTGGCAGACGGTTCTTCTGGCTTTAACGTCCATTCGAGCGACGGCACACACATTGATGCATCGCCCTGCATGTGAAACACCAGGGCAGTGGTTTATAGCCGAGTCGAGATTCGAACCCAGACTAGACAGCTCAGAGGAGATTGCACATAGGTATATGGGCTATCCTCCAAAGCCATTATTACTTACATGAACTTCTTTATTGAAGATTTTAAAAACCTCGACGAGTGTTGTATTGCAGAGTATCTCGGTACACAACCTTTTTTAACACCTTCGTATAGCGGCGACAATAAAACAAGATTTCAGAAAAAGAGAGGACAGCACCACAAAAATTAATCTAGAAGGTAAAAGCGATTTTAAAAACCAAAACAATTACTATTGATCCCTGTTGATCACAAAGAGTGTGCAGACTGTTCTGAGACACAAAGAAGAGGACGTCAGACAATGCGGGCACCATAACGCAGTCGGAGCACGGGACTATGCATTAGCGTTGGACCTCATCAGCTCCACATCTGATTCCACCATCTCCCGCACAAGCTCCTGCAGAAGAAAACCAAAAGGGTGGCTTTCGCTTAGTAATCAAGGTTACAAGAGGCTGTTCATGATGAAACTGTGTTTCTGAGATTTACAAAACGGTGTTTTTGAGACTAAACGATGTGTTTCTGAGATTAAGAAACTGTGTGTTTCTGAAATTAAAAAACTGTGTGTTTCCGAGATTAACCTGTGTGTTTCTGAGAATAAAAAAACGGTGTTTCTGAGATTAAGAAACTGTGTGTGTTTCTGAGAATAAAAAAACGGTGTTTCTGAGATTAAGAAACTGTGTGTGTTTCTGAGAATTAAAAAACGGTGTTTCTGAGATTAAGAAACTGTGCGTTTCTGAGATTAAGAAACTGTGTGTTTCTGAGATTAAGAAACTGTGTGTTTCTGAGATTAACCTGTGTGTTTCTGAGATTAAGAAACTGTGTGTGTTTCTGAGATTAAGAAACTGTGTGTTTCTGAGATTAAGAAACTGTGTGTTTCTGAGATTAAGAAACTGTGTGTTTCTGAGATTAAGAAACTGTGTGTGTTTCTGAGATTAAGAAACTGTGTGTTTCTGAGATTAAGAAACTGTGTGTTTCTGAGATTAAGAAACTGTGTGTTTCTGAGATTAAGAAACTGTGTGTTTCTGAGATTAAGAAACTGTGTGTTTCTGAGATTAAGAAACTGTGTGTTTCTGAGATTAAGAAACTGTGTGTTTCTGAGATTAAGAAACTGTGTGTTTCTGAGATTAAGAAACTGTGTGTTTCTGAGATTAAGAAACTGTGTTTCTGAGATTAAGAAACTGTGTGTGTTTCTGAGAATAAAAAAACGGTGTTTCTGAGATTAAGAAACTGTGCGTTTCTGAGATTAAGAAACTGTGTGTTTCTGAGATTAAGAAACTGTGCGTTTCTGAGATTAAGAAACTGTGTGTTTCTGAGATTAAGAAACTGTGTTTCTGAGATTAAGAAACTGTGTGTTTCTGAGAATAAAAAAACGGTGTTTCTGAGATTAAGAAACTGTGTGTTTCTGAGATCAAGAAACTGTGTGTTTCTGAGATTAAGAAACTGTGCGTTTCTGAGATTAAGAAACTGTGCGTTTCTGAGATTAAGAAACTGTGCGTTTCTGAGATTAAGAAACTGTGCGTTTCTGAGATTAAGAAACTGTGTGTTTCTGAGATTAAGAAACTGTGCGTTTCTGAGACTAAGAAACTGTGTGTTTCTGAGATTAAGAAACGGTGCGTTTCTGAGATTAAGAAACTGTGTTTCTGAGATTAAGAAACTGTGTTTCTGAGATTAAGAAACTGTGCGTTTCTGAGATTAAGAAACTGTGTGTTTCTGAGCTTAACCTGTGCATTTCTGAGATTAAGAAACTGTGCGTTTCTGAGATTAAGAAACTGTGTGTTTCTGAGCTTAACCTGTGCGTTTCTGAGATTAAGAAACTGTGCGTTTCTGAGATTAAGAAACTGTGTGTTTCTGAGCTTAACCTGTGCGTTTCTGAGATTAAGAAACTGTGCGTTTCTGAGATTAAGAAACTGTGTGTTTCTGAGCTTAACCTGTGCGTTTCTGAGATTAAGAAACTGTGCGTTTCTGAGATTAAGAAACTGTGTGTTTCTGAGCTTAACCTGTGTGTTTCTGAGATTAAGAAACTGTGTGTTTCTGAGATTAAGAAACTGTGTGTTTCTGAGATTAAGAAACTGTGTGTTTCTGAGATTAAGAAACTGTGTGTTTCTGAGATTAAGAAACTGTGTGTGTTTCTGAGATTAAGAAACTGTGTGTGTTTCTGAGATTAAGAAACTGTGTGTGTTTCTGAGATTAAGAAACTGTGTGTGTTTCTGAGATTAAGAAACTGTGTGTGTTTCTGAGATTAAGAAACTGTGTGTGTTTCTGAGATTAAGAAACTGTGTGTGTTTCTGAGATTAAGAAACTGTGTGTGTTTCTGAGATTAAGAAACTGTGTGTGTTTCTGAGATTAAGAAACTGTGTGTTTCTGAGATTAAGAAACTGTGTGTGTTTCTGAGATTAAGAAACTGTGTGTGTTTCTGAGATTAAGACTCTGTGTGTGTTTCTGAGATTAAGAAACTGTGTGTGTTTCTGAGATTAAGATACTGTGTGTGTTTCTGAGATTAAGAAACTGTGTGTTTCTGAGATTAAGAAACTGTGTGTGTTTCTGAGATTAAGAAACTGTGTGTTTCTGAGATTAAGAAACTGTGCGTTTCTGAGATTAAGAAACTGTGTGTTTCTGAGCTTAACCTGTGTGTTTCTGAGATTAAGAAACTGTGTGTTTCTGAGATTAAGAAACTGTGTGTTTCTGAGATTAAGAAACTGTGTGTTTCTGAGATTAAGAAACGGTGTGTTTCTGAGCTTAACCTGTGTGTTTCTGAGATTAAGAAACTGTGTGTGTTTCTGAGATTAAGAAACTGTGTGTGTTTCTGAGATTAAGAAACTGTGTGTGTTTCTGAGATTAAGAAACTGTGTGTGTTTCTGAGATTAAGAAACTGTGTGTGTTTCTGAGATTAAGAAACTGTGTGTGTTTCTGAGATTAAGAAACTGTGTGTGTTTCTGAGATTAAGAAACTGTGTGTGTTTCTGAGATTAAGAAACTGTGTGTGTTTCTGAGATTAAGAAACTGTGTGTTTCTGAGATTAAGAAACTGTGTGTGTTTCTGAGATTAAGAAACTGTGTGTGTTTCTGAGATTAAGAAACTGTGTGTGTTTCTGAGATTAAGAAACTGTGTGTGTTTCTGAGATTAAGATACTGTGTGTTTCTGAGATTAAGAAACTGTGTGTGTTTCTGAGATTAAGAAACTGTGTGTTTCTGAGATTAAGAAACTGTGTGTGTTTCTGAGATTAAGAAACTGTGTGTGTTTCTGAGATTAAGAAACTGTATGTGTTTCTGAGATTAAGAAACTGTGTGTGTTTTTGAGATTAAGAAACTGTGTGTTTTTGAGATTAAGAAACTGTGTGTGTTTCTGAGATTAAGAAACTGTGTGTGTTTCTGAGATTAAGAAACTGTGTATGTTTCTGAGATTAAGAAACTGTGTGTGTTTCTGAGATTAAGAAACTGTGTGTGTTTCTGAGATTAAGAAACTGTGTGTGTTTCTGAGATTAAGAAACTGTGTGTGTTTCTGAGATTAAGAAACTGTGTGTGTTTCTGAGATTAAGAAACTGTGTGTTTCTGAGATTAAGAAACTGTATGTGTTTCTGAGATTAAGAAACTGTGTGTGTTTTTGAGATTAAGAAACTGTGTGTTTCTGAGATTAAGAAACTGTGTGTTTCTGAGATTAAGAAACTGTGTGTTTCTGAGATTAAGAAACTGTGTTTCTGAGCTTAAGAAACTGTGTGTGTTTCTGAGATTAAGAAACTGTGTTTCTGAGATTAAGAAACTGTGTGTGTTTCTGAGATTAAGAAACTGTGTGTGTTTCTGAGATTAAGAAACTGTGTGTTTCTGAGATTAAGAAACTGTGTGTGTTTCTGAGATTAAGAAACTGTGTTTCTGAGATTAAGAAACTGTGTGTGTTTCTGAGATTAAGAAACTGTATGTGTTTCTGAGATTAAGAAACTGTGTGTGTTTCTGAGATTAAGAAACTGTGTGTGTTTCTGAGATTAAGAAACTGTGTTTCTGAGATTAAGAAACTGTGTGTTTCTGAGATTAAGAAACTGTGTGTTTCTGAGATTAAGAAACTGTGTTTCTGAGATTAAGAAACTGTGTGTTTCTGAGATTAAGAAACTGTGTGTTTCTGAGATTAAGAAACTGTGTGTTTCTGAGATTAACCTGTGTGTTTCTGAGATTAAGAAACTGTGTGTGTTTCTGAGATTAAGAAACTGTGTTTCTGAGATTAAGAAACTGTGTGTTTCTGAGATTAAGAAACTGTGTGTGTTTCTGAGATTAAGAAACTGTGTGTTTCTGAGATTAAGAAACTGTGTGTTTCTGAGATTAAGAAACTGTCTGTGTTTCTGAGATTAAGAAACTGTGTGTTTCTGAGATTAAGAAACTGTGTGTGTTTCTGAGATTAAGAAACCGTGTGTGTTTCTGAGATTAAGAAACCGTGTGTGTTTCTGAGATAAAGAAACTATGTGTTTCTGAGATTAAGAAACTGTGTGTTTCTGAGATTAAGAAACTGTGTGTTTCTGAGATAAAGAAACTGTGTGTTTCTGAGATAAAGAAACTGTGTGTTTCTGAGATTAAGAAACTGTGTGTTTCTGAGATTAAGAAACTGTGTTTCTGAGATTAAGAAACTGTGTGTTTCTGAGATTAAGAAACTGTGTGTTTCTGAGATTAACCTGTGTGTTTCTGAGATTAAGAAACTGTGTGTGTTTCTGAGATTAAGAAACTGTGTGTTTCTGAGATTAAGAAACTGTGTGTTTCTGAGATTAAGAAACTGTGTGTTTCTGAGATTAAGAAACTGTGTGTTTCTGAGATTAAGAAACTGTGTGTGTTTCTGAGATTAAGAAACTGTGTGTGTTTCTGAGATTAAGAAACTGTGTGTGTTTCTGAGATTAAGAAACTGTGTGTTTCTGAGATTAAGAAACTGTGTGTGTTTCTGAGATTAAGAAACTGTGTGTTTCTGAGATTAAGAAACTGTGTGTGTTTCTGAGATTAAGAAACTGTGTGTTTCTGAGATTAAGAAACTGTGTGTGTTTCTGAGATAAAGAAGCTGTGTGTTTCTGAGATTAAGAAACTATGTGTTTCTAAGATTAACCTGTGTGTTTCTGAGATTAAGAAACTGTGTGTTTCTGAGATTAAGAAACTGTGTGTTTCTGAGATTAAGAAACTGTGTGTGTTTCTGAGATTAAGAAACTGTGTGTGTTTCTGAGATTAAGAAACTGTGTGTTTCTGAGATTAACCTGTGTGTTTCTGAGATTAAGAAACTGTGTTTCTGAGATTAAGAAACTGTGTGTTTCTGAGATTAAGAAACTGTGTGTGTTTCTGAGATTAAGAAACTGTGTTTCTGAGATTAAGAAACTGTGTGTTTCTGAGATTAAGAAACTGTGTGTGTTTCTGAGATTAAGAAACTGTGTGTTTCTGAGATTAAGAAACTGTGTGTTTCTGAGATTAAGAAACTGTGTGTTTCTGAGATTAAGAAACTGTCTGTGTTTCTGAGATTAAGAAACTGTGTGTTTCTGAGATTAAGAAACTGTGTGTTTCTGAGATTAAGAAACTGTGTGTGTTTCTGAGATTAAGAAACCGTGTGTGTTTCTGAGATTAAGAAACCGTGTGTGTTTCTGAGATAAAGAAACTATGTGTTTCTGAGATTAAGAAACTGTGTGTTTCTGAGATTAAGAAACTGTGTGTGTTTCTGAGATAAAGAAACTGTGTGTTTCTGAGATTAAGAAACTATGTGTTTCTAAGATTAACCTGTGTGTTTCTGAGATTAAGAAACTGTGTGTTTCTGAGATTAAGAAACTGTGTGTTTCTGAGATTAACCTGTGTGTTTCTGAGATTAAGAAACTGTGTGTGTTTCTGAGATTAAGAAACTGTGTGTTTCTGAGATTAAGAAACTGTGTGTTTCTGAGATTAAGAAACTGTGTGTTTCTGAGATTAAGAAACTGTGTGTGTTTCTGAGATTAAGAAACTGTGTGTGTTTCTGAGATTAAGAAACTGTGTGTGTTTCTGAGATTAAGAAACTGTGTGTGTTTCTGAGATTAAGAAACTGTGTGTTTCTGAGATTAAGAAACTGTGTGTGTTTCTGAGATTAAGAAACTGTGTGTTTCTGAGATTAAGAAACTGTGTGTGTTTCTGAGATTAAGAAACTGTGTGTGTTTCTGAGATTAAGAAACTGTGTGTTTCTGAGATTAAGAAACTGTGTGTGTTTCTGAGATTAAGAAACTGTGTGTGTTTCTGAGATTAAGAAACTGTGTGTGTTTCTGAGATTAAGAAACTGTGTGTTTCTGAGATTAAGAAACTTTGTGTTTCTGAGATTAAGAAACTGTGTGTTTCTGAGATTAAGAAACTGTGTGTTTCTGAGATTAAGAAACTGTGTGTTTCTGAGATTAAGAAACTGTGTGTTTCTGAGACTAAGAAACTATGTGTTTCTGAGATTAAGAAACTGTGTGTTTCTGAGATTAAGAAACTGTGTGTTTCTGAGATTAAGAAACTGTGTTTCTGAGATTAAGAAACTGTCTTTCTGAGATTAAGAAACTGTGTGTTTCTGAGATTAAGAAACTGTGTGTTTCTGAGATTAAGAAACTGTGTTTCTGAGATTAAGAAACTGTGTGTTTCTGAGATTAAGAAACGGTGTGTGTTTCTGAGATTAAGAAACTGTGTTTCTGAGATTAAGAAACTGTATGTTTCTGAGATTAAGAAACTGTATGTTTCTGAGATTAAGAAACTGTGTGTCTCTGAGATTAACCTGTGCGTTTCTGAGATTAAGAAACTATGTGTTTCTGAGATTAAGAAACTGTGTGTGTTTCTGAGATTAAGAAACTGTGTGTTTCTGAGATTAAGAAACTGTATGTTTCTGAGATTAAGAAACTATGTGTTTCTGAGATTAAGAAACTGTGTGTTTCTGAGATTAAGAAACTGTGTGTTTCTGAGATTAAGAAACTGTGTCTCTGAGATTAACCTGTGCGTTTCTGAGATTAAGAAACTATGTGTTTCTGAGATTAAGAAACTGTGTGTTTCTGAGATTAAGAAACGGTGTGTTTCTGAGATTAAGAAACTGTATGTTTCTGAGATTAAGAAACTGTGTGTCTCTGAGATTAACCTGTGCGTTTCTGAGATTAAGAAACTATGTGTTTCTGAGATTAAACTGTGCGTTTCTGAGATTAAGAAACTGTGTGTTTCTGAGATTAAGAAACTGTGTGTTTCTGAGATTCAGAAACTGTGTGTTTCTGAGATTAAGAAACAGTGTGTCTCTGAGATTAACCTGTGTGTTTCTGAGATTAAGAAACTGTGCGTTTCTGAGATTAAGAAACTATGTGTTTCTGAGATTAAGAAACTGTGCGTTTCTGAGATTAAGAAACTGTGTGTCTCTGAGATTAACCTGTGTGTTTCTGAGATTAAGAAACTGTGTGTTTCTGAGATTAAGAAACTATGTGTTTCTGAGATTAAGAAACTGTGTGTTTCTGAGATTAAGAAACTGTGTGTTTCTGAGATTAAGAAACTGTGTGTGTTTCTGAGATTAAGAAACTGTGTGTCTCTGAGATTAACCTGTGCGTTTCTGAGATTAAGAAACTGTGTGTTTCTGAGATTAAGAAACAGTGTGTCTCTGAGATTAAACTGTGTGTTTCTGAGATTAAGAAACTGTGTGTTTCTGAGATTAAGAAACTGTGTGTTTCTGAGATTAAGAAACTGTGTGTTTCTGAGATTAAGAAACTGTGTGTGTTTCTGAGATTAAGAAACTGTGTGTCTCTGAGATCAACCTGTGCGTTTCTGAGATTAAGAAACTGTGCGTTTCTGAGATTAAGAAACTGTGTGTTTCTGAGATTAAGAAACAGTGTGTCTCTGAGATTAAACTGTGTGTTTCTGAGATTAAGAAACTGTGTGTTTCTGAGATTAAGAAACTGTGTGTTTCTGAGATTAAGAAACAGTGTGTCTCTGAGATTAAACTGTGTGTTTCTGAGATTAAGAAACTGTGTGTCTCTGAGATTAAGAAACTATGTGTGTTTCTGAGATTAAGAAACTGTGTGTCTCTGAGATTAACCTGTGCGTTTCTGAGATTAAGAAACTGTGCGTTTCTGAGATTAAGAAACTGTGTGTGTTTCTGAGATTAAGAAACTGTGTGTTTCTGAGATTAAGAAACTGTGTTTCTGAGATTAAGAAACTGTGCGTTTCTGAGATTAAGAAACTGTGTGTTTCTGAGATTAACCTGTGTGTTTCTGAGATTAAGAAACTGTGTTTCTGAGATTAAGAAACTGTGTGTTTCTGAGATTAAGAAACTGTGTGTGTTTCTGAGATTAAGAAACTGTGTGTTTCTGAGATTAAGAAACTGTGTGTTTCTGAGATTAAGAAACTGTGTGTTTCTGAGATTAAGAAACTGTCTGTGTTTCTGAGATTAAGAAACTGTGTGTTTCTGAGATTAAGAAACTGTGTGTGTTTCTGAGATTAAGAAACCGTGTGTGTTTCTGAGATTAAGAAACCGTGTGTGTTTCTGAGATAAAGAAACTATGTGTTTCTGAGATTAAGAAACTGTGTGTTTCTGAGATTAAGAAACTGTGTGTGTTTCTGAGATTAAGAAACCGTGTGTGTTTCTGAGATAAAGAAACTATGTGTTTCTGAGATTAAGAAACTGTGTGTTTCTGAGATTAAGAAACTGTGTGTTTCTGAGATTAAGAAACTGTGTGTTTCTAAGATTAACCTGTGTGTTTCTGAGATTAAGAAACTGTGTGTTTCTGAGATTAAGAAACTGTGTGTTTCTGAGATTAAGAAACTGTGTGTGTTTCTGAGATTAAGAAACTGTGTGTTTCTGAGCTTAAGAAACTGTGTGTGTTTCTGAGATTAAGAAACTGTGTGTGTTTCTGAGATTAAGAAACTGTGTGTGTTTCTGAGATTAAGAAACTGTGTGTGTTTCTGAGATTAAGAAACTGTGTGTTTCTGAGATTAAGAAACTTTGTGTTTCTGAGATTAAGAAACTGTGTGTTTCTGAGATTAAGAAACTGTGTGTTTCTGAGATTAAGAAACTGTGTGTTTCTGAGACTAAGAAACTATGTGTTTCTGAGATTAAGAAACTGTGTGTTTCTGAGATTAAGAAACTGTGTGTTTCTGAGATTAAGAAACTGTGTGTTTCTGAGATTAAGAAACTGTGTTTCTGAGATTAAGAAACTGTGTTTCTGAGATTAAGAAACTGTGTGTTTCTGAGATTAAGAAACTGTGTGTTTCTGAGATTAAGAAACTTTGTGTTTCTGAGATTAAGAAACTGTGTGTTTCTGAGATTAAGAAACTGTGTGTTTCTGAGATTAAGAAACTGTGTGTTTCTGAGACTAAGAAACTATGTGTTTCTGAGATTAAGAAACTGTGTGTTTCTGAGATTAAGAAACTGTGTGTTTCTGAGATTAAGAAACTGTGTGTTTCTGAGATTAAGAAACTGTGTTTCTGAGATTAAGAAACTGTGTGTTTCTGAGATTAAGAAACGGTGTGTGTTTCTGAGATTAAGAAACTGTGTTTCTGAGATTAAGAAACTATGTTTCTGAGATTAAGAAACTGTGTGTTTCTGAGATTAAGAAACTGTATGTTTCTGAGATTAAGAAACTGTATGTTTCTGAGATTAAGAAACTGTGTGTCTCTGAGATTAACCTGTGCGTTTCTGAGATTAAGAAACTATGTGTTTCTGAGATTAAGAAACTGTGTGTGTTTCTGAGATTAAGAAACTGTGTGTTTCTGAGATTAAGAAACTGTTTGTTTCTGAGATTAAGAAACTATGTGTTTCTGAGATTAAGAAACTGTGTGTTTCTGAGATTAAGAAACTGTGTGTTTCTGAGATTAAGAAACTGTGTCTCTGAGATTAACCTGTGCGTTTCTGAGATTAAGAAACTATGTGTTTCTGAAATTAAGAAACTGTGTGTTTCTGAGATTAAGAAACTGTGCGTTTCTGAGATTAAGAAACTATGTGTTTCTGAGATTAAGAAAC
Organism: Myxine glutinosa; assembly: GCF_964187855.1. Classification (NCBI taxonomy): domain Eukaryota; kingdom Metazoa; phylum Chordata; class Myxini; order Myxiniformes; family Myxinidae; genus Myxine; species Myxine glutinosa. Next base: position 110,599,577 of record NC_136262.1, read on the forward strand.
TGTGCGTTTCTGAGATTAAGAAACTGTGTGTCTCTGAGATTAACCTGTGTGTTTCTGAGATTAAGAAACTGTGTGTTTCTGAGATTAAGAAACTATGTGTTTCTGAGATTAAGAAACTGTGTGTTTCTGAGATTAAGAAACTGTGTGTTTCTGAGATTAAGAAACTGTGTGTCTCTGAGATTAACCTGTGCGTTTCTGAGATTAAGAAACTGTGCGTTTCTGAGATTAAGAAACTGTGTGTTTCTGAGATTAAGAAACAGTGTGTCTCTGAGATTAAACTGTGTGTTTCTGAGATTAAGAAACTGTGTGTTTCTGAGATTAAGAAACTGTGTGTTTCTGAGATTAAGAAACTGTGTGTTTCTGAGATTAAGAAACTGTGTGTGTTTCTGAGATTAAGAAACTGTGTGTCTCTGAGATTAACCTGTGCGTTTCTGAGATTAAGAAACTGTGCGTTTCTGAGATTAAGAAACTGTGTGTTTCTGAGATTAAGAAACAGTGTGTCTCTGAGATTAAACTGTGTGTTTCTGAGATTAAGAAACTGTGTGTTTCTGAGATTAAGAAACTGTGTGTTTCTGAGATTAAGAAACAGTGTGTCTCTGAGATTAAACTGTGTGTTTCTGAGATTAAGAAACTGTGTGTCTCTGAGATTAAGAAACTATGTGTGTTTCTGAGATTAAGAAACTGTGTGTCTCTGAGATTAACCTGTGCGTTTCTGAGATTAAGAAACTGTGCGTTTCTGAGATTAAGAAACTATGTGTTTCTGAGCTTAAGAAACTGTGTGTGTTTCTGAGATTAAGAAACTGTGTGTTTCTGAGATTAAGAAACTATGTGTTTATGAGATTAAGGGACTGTGTGTGTTTCTGAGATTAAGAAACTGTGTGTGTTTCTGAGATTAAGAAACTGTATGTTTCTGAGATTAAGAAACTATGTGTTTCTGAGATTAAGAAACTGTGTGTTTCTGAGATTAAGAAACTGTGTGTTTCTGAGATTAAGAAACTGTATGTTTCTGAGATTAAGAAACTGTGTGTCTCTGAGATTAACCTGTGCGTTTCTGAGATTAAGAAACTGTGCGTTTCTGAGATTAAGAAACTGTGTGTTTCTGAGATTAAGAAACAGTGTGTCTCTGAGATTAAACTGTGTGTTTCTGAGATTAAGAAACTGTGTGTTTCTGAGATTAAGAAACTGTGTGTTTCTGAGATTAAGAAACTGTGTGTTTCTGAGATTAAGAAACTGTGTGTGTTTCTGAGATTAAGAAACTGTGTGTCTCTGAGATTAACCTGTGCGTTTCTGAGATTAAGAAACTGTGCGTTTCTGAGATTAAGAAACTGTGTGTTTCTGAGATTAAGAAACAGTGTGTCTCTGAGATTAAACTGTGTGTTTCTGAGATTAAGAAACTGTGTGTTTCTGAGATTAAGAAACTGTGTGTTTCTGAGATTAAGAAACAGTGTGTCTCTGAGATTAAACTGTGTGTTTCTGAGATTAAGAAACTGTGTGTCTCTGAGATTAAGAAACTATGTGTGTTTCTGAGATTAAGAAACAGTGTGTCTCTGAGATTAACCTGTGCGTTTCTGAGATTAAGAAACTGTGCGTTTCTGAGATTAAGAAACTGTGTGTGTTTCTGAGATTAAGAAACCGTGTGTGTTTCTGAGATTAAGAAACCGTGTGTGTTTCTGAGATAAAGAAACTATGTGTTTCTGAGATTAAGAAACTGTGTGTTTCTGAGATTAAGAAACTGTGTGTGTTTCTGAGATAAAGAAACTGTGTGTTTCTGAGATTAAGAAACTATGTGTTTCTAAGATTAACCTGTGTGTTTCTGAGATTAAGAAACTGTGTGTTTCTGAGATTAAGAAACTGTGTGTTTCTGAGATTAACCTGTGTGTTTCTGAGATTAAGAAACTGTGTGTGTTTCTGAGATTAAGAAACTGTGTGTTTCTGAGATTAAGAAACTGTGTGTTTCTGAGATTAAGAAACTGTGTGTTTCTGAGATTAAGAAACTGTGTGTGTTTCTGAGATTAAGAAACTGTGTGTGTTTCTGAGATTAAGAAACTGTGTGTGTTTCTGAGATTAAGAAACTGTGTGTGTTTCTGAGATTAAGAAACTGTGTGTTTCTGAGATTAAGAAACTGTGTGTGTTTCTGAGATTAAGAAACTGTGTGTTTCTGAGATTAAGAAACTGTGTGTGTTTCTGAGATTAAGAAACTGTGTGTGTTTCTGAGATTAAGAAACTGTGTGTTTCTGAGATTAAGAAACTGTGTGTGTTTCTGAGATTAAGAAACTGTGTGTGTTTCTGAGATTAAGAAACTGTGTGTGTTTCTGAGATTAAGAAACTGTGTGTTTCTGAGATTAAGAAACTTTGTGTTTCTGAGATTAAGAAACTGTGTGTTTCTGAGATTAAGAAACTGTGTGTTTCTGAGATTAAGAAACTGTGTGTTTCTGAGATTAAGAAACTGTGTGTTTCTGAGACTAAGAAACTATGTGTTTCTGAGATTAAGAAACTGTGTGTTTCTGAGATTAAGAAACTGTGTGTTTCTGAGATTAAGAAACTGTGTTTCTGAGATTAAGAAACTGTCTTTCTGAGATTAAGAAACTGTGTGTTTCTGAGATTAAGAAACTGTGTGTTTCTGAGATTAAGAAACTGTGTTTCTGAGATTAAGAAACTGTGTGTTTCTGAGATTAAGAAACGGTGTGTGTTTCTGAGATTAAGAAACTGTGTTTCTGAGATTAAGAAACTGTATGTTTCTGAGATTAAGAAACTGTATGTTTCTGAGATTAAGAAACTGTGTGTCTCTGAGATTAACCTGTGCGTTTCTGAGATTAAGAAACTATGTGTTTCTGAGATTAGGAAACTGTGTGTGTTTCTGAGATTAAGAAACTGTGTGTTTCTGAGATTAAGAAACTGTATGTTTCTGAGATTAAGAAACTATGTGTTTCTGAGATTAAGAAACTGTGTGTTTCTGAGATTAAGAAACCGTGTGTGTTTCTGAGATAAAGAAACTATGTGTTTCTGAGATTAAGAAACTGTGTGTTTCTGAGATTAAGAAACTGTGTGTTTCTGAGATTAAGAAACTGTGTGTTTCTAAGATTAACCTGTGTGTTTCTGAGATTAAGAAACTGTGTGTTTCTGAGATTAAGAAACTGTGTGTTTCTGAGATTAAGAAACTGTGTGTGTTTCTGAGATTAAGAAACTGTGTGTTTCTGAGCTTAAGAAACTGTGTGTGTTTCTGAGATTAAGAAACTGTGTGTGTTTCTGAGATTAAGAAACTGTGTGTGTTTCTGAGATTAAGAAACTGTGTGTGTTTCTGAGATTAAGAAACTGTGTGTTTCTGAGATTAAGAAACTTTGTGTTTCTGAGATTAAGAAACTGTGTGTTTCTGAGATTAAGAAACTGTGTGTTTCTGAGATTAAGAAACTGTGTGTTTCTGAGACTAAGAAACTATGTGTTTCTGAGATTAAGAAACTGTGTGTTTCTGAGATTAAGAAACTGTGTGTTTCTGAGATTAAGAAACTGTGTGTTTCTGAGATTAAGAAACTGTGTTTCTGAGATTAAGAAACTGTGTTTCTGAGATTAAGAAACTGTGTGTTTCTGAGATTAAGAAACTGTGTGTTTCTGAGATTAAGAAACTTTGTGTTTCTGAGATTAAGAAACTGTGTGTTTCTGAGATTAAGAAACTGTGTGTTTCTGAGATTAAGAAACTGTGTGTTTCTGAGACTAAGAAACTATGTGTTTCTGAGATTAAGAAACTGTGTATTTCTGAGATTAAGAAACTGTGTGTTTCTGAGATTAAGAAACTGTGTGTTTCTGAGATTAAGAAACTGTGTTTCTGAGATTAAGAAACTGTGTGTTTCTGAGATTAAGAAACGGTGTGTGTTTCTGAGATTAAGAAACTGTGTTTCTGAGATTAAGAAACTATGTTTCTGAGATTAAGAAACTGTGTGTTTCTGAGATTAAGAAACTGTATGTTTCTGAGATTAAGAAACTGTATGTTTCTGAGATTAAGAAACTGTGTGTCTCTGAGATTAACCTGTGCGTTTCTGAGATTAAGAAACTATGTGTTTCTGAGATTAAGAAACTGTGTGTGTTTCTGAGATTAAGAAACTGTGTGTTTCTGAGATTAAGAAACTGTTTGTTTCTGAGATTAAGAAACTATGTGTTTCTGAGATTAAGAAACTGTGTGTTTCTGAGATTAAGAAACTGTGTGTTTCTGAGATTAAGAAACTGTGTCTCTGAGATTAACCTGTGCGTTTCTGAGATTAAGAAACTATGTGTTTCTGAAATTAAGAAACTGTGTGTTTCTGAGATTAAGAAACGGTGTGTTTCTGAGATTAAGAAACAGTATGTTTCTGAGATTAAGAAACTGTGTGTCTCTGAGATTAACCTGTGCGTTTCTGAGATTAAGAAACTATGTGTTTCTGAGATTAAACTGTGCGTTTCTGAGATCAAGAAACTGTGTGTTTCTGAGATTAAGAAACTGTGTGTTTCTGAGATTCAGAAACTGTGTGTTTCTGAGATTAAGAAACAGTGTGTCTCTGAGATTAACCTGTGTGTTTCTGAGATTAAGAAACTGTGTGTTTCTGAGATTAAGAAACTATGTGTTTCTGAGATTAAGAAACTGTGTGTTTCTGAGATTAAGAAACTGTGTGTTTCTGAGATTAAGAAACTGTGTGTCTCTGAGATTAACCTGTGCGTTTCTGAGATTAAGAAACTGTGCGTTTCTGAGATTAAGAAACTGTGTGTTTCTGAGATTAAGAAACAGTGTGTCTCTGAGATTAAACTGTGTGTTTCTGAGATTAAGAAACTGTGTGTTTCTGAGATTAAGAAACTGTGTGTTTCTGAGATTAAGAAACTGTGTGTTTCTGAGATTAAGAAACTGTGTGTGTTTCTGAGATTAAGAAACTGTGTGTCTCTGAGATTAACCTGTGCGTTTCTGAGATTAAGAAACTGTGCGTTTCTGAGATTAAGAAACTGTGTGTTTCTGAGATTAAGAAACAGTGTGTCTCTGAGATTAAACTGTGTGTTTCTGAGATTAAGAAACTGTGTGTTTCTGAGATTAAGAAACAGTGTGTCTCTGAGATTAAACTGTGTGTTTCTGAGATTAAGAAACTGTGTGTCTCTGAGATTAAGAAACTATGTGTGTTTCTGAGATTAAGAAACTGTGTGTCTCTGAGATTAACCTGTGCGTTTCTGAGATTAAGAAACTGTGCGTTTCTGAGATTAAGAAACTATGTGTTTCTGAGCTTAAGAAACTGTGTGTGTTTCTGAGATTAAGAAACTGTGTGTTTCTGAGATTAAGAAACTATGTGTTTATGAGATTAAGGGACTGTGTGTGTTTCTGAGATTAAGAAACTGTGTGTGTTTCTGAGATTAAGAAACTGTATGTTTCTGAGATTAAGAAACTATGTGTTTCTGAGATTAAGAAACTGTGTGTTTCTGAGATTAAGAAACTGTGTGTTTCTGAGATTAAGAAACTGTATGTTTCTGAGATTAAGAAACTGTGTGTCTCTGAGATTAACCTGTGCGTTTCTGAGATTAAGAAACTGTGCGTTTCTGAGATTAAGAAACTGTGTGTTTCTGAGATTAAGAAACAGTGTGTCTCTGAGATTAAACTGTGTGTTTCTGAGATTAAGAAACTGTGTGTTTCTGAGATTAAGAAACTGTGTGTTTCTGAGATTAAGAAACTGTGTGTTTCTGAGATTAAGAAACTGTGTGTGTTTCTGAGATTAAGAAACTGTGTGTCTCTGAGATTAACCTGTGCGTTTCTGAGATTAAGAAACTGTGCGTTTCTGAGATTAAGAAACTGTGTGTTTCTGAGATTAAGAAACAGTGTGTCTCTGAGATTAAACTGTGTGTTTCTGAGATTAAGAAACTGTGTGTTTCTGAGATTAAGAAACTGTGTGTTTCTGAGATTAAGAAACAGTGTGTCTCTGAGATTAAATTGTGTGTTTCTGAGATTAAGAAACTGTGTGTCTCTGAGATTAAGAAACTATGTGTGTTTCTGAGATTAAGAAACAGTGTGTCTCTGAGATTAACCTGTGCGTTTCTGAGATTAAGAAACTGTGCGTTTCTGAGATTAAGAAACTGTGTGTTTCTGAGATTAAGAAACTTTGTGTTTCTGAGATTAAGAAACTGTGTGTTTCTGAGATTAAGAAACTGTATGTTTCTGAGATTAAGAAACTGTGTGTTTCTGAGATTAAGAAACTGTATGTTTCTGAGATTAAGAAACTGTGTGTTTCTGAGATTAAGAAACTGTGTGTTTCTGAGATTAAGAAACTGTGTGTTTCTGAGATTAAGAAACTGTGTTTCTGAGATTAAGAAACTGTGTGTTTCTGAGATTAAGACACTGTGTGTTTATGAGATTAAGGGACTGTGTGTTTCTAAGATTAACCTGTGTGTTTCTGAGATTAAGAAACTGTGTGTTTCTGAGATTAAGAAACTGTGTGTTTCTGAGATTAAGAAACTTTGTGTTTCTGAGATTAAGAAACTGTGTGTTTCTGAGATTAAGAAACTGTGTGTTTCTGAGATTAAGAAACTGTGTGTTTCTGAGATTAAGAAACTGTGTGTTTCTGAGACTAAGAAACTATGTGTTTCTGAGATTAAGAAACTGTGTGTTTCTGAGATTAAGAAACTGTGTGTTTCTGAGATTAAGAAACTGTGTGTTTCTGAGATTAAGAAACTGTGTTTCTGAGATTAAGAAACTGTGTGTTTCTGAGATTAAGAAACTGTGTGTTTCTGAGATTAAGAAACTGTGTTTCTGAGATTAAGAAACTGTGTGTTTCTGAGATTAAGAAACTGTGTTTCTGAGATTAAGAAACTATGTTTCTGAGATTAAGAAACTGTGTGTTTCTGAGATTAAGAAACTGTGTGTTTCTGAGATTAAGAAACTGTGTGTTTCTAAGATTAACCTGTGTGTTTCTGAGATTAAGAAACTGTGTGTTTCTGAGATTAAGAAACTGTGTGTTTCTGAGATTAAGAAACTGTGTGTGTTTCTGAGATTAAGAAACTGTGTGTGTTTCTGAGATTAAGAAACTGTGTGTTTCTGAGATTAAGAAACTGTGTGTTTCTAAGATTAACCTGTGTGTTTCTGAGATTAAGAAACTGTGTGTTTCTGAGATTAAGAAACTGTGTGTTTCTGAGATTAAGAAACTGTGTGTGTTTCTGAGATTAAGAAACTGTGTGTTTCTGAGCTTAAGAAACTGTGTGTGTTTCTGAGATTAAGAAACTGTGTGTGTTTCTGAGATTAAGAAACTGTGTGTGTTTCTGAGATTAAGAAACTGTGTGTGTTTCTGAGATTAAGAAACTGTGTGTTTCTGAGATTAAGAAACTTTGTGTTTCTGAGATTAAGAAACTGTGTGTTTCTGAGATTAAGAAACTGTGTGTTTCTGAGATTAAGAAACTGTGTGTTTCTGAGACTAAGAAACTATGTGTTTCTGAGATTAAGAAACTGTGTGTTTCTGAGATTAAGAAACTGTGTGTTTCTGAGATTAAGAAACTGTGTGTTTCTGAGATTAAGAAACTGTGTTTCTGAGATTAAGAAACTGTGTTTCTGAGATTAAGAAACTGTGTGTTTCTGAGATTAAGAAACTGTGTGTTTCTGAGATTAAGAAACTTTGTGTTTCTGAGATTAAGAAACTGTGTGTTTCTGAGATTAAGAAACTGTGTTTCTGATATTAAGAAACTGTGTGTTTCTGAGATTAAGAAACTGTGTGTTTCTGAGACTAAGAAACTATGTGTTTCTGAGATTAAGAAACTGTGTGTTTCTGAGATTAAGAAACTGTGTGTTTCTGAGATTAAGAAACTGTGTGTTTCTGAGATTAAGAAACTGTGTTTCTGAGATTAAGAAACTGTGTGTTTCTGAGATTAAGAAACGGTGTGTGTTTCTGAGATTAAGAAACTGTGTTTCTGAGATTAAGAAACTATGTTTCTGAGATTAAGAAACTGTGTGTTTCTGAGATTAAGAAACTGTATGTTTCTGAGATTAAGAAACTGTATGTTTCTGAGATTAAGAAACTGTGTGTCTCTGAGATTAACCTGTGCGTTTCTGAGATTAAGAAACTATGTGTTTCTGAGATTAAGAAACTGTGTGTGTTTCTGAGATTAAGAAACTGTGTGTTTCTGAGATTAAGAAACTGTTTGTTTCTGAGATTAAGAAACTATGTGTTTCTGAGATTAAGAAACTGTGTGTTTCTGAGATTAAGAAACTGTGTGTTTCTGAGATTAAGAAACTGTGTCTCTGAGATTAACCTGTGCGTTTCTGAGATTAAGAAACTATGTGTTTCTGAGATTAAGAAACTGTGTGTTTCTGAGATTAAGAAACGGTGTGTTTCTGAGATTAAGAAACTGTATGTTTCTGAGATTAAGAAACTGTGTGTCTCTGAGATTAACCTGTGCGTTTCTGAGATTAAGAAACTATGTGTTTCTGAGATTAAACTGTGCGTTTCTGAGATCAAGAAACTGTGTGTTTCTGAGATTAAGAAACTGTGTGTTTCTGAGATTCAGAAACTGTGTGTTTCTGAGATTAAGAAACAGTGTGTCTCTGAGATTAACCTGTGTGTTTCTGAGATTAAGAAACTGTGCGTTTCTGAGATTAAGAAACTATGTGTTTCTGAGATTAAGAAACTGTGCGTTTCTGAGATTAAGAAACTGTGTGTCTCTGAGATTAACCTGTGTGTTTCTGAGATTAAGAAACTGTGTGTTTCTGAGATTAAGAAACTATGTGTTTCTGAGATTAAGAAACTGTGTGTTTCTGAGATTAAGAAACTGTGTGTTTCTGAGATTAAGAAACTGTGTGTGTTTCTGAGATTAAGAAACTGTGTGTCTCTGAGATTAACCTGTGCGTTTCTGAGATTAAGAAACTGTGCGTTTCTGAGATTAAGAAACTGTGTGTTTCTGAGATTAAGAAACAGTGTGTCTCTGAGATTAAACTGTGTGTTTCTGAGATTAAGAAACTGTGTGTTTCTGAGATTAAGAAACTGTGTGTTTCTGAGATTAAGAAACTGTGTGTTTCTGAGATTAAGAAACTGTGTGTGTTTCTGAGATTAAGAAACTGTGTGTCTCTGAGATTAACCTGTGCGTTTCTGAGATTAAGAAACTGTGCGTTTCTGAGATTAAGAAACTGTGTGTTTCTGAGATTAAGAAACAGTGTGTCTCTGAGATTAAACTGTGTGTTTCTGAGATTAAGAAACTGTGTGTTTCTGAGATTAAGAAACTGTGTGTTTCTGAGATTAAGAAACAGTGTGTCTCTGAGATTAAACTGTGTGTTTCTGAGATTAAGAAACTGTGTGTCTCTGAGATTAAGAAACTATGTGTGTTTCTGAGATAAAGAAACTGTGTGTCTCTGAGATTAACCTGTGCGTTTCTGAGATTAAGAAACTGTGCGTTTCTGAGATTAAGAAACTATGTGTTTCTGAGCTTAAGAAACTGTGTGTGTTTCTGAGATTAAGAAACTGTGTGTTTCTGAGATTAAGAAACTATGTGTTTATGAGATTAAGGGACTGTGTGTGTTTCTGAGATTAAGAAACTGTGTGTGTTTCTGAGATTAAGAAACTGTATGTTTCTGAGATTAAGAAACTATGTGTTTCTGAGATTAAGAAACTGTGTGTTTCTGAGATTAAGAAACTGTGTGTTTCTGAGATTAAGAAACTGTATGTTTCTGAGATTAAGAAACTGTGTGTCTCTGAGATTAACCTGTGCGTTTCTGAGATTAAGAAACTGTGCGTTTCTGAGATTAAGAAACTGTGTGTTTCTGAGATTAAGAAACAGTGTGTCTCTGAGATTAAACTGTGTGTTTCTGAGATTAAGAAACTGTGTGTTTCTGAGATTAAGAAACTGTGTGTTTCTGAGATTAAGAAACTGTGTGTTTCTGAGATTAAGAAACTGTGTGTGTTTCTGAGATTAAGAAACTGTGTGTCTCTGAGATTAACCTGTGCGTTTCTGAGATTAAGAAACTGTGCGTTTCTGAGATTAAGAAACTGTGTGTTTCTGAGATTAAGAAACAGTGTGTCTCTGAGATTAAACTGTGTGTTTCTGAGATTAAGAAACTGTGTGTTTCTGAGATTAAGAAACTGTGTGTTTCTGAGATTAAGAAACAGTGTGTCTCTGAGATTAAACTGTGTGTTTCTGAGATTAAGAAACTGTGTGTCTCTGAGATTAAGAAACTATGTGTGTTTCTGAGATTAAGAAACAGTGTGTCTCTGAGATTAACCTGTGCGTTTCTGAGATTAAGAAACTGTGCGTTTCTGAGATTAAGAAACTGTGTGTTTCTGAGATTAAGAAACTTTGTGTTTCTGAGATTAAGAAACTGTGTGTTTCTGAGATTAAGAAACTGTATGTTTCTGAGATTAAGAAACTGTGTGTTTCTGAGATTAAGAAACTGTATGTTTCTGAGATTAAGAAACTGTGTGTTTCTGAGATTAAGAAACTGTGTGTTTCTGAGATTAAGAAACTGTGTGTTTCTGAGATTAAGAAACTGTGTGTTTCTGAGATTAAGAAACTGTGTTTCTGAGATTAAGAAACTGTGTGTTTCTGAGATTAAGAAACTGTGTGTTTATGAGATTAAGGGACTGTGTGTGTTTCTGAGATTAAGAAACTGTGTGTGTTTCTGAGATTAAGAAATTATGTGTTTCTGAGATTAAGAAACTATGTTTCTGAGATTAAGAAACTGTGTGTTTCTGAGATTAAGAAACTGTGTGTTTCTGAGATTAAGAAACTGTGTGTTTCTAAGATTAACCTGTGTGTTTCTGAGATTAAGAAACTGTGTGTTTCTGAGATTAAGAAACTGTGTGTTTCTGAGATTAAGAAACTTTGTGTTTCTGAGATTAAGAAACTGTGTGTTTCTGAGATTAAGAAACTGTGTGTTTCTGAGATTAAGAAACTGTGTGTTTCTGAGATTAAGAAACTGTGTGTTTCTGAGACTAAGAAACTATGTGTTTCTGAGATTAAGAAACTGTGTGTTTCTGAGATTAAGAAACTGTGTTTCTGAGATTAAGAAACTGTGTGTTTCTGAGATTAAGAAACTGTGTTTCTGAGATTAAGAAACTGTGTGTTTCTGAGATTAAGAAACTGTGTGTTTCTGAGATTAAGAAACTGTGTTTCTGAGATTAAGAAACTGTGTGTTTCTGAGATTAAGAAACTGTGTTTCTGAGATTAAGAAACTATGTTTCTGAGATTAAGAAACTGTGTGTTTCTGAGATTAAGAAACTGTGTGTTTCTGAGATTAAGAAACTGTGTGTTTCTAAGATTAACCTGTGTGTTTCTGAGATTAAGAAACTGTGTGTTTCTGAGATTAAGAAACTGTGTGTTTCTGAGATTAAGAAACTGTGTGTGTTTCTGAGATTAAGAAACTGTGTGTGTTTCTGAGATTAAGAAACTGTGTGTTTCTGAGATTAAGAAACTTTGTGTTTCTGAGATTAAGAAACTGTGTGTTTCTGAGATTAAGAAACTGTGTGTTTCTGAGATTAAGAAACTGTGTGTTTCTGAGATTAAGAAACTGTGTGTTTCTGAGACTAAGAAACTATGTGTTTCTGAGATTAAGAAACTGTGTGTTTCTGAGATTAAGAAACTGTGTGTTTCTGAGATAAAGAAACTGTGTGTTTCTGAGATTAAGAAACTGTGTTTCTGAGATTAAGAAACTGTGTGTTTCTGAGATTAAGAAACTGTGTGTTTCTGAGATTAAGAAACTGTGTTTCTGAGATTAAGAAACTGTGTGTTTCTGAGATTAAGAAACTGTGTTTCTGAGATTAAGAAACTATGTTTCTGAGATTAAGAAACTGTGTGTTTCTGAGATTAAGAAACTGTATGTTTCTGAGATTAAGAAACTGTGTGTCTCTGAGATTAACCTGTGCGTTTCTGAGATTAAGAAACTATGTGTTTCTGAGATTAAGAAACTGTGTGTGTTTCTGAGATTAAGAAACTGTGTGTTTCTGAGATTAAGAAACTGTATGTTTCTGAGATTAAGAAACTATGTGTTTCTGAGATTAAGAAACTGTGTGTTTCTGAGATTAAGAAACTGTGTGTTTCTGAGATTAAGAAACTGTGTCTCTGAGATTAACCTGTGCGTTTCTGAGATTAAGAAACTATGTGTTTCTGAGATTAAGAAACTGTGTGTTTCTGAGATTAAGAAACTGTGTGTTTCTGAGATTAAACTGTGCGTTTCTGAGATTAAGAAACTGTGTGTTTCTGAGATTAAGAAACTGTGTGTTTCTGAGATTCAGAAACTGTGTGTTTCTGAGATTAAGAAACAGTGTGTCTCTGAGATTAACCTGTGTGTTTCTGAGATTAAGAAACTGTGCGTTTCTGAGATTAAGAAACTATGTGTTTCTGAGATTAAGAAACTGTGCGTTTCTGAGATTAAGAAACTGTGTGTCTCTGAGATTAACCTGTGTGTTTCTGAGATTAAGAAACTGTGTGTTTCTGAGATTAAGAAACTATGTGTTTCTGAGATTAAGAAACTGTGTGTTTCTGAGATTAAGAAACTGTGTGTTTCTGAGATTAACCTGTGTGTTTCTGAGATTAAGAAACTGTGTGTTTCTGAGATTAAGAAACTGTGTGTTTCTGAGATTAAGAAACTGTGTGTGTTTCTGAGATTAAGAAACTGTGTGTGTTTCTGAGATTAAGAAAGTGTGTGTGTTTCTGAGATTAAGAAACTGTGTTTCTGAGATTAAGAAACTGTGTGTTTCTGAGATTAACCTGTGTGTTTCTGAGATTAACCTGTGTGTTTCTGAGATTAAGAAACTGTGTGTTTCTGAGATTAAAAAACTGTGTGTTTCTGAGATTAAGAAACTGTGTGTTTCTGAGATTAAAAAACTGTGTGTTTCTGAGATTAAGAAACTGTGTGTTTCTGAGATTAAGAAACTGTGTGTTTCTGAGATTAAAAAACTGTGTGTTTCTGAGATTAAAAAACTGTGTGTTTCTGAGATTAAGAAACTATGTGTTTCTGAGATTAAGAAACTGTGTGTTTCTGAGATTAAGAAACTGTGTGTTTCTGAGATTAAGAAACTGTGTGTGTTTCTGAGATTAAAAAACTGTGTGTTTCTGAGATTAAGAAACTGTGTGTGTTTCTGAGATTAAGAAACTGTGTGTTTCTGAGATTAAGAAACTATGTGTTTCTGAGATTAAGAAACTGTGTGTTTCTGAGATTAAGAAACTGTGTGTTTCTGAGATTAACCTGTGTGTTTCTGAGATTAAGAAACTGTGTGTGTTTCTGAGATTAAGAAACTGTGTGTTTCTGAGATTAAGAAACAGTGTGTCTCTGAGATTAAACTGTGTGTTTCTGAGATTAAGAAACTGTGTGTTTCTGAGATTAAGAAACTGTGTGTTTCTGAGATTAAGAAACTGTGTGTTTCTGAGATTAAGAAACTGTGTGTGTTTCTGAGATTAAGAAACTGTGTGTCTCTGAGATTAACCTGTGCGTTTCTGAGATTAAGAAACTGTGCGTTTCTGAGATTAAGAAACTGTGTGTTTCTGAGATTAAGAAACAGTGTGTCTCTGAGATTAAACTGTGTGTTTCTGAGATTAAGAAACTGTGTGTTTCTGAGATTAAGAAACTGTGTGTTTCTGAGATTAAGAAACAGTGTGTCTCTGAGATTAAACTGTGTGTTTCTGAGATTAAGAAACTGTGTGTCTCTGAGATTAAGAAACTATGTGTGTTTCTGAGATTAAGAAACTGTGTGTCTCTGAGATTAACCTGTGCGTTTCTGAGATTAAGAAACTGTGCGTTTCTGAGATTAAGAAACTATGTGTTTCTGAGATTAAGAAACTGTGTGTTTCTGAGATTAAGAAACTGTGTGTTTCTGAGATTAAGAAACTGTGTGTTTATGAGATTAAGGGACTGTGTGTGTTTCTGAGATTAAGAAACTGTGTGTGTTTCTGAGATTAAGAAACTGTATGTTTCTGAGATTAAGAAACTATGTGTTTCTGAGATTAAGAAACTGTGTGTTTCTGAGATTAAGAAACTGTGTGTTTCTGAGATTAAGAAACTGTATGTTTCTGAGATTAAGAAACTGTGTGTCTCTGAGATTAACCTGTGCGTTTCTGAGATTAAGAAACTGTGCGTTTCTGAGATTAAGAAACTGTGTGTTTCTGAGATTAAGAAACAGTGTGTCTCTGAGATTAAACTGTGTGTTTCTGAGATTAAGAAACTGTGTGTTTCTGAGATTAAGAAACTGTGTGTTTCTGAGATTAAGAAACTGTGTGTTTCTGAGATTAAGAAACTGTGTGTCTCTGAGATTAACCTGTGCGTTTCTGAGATTAAGAAACTGTGCGTTTCTGAGATTAAGAAACTGTGTGTTTCTGAGATTAAGAAACAGTGTGTCTCTGAGATTAAACTGTGTGTTTCTGAGATTAAGAAACTCTGTGTTTCTGAGATTAAGAAACTGTGTGTTTCTGAGATTAAGAAACAGTGTGTCTCTGAGATTAAACTGTGTGTTTCTGAGATTAAGAAACTGTGTGTCTCTGAGATTAAGAAACTATGTGTGTTTCTGAGATTAAGAAACAGTGTGTCTCTGAGATTAACCTGTGCGTTTCTGAGATTAAGAAACTGTGCGTTTCTGAGATTAAGAAACTATGTGTTTCTGAGATTAAGAAACTGTGTGTTTCTGAGATTAAGAAACTGTGTGTTTCTGAGATTAAGAAACTGTATGTTTCTGAGATTAAGAAACTGTGTGTTTCTGAGATTAAGAAACTGTATGTTTCTGACATTAAGAAACTGTGTGTTTCTGAGATTAAGAAACTGTGTGTGTTTCTGAGATTAAGAAACTGTGTGTCTCTGAGATTAAGAAACTGTGTGTGTTTCTGAGATTAAGAAACTGTGTGTCTCTGAGATTAAGAAACTGTGCGTTTCTGAGATTAAGAAACTATGTGTGTTTCTGAGATTAAGAAACTGTGTGTTTCTGAGATTAAGAAACTGTGTGTTTATGAGACTAAGGGACTGTGTGTGTTTCTGAGATTAAGAAACTGTGTGTGTTTCTGAGATTAAGAAACTATGTGTTTCTGAGATTAAGAAACTGTGTGTTTCTGAGATTAAGAAACTGTGCGTTTCTGAGATTAAGAAACTGTGTGTGTTTCTGAGATTAAGAAACTGTGTGTGTTTCTGAGATTAAGAAACTGTGTGTGTTTCTGAGATTAAGAAACTGTGTGTGTTTCTGAGATTAAGAAACTGTGTGTTTCTGAGATTAAGAAACTGTGTGTGTTTCTGAGATTAAGAAACTGTGTGTTTCTGAGATTAAGAAACTGTGTGTTTCTGAGATTAAGAAACTGTGTGTTTCTGAGATTAAGAAACTGTGTGTTTCTGAGATTAAGAAACTGTGTGTGTTTCTGAGATTAAGAAACTGTGTGTGTTTCTGAGATTAAGAAACTGTGTGTTTCTGAGATTAAGAAACTGTGTGTGTTTCTGAGATTAAGAAACTGTGTGTGTTTCTGAGATTAAGAAACTGTGTGTTTCTGAGATTAAGAAACTGTGTGTGTTTCTGAGATAAGAAACTGTGTGTTTCTGAGATTAAGAAACTGTGTGTGTTTCTGAGATTAAGAAACTGTGTGTGTTTCTGAGATTAAGAAACTGTGTGTTTCTGAGATTAAGAAACTGTGTGTGTTTCTGAGATTAAGAAACTGTGTGTGTTTCTGAGATTAAGAAACTGTGTGTGTTTCTGAGATTAAGAAACTGTGTGTTTCTGAGATTAAGAAACTTTGTGTTTCTGAGATTAAGAAACTGTGTGTTTCTGAGATTAAGAAACTGTGTGTTTCTGAGATTAAGAAACTGTGTTTCTGAGATTAAGAAACTGTGTGTTTCTGAGACTAAGAAACTATGTGTTTCTGAGATTAAGAAACTGTGTGTTTCTGAGATTAAGAAACTGTGTGTTTCTGAGATTAAGAAACTGTGTTTCTGAGATTAAGAAACTGTGTGTTTCTGAGATTAAGAAACTGTGTTTCTGAGATTAAGAAACTGTGTGTTTCTGAGATTAAGAAACTGTGTGTTTCTGAGATTAACCTGTGTGTTTCTGAGATTAATAAACTGTGTTTCTGAGATTAAGAAACTGTGTGTTTCTGAGATTAAGAAACTGTGTGTGTTTCTGAGATTAAGAAACTGTGTTTCTGAGATTAAGAAACTGTGTGTTTCTGAGATTAAGAAACTGTGTGTGTTTCTGAGATTAAGAAACTGTGTGTTTCTGAGATTAAGAAACTGTGTGTTTCTGAGATTAAGAAACTGTGTGTGTTTCTGAGATTAAGAAACTGTGTGTTTCTGAGATTAAGAAACTGTGTGTTTCTGAGATTAAGAAACTGTGTGTTTCTGAGATTAAGAAACTGTGTGTTTCTGAGATTAAGAAACTGTGTGTTTCTGAGATTAACCTGTGTGTTTCTGAGATTAAGAAACTGTGTTTCTGAGATTAAGAAACTGTGTGTTTCTGAGATTAAGAAACTGTGTGTGTTTCTGAGATTAAGAAACTGTGTTTCTGAGATTAAGAAACTGTGTGTTTCTGAGATTAAGAAACTGTGTGTGTTTCTGAGATTAAGAAACTGTGTGTTTCTGAGATTAAGAAACTGTGTTTCTGAGATTAAGAAACTATGTTTCTGAGATTAAGAAACTGTGTGTTTCTGAGATTAAGAAACTGTATGTTTCTGAGATTAAGAAACTGTGTGTCTCTGAGATTAACCTGTGCGTTTCTGAGATTAAGAAACTATGTGTTTCTGAGATTAAGAAACTGTGTGTGTTTCTGAGATTAAGAAACTGTGTGTTTCTGAGATTAAGAAACTGTATGTTTCTGAGATTAAGAAACTATGTGTTTCTGAGATTAAGAAACTGTGTGTTTCTGAGATTAAGAAACTGTGTGTTTCTGAGATTAAGAAACTGTGTCTCTGAGATTAACCTGTGCGTTTCTGAGATTAAGAAACTATGTGTTTCTGAGATTAAGAAACTGTGTGTTTCTGAGATTAAGAAACTGTGTGTTTCTGAGATTAAAAAACTGTGTGTTTCTGAGATTAAAAAACTGTGTGTTTCTGAGATTAAGAAACTATGTGTTTCTGAGATTAAGAAACTGTGTGTTTCTGAGATTAAGAAACTGTGTGTTTCTGAGATTAAGAAACTGTGTGTGTTTCTGAGATTAAAAAACTGTGTGTTTCTGAGATTAAGAAACTGTGTGTGTTTCTGAGATTAAGAAACTGTGTGTTTCTGAGATTAAGAAACTATGTGTTTCTGAGATTAAGAAACTGTGTGTTTCTGAGATTAAGAAACTGTGTGTTTCTGAGATTAACCTGTGTGTTTCTGAGATTAAGAAACTGTGTGTGTTTCTGAGATTAAGAAACTGTGTGTTTCTGAGATTAAGAAACAGTGTGTCTCTGAGATTAAACTGTGTGTTTCTGAGATTAAGAAACTGTGTGTTTCTGAGATTAAGAAACTGTGTGTTTCTGAGATTAAGAAACTGTGTGTTTCTGAGATTAAGAAACTGTGTGTGTTTCTGAGATTAAGAAACTGTGTGTCTCTGAGATTAACCTGTGCGTTTCTGAGATTAAGAAACTGTGCGTTTCTGAGATTAAGAAACTGTGTGTTTCTGAGATTAAGAAACAGTGTGTCTCTGAGATTAAACTGTGTGTTTCTGAGATTAAGAAACTGTGTGTTTCTGAGATTAAGAAACTGTGTGTTTCTGAGATTAAGAAACAGTGTGTCTCTGAGATTAAACTGTGTGTTTCTGAGATTAAGAAACTGTGTGTCTCTGAGATTAAGAAACTATGTGTGTTTCTGAGATTAAGAAACTGTGTGTCTCTGAGATTAACCTGTGCGTTTCTGAGATTAAGAAACTGTGCGTTTCTGAGATTAAGAAACTATGTGTTTCTGAGATTAAGAAACTGTGTGTTTCTGAGATTAAGAAACTGTGTGTTTCTGAGATTAAGAAACTGTGTGTTTATGAGATTAAGGGACTGTGTGTGTTTCTGAGATTAAGAAACTGTGTGTGTTTCTGAGATTAAGAAACTGTATGTTTCTGAGATTAAGAAACTATGTGTTTCTGAGATTAAGAAACTGTGTGTTTCTGAGATTAAGAAACTGTGTGTTTCTGAGATTAAGAAACTGTATGTTTCTGAGATTAAGAAACTGTGTGTCTCTGAGATTAACCTGTGCGTTTCTGAGATTAAGAAACTGTGCGTTTCTGAGATTAAGAAACTGTGTGTTTCTGAGATTAAGAAACAGTGTGTCTCTGAGATTAAACTGTGTGTTTCTGAGATTAAGAAACTGTGTGTTTCTGAGATTAAGAAACTGTGTGTTTCTGAGATTAAGAAACTGTGTGTTTCTGAGATTAAGAAACTGTGTGTCTCTGAGATTAACCTGTGCGTTTCTGAGATTAAGAAACTGTGCGTTTCTGAGATTAAGAAACTATGTGTTTCTGAGATTAAGAAACTGTGTGTTTCTGAGATTAAGAAACTGTGTGTTTCTGAGATTAAGAAACTGTATGTTTCTGAGATTAAGAAACTGTGTGTTTCTGAGATTAAGAAACTGTATGTTTCTGAGATTAAGAAACTGTGTGTTTCTGAGATTAAGAAACTGTGTGTGTTTCTGAGATTAAGAAACTGTGTGTTTCTGAGATTAAGAAACTGTGCGTTTCTGAGATTAAGAAACTGTGTGTGTTTCTGAGATTAAGAAACTGTGTGTGTTTCTGAGATTAAGAAACTGTGTGTGTTTCTGAGATTAAGAAACTGTGTGTGTTTCTGAGATTAAGAAACTGTGTGTTTCTGAGATTAAGAAACTGTGTGTGTTTCTGAGATTAAGAAACTGTGTGTTTCTGAGATTAAGAAACTGTGTGTGTTTCTGAGATAAAGAAACTGTGTGTTTCTGAGATTAAGAAACTGTGTGTGTTTCTGAGATTAAGAAACTATGTGTTTCTAAGATTAACCTGTGTGTTTCTGAGATTAAGAAACTGTGTGTTTCTGAGATTAAGAAACTGTGTGTTTCTGAGATTAACCTGTGTGTTTCTGAGATTAAGAAACTGTGTGTTTCTGAGATTAAGAAACTGTGTGTTTCTGAGATTAAGAAACTGTGTGTTTCTGAGATTAAGAAACTGTGTGTTTCTGAGATTAAGAAACTGTGTGTTTCTGAGATTAAGAAAGTGTGTGTGTTTCTGAGATTAAGAAACTGTGTGTGTTTCTGAGATTAAGAAACTGTGTGTGCTTCTGAGATTAAGAAACTGTGTGTTTCTGAGATTAAGAAACTGTGTGTGTTTCTGAGATTAAGAAACTGTGTGTTTCTGAGATTAAGAAACTGTGTGTGTTTCTGAGATTAAGAAACTGTGTGTGTTTCTGAGATTAAGAAACTGTGTGTTTCTGAGATTAAGAAACTGTGTGTGTTTCTGAGATTAAGAAACTGTGTGTGTTTCTGAGATTAAGAAACTGTGTGTGTTTCTGAGATTAAGAAACTGTGTGTTTCTGAGATTAAGAAACTTTGTGTTTCTGAGATTAAGAAACTGTGTGTTTCTGAGATTAAGAAACTGTGTGTTTCTGAGATTAAGAAACTGTGTGTTTCTGAGATTAAGAAACTGTGTGTTTCTGAGACTAAGAAACTATGTGTTTCTGAGATTAAGAAACTGTGTGTTTCTGAGATTAAGAAACTGTGTGTTTCTGAGATTAAGAAACTGTGTTTCTGAGATTAAGAAACTGTGTGTTTCTGAGATTAAGAAACTGTGTGTTTCTGAGATTAAGAAACTGTGTTTCTGAGATTAAGAAACTGTGTGTTTCTGAGATTAAGAAACGGTGTGTGTTTCTGAGATTAAGAAACTGTGTTTCTGAGATTAAGAAACTGTATGTTTCTGAGATTAAGAAACTGTATGTTTCTGAGATTAAGAAACTGTGTGTCTCTGAGATTAACCTGTGCGTTTCTGAGATTAAGAAACTATGTGTTTCTGAGATTAAGAAACTGTGTGTGTTTCTGAGATTAAGAAACTGTGTGTTTCTGAGATTAAGAAACTGTATGTTTCTGAGATTAAGAAACTATGTGTTTCTGAGATTAAGAAACAGTGTGTTTCTGAGATTAAGAAACTGTGTGTTTCTGAGATTAAGAAACTGTGTCTCTGAGATTAACCTGTGCGTTTCTGAGATTAAGAAACTATGTGTTTCTGAGATTAAGAAACTGTGTGTTTCTGAGATTAAGAAACGGTGTGTTTCTGAGATTAAGAAACTGTATGTTTCTGAGATTAAGAAACTGTGTGTCTCTGAGATTAACCTGTGCGTTTCTGAGATTAAGAAACTATGTGTTTCTGAGATTAAACTGTGCGTTTCTGAGATTAAGAAACTGTGTGTTTCTGAGATTAAGAAACTGTGTGTTTCTGAGATTCAGAAACTGTGTGTTTCTGAGATTAATAAACAGTGTGTCTCTGAGATTAACCTGTGTGTTTCTGAGATTAAGAAACTGTGCGTTTCTGAGATTAAGAAACTATGTGTTTCTGAGATTAAGAAACTGTGCGTTTCTGAGATTAAGAAACTGTGTGTCTCTGAGATTAACCTGTGTGTTTCTGAGATTAAGAAACTGTGTGTTTCTGAGATTAAGAAACTATGTGTTTCTGAGATTAAGAAACTGTGTGTTTCTGAGATTAAGAAACTGTGTGTTTCTGAGATTAAGAAACTGTGTGTTTCTGAGATTAAGAAACTGTGTGTGTTTCTGAGATTAAGAAACTGTGTGTCTCTGAGATTAACCTGTGCGTTTCTGAGATTAAGAAACTGTGCGTTTCTGAGATTAAGAAACTGTGTGTTTCTGAGATTAAGAAACAGTGTGTCTCTGAGATTAAACTGTGTGTTTCTGAGATTAAGAAACTGTGTGTTTCTGAGATTAAGAAACTGTGTGTTTCTGAGATTAAGAAACTGTGTGTTTCTGAGATTAAGAAACTGTGTGTGTTTCTGAGATTAAGAAACTGTGTGTCTCTGAGATTAACCTGTGCGTTTCTGAGATTAAGAAACTGTGCGTTTCTGAGATTAAGAAACTGTGTGTTTCTGAGATTAAGAAACAGTGTGTCTCTGAGATTAAACTGTGTGTTTCTGAGATTAAGAAACTGTGTGTTTCTGAGATTAAGAAACTGTGTGTTTCTGAGATTAAGAAACAGTGTGTCTCTGAGATTAAACTGTGTGTTTCTGAGATTAAGAAACTGTGTGTCTCTGAGATTAAGAAACTATGTGTGTTTCTGAGATTAAGAAACTGTGTGTCTCTGAGATTAACCTGTGCATTTCTGAGATTAAGAAACTGTGCGTTTCTGAGATTAAGAAACTGTGTGTGTTTCTGAGATTAAGAAACTGTGTGTTTCTGAGATTAAGAAACTGTGTTTCTGAGATTAAGAAACTGTGTGTGTTTCTGAGATTAAGAAACTGTGTGTTTCTGAGATTAAGAAACTGTGTGTTTCTGAGATTAAGAAACTGTGTGTTTCTGAGATTAAGAAACTGTCTGTGTTTCTGAGATTAAGAAACTGTGTGTTTCTGAGATTAAGAAACTGTGTGTGTTTCTGAGATTAAGAAACCGTGTGTGTTTCTGAGATTAAGAAACCGTGTGTGTTTCTGAGATAAAGAAACTATGTGTTTCTGAGATTAAGAAACTGTGTGTTTCTGAGATTAAGAAACTGTGTGTGTTTCTGAGATTAAGAAACCGTGTGTGTTTCTGAGATAAAGAAACTATGTGTTTCTGAGATTAAGAAACTGTGTGTTTCTGAGATTAAGAAACTGTGTGTTTCTGAGATTAAGAAACTGTGTGTTTCTAAGATTAACCTGTGTGTTTCTGAGATTAAGAAACTGTGTGTTTCTGAGATTAAGAAACTGTGTGTTTCTGAGATTAAGAAACTGTGTGTGTTTCTGAGATTAAGAAACTGTGTGTTTCTGAGCTTAAGAAACTGTGTGTGTTTCTGAGATTAAGAAACTGTGTGTGTTTCTGAGATTAAGAAACTGTGTGTGTTTCTGAGATTAAGAAACTGTGTGTTTCTGAGATTAAGAAACTTTGTGTTTCTGAGATTAAGAAACTGTGTGTTTCTGAGATTAAGAAACTGTGTGTTTCTGAGATTAAGAAACTGTGTGTTTCTGAGACTAAGAAACTATGTGTTTCTGAGATTAAGAAACTGTGTGTTTCTGAGATTAAGAAACTGTGTGTTTCTGAGATTAAGAAACTGTGTTTCTGAGATTAAGAAACTGTGTTTCTGAGATTAAGAAACTGTGTGTTTCTGAGATTAAGAAACTGTGTGTTTCTGAGATTAAGAAACTGTGTTTCTGAGATTAAGAAACTGTGTGTTTCTGAGATTAAGAAACGGTGTGTGTTTCTGAGATTAAGAAACTGTGTTTCTGAGATTAAGAAACTATGTTTCTGAGATTAAGAAACTGTGTGTTTCTGAGATTAAGAAACTGTATGTTTCTGAGATTAAGAAACTGTATGTTTCTGAGATTAAGAAACTGTGTGTCTCTGAGATTAACCTGTGCGTTTCTGAGATTAAGAAACTATGTGTTTCTGAGATTAAGAAACTGTGTGTGTTTCTGAGATTAAGAAACTGTGTGTTTCTGAGATTAAGAAACTGTATGTTTCTGAGATTAAGAAACTATGTGTTTCTGAGATTAAGAAACTGTGTGTTTCTGAGATTAAGAAACTGTGTGTTTCTGAGATTAAGAAACTGTGTCTCTGAGATTAACCTGTGCGTTTCTGAGATTAAGAAACTATGTGTTTCTGAGATTAAGAAACTGTGTGTTTCTGAGATTAAGAAACGGTGTGTTTCTGAGATTAAGAAACTGTATGTTTCTGAGATTAAGAAACTGTGTGTCTCTGAGATTAACCTGTGCGTTTCTGAGATTAAGAAACTGTGCGTTTCTGAGATTAAGAAACTGTGTGTTTCTGAGATTAAGAAACAGTGTGTCTCTGAGATTAAACTGTGTGTTTCTGAGATTAAGAAACTGTGTGTTTCTGAGATTAAGAAACTGTGTGTTTCTGAGATTAAGAAACAGTGTGTCTCTGAGATTAAACTGTGTGTTTCTGAGATTAAGAAACTGTGTGTCTCTGAGATTAAGAAACTATGTGTGTTTCTGAGATTAAGAAACTGTGTGTCTCTGAGATTAACCTGTGCGTTTCTGAGATTAAGAAACTGTGCGTTTCTGAGATTAAGAAACTATGTGTTTCTGAGATTAAGAAACTGTGTGTTTCTGAGATTAAGAAACTGTGTGTTTCTGAGATTAAGAAACTGTGTGTTTATGAGATTAAGGGACTGTGTGTGTTTCTGAGATTAAGAAACTGTGTGTGTTTCTGAGATTAAGAAACTGTATGTTTCTGAGATTAAGAAACTGTGTGTTTCTGAGATTAAGAAACTGTGTTTCTGAGATTAAGAAACTGTATGTTTCTGAGATTAAGAAACTGTGTGTCTCTGAGATTAACCTGTGCGTTTCTGAGATTAAGAAACTGTGCGTTTCTGAGATTAAGAAACTGTGTGTTTCTGAGATTAAGAAACAGTGTGTCTCTGAGATTAAACTGTGTGTTTCTGAGATTAAGAAACTGTGTGTTTCTGAGATTAAGAAACTGTGTGTTTCTGAGATTAAGAAACTGTGTGTTTCTGAGATTAAGAAACTGTGTGTTTCTGAGATTAAGAAACTGTGTGTGTTTCTGAGATTAAGAAACTGTGTGTCTCTGAGATTAACCTGTGCGTTTCTGAGATTAAGAAACTGTGCGTTTCTGAGATTAAGAAACTGTGTGTTTCTGAGATTAAGAAACAGTGTGTTTCTGAGATTAAGAAACTGTGTGTTTCTGAGATTAAGAAACAGTGTGTCTCTGAGATTAAGAAACTATGTGTGTTTCTGAGATTAAGAAACAGTGTGTCTCTGAGATTAACCTGTGCGTTTCTGAGATTAAGAAACTGTGCGTTTCTGAGATTAAGAAACTATGTGTTTCTGAGATTAAGAAACTGTGTGTTTCTGAGATTAAGAAACTGTGTGTTTCTGAGATTAAGAAACTGTATGTTTCTGAGATTAAGAAACTGTGTGTTTCTGAGATTAAGAAACTGTGTGTTTCTGAGATTAAGAAACTGTGTGTGTTTCTGAGATTAAGAAACTGTGTGTCTCTGAGATTAAGAAACTGTGCGTTTCTGAGATTAAGAAACTATGTGTGTTTCTGAGATTAAGAAACTGTGTGTTTCTGAGATTAAGAAACTGTGTGTTTATGAGATTAAGGGACTGTGTGTGTTTCTGAGATTAAGAAACTGTGTGTGTTTCTGAGATTAAGAAACTATGTGAGTAGTGTAATAATGTTGCTTCTGGGACACCTCCGTTTAACATGGGAAATCCCTATCTAATGTCATTTACCCCCTTATCTTTTTCAAAAATCATAAACACCTCTATTTCTCCCACCCTCATCTTTATGAACCTTTTGTCTGTAGTACCTATCCTTAATGTTGTTCATTAGACCACTCAAACACTACAAATATTTGTTTTCTCTTATAGACCTATCATCCTTCTTCTACATATCATCTGGCAGATTAATCTTTGACCCATTCACTTCCATATTAATTCTTTCCCTCCCTCATTGCCCCTAAACACCTATATTTCTCTCACCCTGTTCTTTACGAACCTTCTAACCTTTTGACATGTTATCCTTATTCATTAGACCACTTAAACACCTGTGATCCTTCTGACCTTATGAACCTTTTAACCTTTTACTCTTAATATCATCTGGTGAATATAACCCACTCAAACAACGACCCTACAAATATTTGTTTATGTGTGGGAAATAATTTAATTCTCCTACAACTCTCCTCACCGTCTAATACATTAACAAAAAATATGTTTGAGTTTGGTTCTTTATTAAGATATTTTAACTGAGCTAAGATAAAATGGTAAACCTCCCTCAATGTTCTTATTTGAGCGCCTCCAGTGCCACACACTTTTTGGTAGGCTCTGCCCACCTTTTGTTAAGCTCCGTCCACTTTTTGGAAAAACCCCGCCCACTTTTTGGTAAGCCACGCCCACCTTTTACTAAGCCCCGCCCACTTTTTGTTAAGCCACGCCCACTTTTTGCTATGTCCCGCCCCCTTTTGCTAAGCTCCGCCCACTTTTGCTAAGTCCCACCCACTTTATAAACTCTTCAGCATTGTATCATTTCCAGGTAAAACATTACATCATTTTCAGGGAATTTCCATCACATCATTTCCAGTTAAGACACGCCCAGGGAATTTCCACAGGAAATGACACACACCCAGCCCTTCTTATAAAAGGCACCGACCACACAGGCTTTTTCAAACACGCTTTCTGCTTCACTTGAGAATGGACTCCTATGCCGAAATGGAATGGGATAACTTTGCTATTCCTTGGAGTCCTACTACCTGTGTAGAACTCAACCTTCAGATTGATGAACTGGACTCGAACCTCTTATCAATGGAGGTAAGTTTGTTTATTTATTTATTTATTTATTTAATTAATTATTTATTTAATTATTTATTTTAATATTTTTTTTTAGATGAGACTCATGTAAGAGTTAACAAAGTTAATTTTAATATTCATAGAGCTTGATTTATACAAATAAAAAATATTGTATTAAATTAATACATTGTTATTTTCTTTCACAGGAAATTGTATCTGAGATACGAAATGAAAATTCTGCTTTTAACACAACTTGGGATGAAGTTATTTTTTTGTTTGAAGACATTTTGAACAACCAAGACCCCCAGAACGAGTTCTACCTTGATGACCCAGCCAAAGAGTTATACCTTGGAGATCCACAAAATCCTGAAAAAGAGTTTTACCATGATGATACTTGTTGTGAGTTATCAAAACAAAACCCACTGAACAAGTTCTACCTTGATGAGCCAGAATACAAGTCATACATTGGAGACCCACAAATTTCTGAAAATTGGGAAAGGGGAGTTCTCCCTGATGGTCCGCAGTTATACTATGTGAGACACATCATAGAAACCCTAAAAAATTGGGCAAGGAGAGTTCTCCCTGATGGTCCGCAGTTATACTATGTGAGACACATCATAGAAACCCTAAAAAATTGTGAAATGGGAATTCTCCCTGATGGTCCGCAGTTATACTATGTGAGACACATCATAGAAACCCTAAAAAATTGGGCAAGGAGAGTTCTCCCTGATGGTCCGCAGTTATACTATGTGAGACACATCATAGAAACCCTAAAAAATTGGGAAAGGGAAGTTTTCCCTGATGGTCCGCAGTTATACTATGTGAGACTTATCACGGAAACCCCAAATATTTCTGAAAATTGTGGTTCTACCTTGGGGACTTGGAAAGATGGTTATATTTTTGGAGACTCGGAATGGGGGTTTTGTTTTGATGACTCGGAATGTGATACCTATCTTGGAGGCTCAACAGGAATGTGGTTATACCTTGGGAACTTGGAAAGTTGGTTTTATTTTGGAGACTCTACCTGTGGGGTCCATCTTGGAGACTCTTTGGATTCTAAAGCAATGAACAATGTTCTTTGTTTAATGACGCTTGATTTAAGCAATATCAAGAAAGTTCGAGGAAGAAAATGCTGGAAAATTCTTTCTTCCCATTTCTACTTCTTCAAACTTGAAAGCCTTGAAAGACAGAATTGGAAGAAGAGGAAAAAAAATAAAAATGAAATACATATTTTTAAAAAAGAAGAAAAAAAAGATTATGTTAGGGTTTGGGTGGGATTTTGAATGTGAGGGTTAGGGATGGGGTTGGGTTAGGGATGGGGTTGGGTTAGGGTTGGGATTTTGAATGTGAGGGTTAGGGTTGGGGTTGGGTTAGGGATGGGGTTGGGTTCGGGTTGGGATTTTGAATGTGAGGGTTGGGGTTGGGTTAGGGATGGGATTGGGTTAGGGTTGGGATTTTGAATGTGAGGGTTAGGGATGGGTTGGGGTTGGGTTAGGGATGGGGTTGGGT
Source organism: Myxine glutinosa (assembly GCF_964187855.1). NCBI lineage: Eukaryota > Metazoa > Chordata > Myxini > Myxiniformes > Myxinidae > Myxine > Myxine glutinosa. The sequence goes on from NC_136262.1 coordinate 110,626,415, forward strand.
TAGGGTTGGGATTTTGAATGTGAGGGTTAGGGATGGGGTTGGGTTAGGGATGGGGTTGGGTTAGGGATGGGGTTGGGTTAGGGATGGGGTTGGGTTAGGGATTGGGTTGGGTTAGGGATGGGGTTGGGTTAGGAATGGGGTTGGGTTAGGGATGGGGTTGGGTTAGGGATTGGGTTGGGTTAGGGATGGGGTTGGGTTAGGAATGGGTTGGGTTAGGGATGGGGTTGGGTTAGGGATGGGTTTGGGTTAGGGATGGGTTTGGGTTAGGGATGGGTTTGGGTTAGGGATGGGGTTGGGTTAGGGTTTGTATATTATTATGACTCACTCACACATACACAAAAGTTAAGCCCCAACTGGAAAGTTGAGGGATTCTGTGTTTGGGGTTCACAGATTTAAAAACGTATCCCCATTATACACACACAAAAGTTAAGCCCCAACTGAAAAGTTGTGGGATTCTGTGTTTGGGGTTCACAGATTTAAAAACGTATCCCCATTATGCACACACAAAAGTTAAGCCCCAACTAAAAAGTTGTGTGATTCTGTGTTTGGGGTTCACAGATTTAAAAACGTATCCCCATTATACACACACAAAAGTTAAGCCCCAACTGAAAAGTTGTGGGATTCTGTGTTTGGGGTTCACAGATTTAAAAACGTATCCCCATTATGCACACACAAAAGTTAAGCCCCAACTAAAAAGTTGTGTGATTCTGTGTTTGGGGTTCACAGATTTAAAAACGTATCCCCATTACATTTTATTTATTTATTTATTATTTTCAAGGGTATTATCTGCTTACTTGTGTTTTTTGTAATTCTTGCGAGTAAAATGAACCCAAGATTTCTTCTCCATTTAAATCATATAATTTGTAGGTCCAAGGGACTGTATCCATTACATCAATGATTTTAAATAATTCACGAGTCCATTTTTGTGTATAACCTTTCTCAAAATGACTTTTCCATTTGTATATTCTTACAATATCACCAACTTTAAACTTGGGCTTTCTCAAATTAATCTCCTTTTCATATTCTAATTTTGTAAATGTTTCTGATGGTTTTGATTTTGTTGATGAATGAACTGTATTATTGTAATTATCTACAATATCCTGAATTAAATACACCCATTTTTGAGAACCGAGTTGTGTGAATTTTTTATATAATTTCTCTTTTAAAGTACGATTAAAACGCTCAATAACAACTGCCTTTCCTTCATTAAAGGTGCTGTATAATTTAATACCCTTCCCCTTAAGAAATTTCATGAATATTTTGTTATAGAACTCTGTTCCCTCATCAGTCCATAACTTCTTTGGTTTCCTTTTATCCCGATCAAATATTAGCTTAAAGGCTAACATTAAAGTATCACCCCTTTTATTTTTTAAAGGGACAACCCAGGCAAATCTACTCCTCAAATCAATAACGGTTAAAGCATACCTGTATCCCCTGTCATTATTCAATTCAATGAAATCAGCGGACCATATGTGGTCGGTGTATTTAGAATAAACCTTCCTTCTTTTAAACTTTGTGATTATAGGTTTGTGTAATTCTTCAGCCAAAAGCTCCTCAGTCTTGATGACATCATTAGAGCCTAATAGTTTTTTGAGGAATAACCAAGACCAAGTTTCAATTTAGCATTTATCAAATTTCTCACAATAAACCTATCAACTTTCTCTCTCAACGTTGGATTTTGTATCAAAGACAAATTATACAACATTTCGCTGTCGGCTTTATGTTTTTCAGTCAACGTAGTGGTTTTCCCATAAGCAATATCATGCTTCATACACACTTCATCAACCCTATTTGTAGGTTTAGACCAAGGTTTAGGATTGTCAGCCTCATCTAATCTTTTATCCAAGTTTGTTCCTGGACCACAGAAAGAATACCCTGGAAGGTGTAATTCCCCTGGAATTCCAGTTGTTGTAAATTTACTTCCTGACAGAAACTTTTGTATGTCTCCTCCTCTTTTAGGAGAGATGAATTGGCACTTTTTAGAGCCACATACTTGACATATTCCTTTTTGATAAACTCTATTATTTTTAGCTTTAACATAAGAGATATTTTTAGATTTAGTTTTCTTTTTACATTTGAGACAATAACTCATATTTATTTATCAGAAAAATTCCGACAGAGTATCAAAACCTTTTTGGTTTTCAACATATACATTTCAATCTTTATTTTTAAAACATAAAGAATCCTAAGGAATGCCTTCACTCTCTCCTCCATTTATTTACAAATAAAAACTAACTAAAGTCAATGACACCAACATCATCAATCACATAATCTTTTCCTTCTTCTTCTTCTTCTTCTTCTTCACCACTTTCTCGTTTAAATCTCCTCCCTGAAATTGAAGACATTGACGTTGTTATTTTTGAAACCATTATCTTCATAAGAGTTGTTAATTCTTTAATTTCCTCTTCGGTGCGTTGAGATTGATTTATTTGCTGTAATACACTCAATCTTTTACGAATCTCACTGATTTCCATCTTTTTATATTTTTCCTCCCTCTCTCTTTGCTCCCTTTCCTCCCTCTCCTCCTTCTCCTTTTTCTCCCTCTCCTCCTTCTTCTTTTTCTCTCTTTCCTCCTTCTCCCTTTTCTCTCCTTCCTCCTTCTCCTTTTTCTCCCTCTCCTCCTCCTTTTTCTCCCTCTCCTCCTCCTTTTTCTCCCTCTCCTCCTTCTCCTCCCTCTCCCTTTCCTCCTTCTCCTTTTTCTCTCTTTCCTCCTTCTCTTCTTCAACTCCTTCCTCATCCCTTGCTACCCTTGAGTTTGAACCCCAAAGAATATTATACATATACTCATCTGGATTTTGAGATATTCTTGTATCTATAATTATTTTTCTCATAATAGGATACCAATAAGATTTGTTGACGATTTCTAAAAGAGTTTTATATTTCATAACTTTGAGAAGTTCATTTTTATTTAATATTTTAAACAAGTCTCTATTTGTGGGTTTAACAATATCAGTATAAGGCCAGTTTTTAATGACAAAATTCCCATGTATATGCTCCAAATCATAAGGTATGTAATACCGAGCACCCTTTTCTTGTAGGTATCCTTGAATACAAAAATTATAATTCTCTTGTAGTCTTCTTCCTGCCATTTATGTATCAGAAATATATGTGAGATTAATATTATGACAGGTAATACCACCCCATCTTCCCACTACCAAATCGGTTTGTATTCCTCGGCTTTCTATCCTTATCTCATTACCTTCCTTCTTTGTCATGCGAACCATCGCTATACTATCATATATTTTTCTTTTCTTAAAATCACGTATTTGTTGTTTACTAATTGTACTTCCACATAAATCCTTATCCTCACCAAGTGGATAATATTCTTCTTTACGAGACTGATTTAAATCATGTAGGTCTTCTATGTTTATTGAAAAAGACCAATTATACCCTAAATCAGGCATATCATACCCCCATTTATTAATTTGCATATTAACTAAATGTCCTTCTTTATAAAATTCAATTGTAAGCAGGTAGTTAAATTCAATGAGGAAAGGTGTATGGTCAGTATAACCAGGTGTTGTGGTTGTAAATTTTACTTGTTTCACAAAACGTGCTGTTTTCTTTAAAGATATATATTGTGATAAATCACTGAATCTAATCAAGTCATTCGCATCTGTAGGGTTTGGATAATTGATTAATTTATAAGTATTCTTCATATTAATATTTTTACTTACACTATATTTTTGTCGTTCAGCCTGTGCCTTTGTATAATAATTTGATAAATCAATATCCTGAGAGGATTTTCCAAAGATAGAACCATCTTTTCCAACATAAGTCATTTATATTAGATTAAAAATGATATCATAAAAATTTTCATTATTGTTGAGTTGAAATAATACATATAAACATAATTGACCACAACATTTAGAATTAATTTCTTGAACTTGAAATGTTTGATAAACACCATTCTGTAAGAATTGTATTACTTCAACAGGTGGTGGCATACCATAACTATCAAAATAATATTTATCCTGACTATTATGAATACAAACCCAATGAGAACCATTCTGTGTGTCTAAATTCATAATAATATTCTTTGTATTCTTATTTATATGTATTAATTCATCTCTCATACAAATAACCACATTATCAATTTTTAGTGTTTTACAATACTTAGTAAGTTCTATATTTGACGTTGTATTCTTTCCAAATTGTTTAAACCATTTATCCATTTATTTATGAGAAAGATACAATCCATTACCCCGTTTAGTTAGTTTAACACCCGCTTGAGCGATAGAGGAAAGCATATCTCCAACCAACAATCTAGCTTTATCAGGTAGACTTTCAAGTTTTTGAGCAAAATCTACAATTACACCACTTCCACTAATTTGTTTCTCCAACTCCTTGTTATGTCTTTCCAATTCTTTTTGAGCTTTTAGTTGTGCCTTCCTTTCGTTAGCAGTTTTTACCGCTGCTGAAATACCACCAGTCAATGCTCCCGCCGCACTTAAACCAGCAAATAAAGGAATTAGAAACGGGAGAAATCCTCCTCTTGACTCGTCTATTGAATATTTCTTTAACATAGGTTTCGTCATTTTAATTTTAAGTGATCCAACATCATTTAGTGTTTTTACTTGTGTGTGTGTGAGTAAAACATCAATTCTTACAGCTCCTTTTCTTTGAATTGTATTAACATTAATAATACAAGGCTTTTGATTTTGAATACAAGATGTTAATTTATTAAGATTGATTTGATTAACATATACCCCAACCATTTATTTATGAGAAAAAACCTATGTGATATTAATCATAACACCATTATCTGTATTAATCTGTAATTCTGTTTCCTCCAAAAGCAAACAATATGCATTAACCTCTTCACTCTCCCCTCTTTCAATGTATAGAGAAGTATCCACTCGATTAGACTTTATAGTTTCCTTTTGAGAACTCAGGTCAATTGCGTAGATTGTATAAAGTTTTTGAAACGCAACCATATCCAAAATAGGATCATTATTACCATTACTTTCACACACCTTTTGGTAGGACTTGTAGGCTTCCGCATAATCATTTTTTTCCCAATCAATTTCCAATCTATCTCGCGGATAAAATGTGCCATCAAGAGAAACCCGAAGTTGTTTCACCTTTGCATTATCACTCAGGGCATTATTCTTATTAGTACCGTCCTCTCCATCTGGTTTTTTAAAAATGAGCCAGAGGTATCGTGGCTTTCCTTGAAGAACACCTAAATTCCAAGTGTAGGTAGTGTGTTCCAGTTTAACGTGTTGACATCTTCTTTTAAGGTATGATACATTTAGCGGTTTCTTTGAGTTAAGTCTTCTATTTAACATCTCTTCCGTTTTAAGATTAGGAGTATATTCACTGATATACCAACACAAATCATTAATAACAAATTTATTATTTTCTCCAAAAGCATTTTCATCCCCAAAAAGCAATCTATTTACATTATCATTCCTTTGTAGTTGAAATCTAATTTTAAGCCCATACAAAACTTTATCATAATCACAAAATCCAAATATACCTTTCAGAGGTACTGCTACGGTAAAACTATTCTCAGCTTTTGTGTCATCATTATACATTGACTTCCTTTGACTATAACCAGGGTCTGCGTTTGTACCCGTTGACATATCAGGAATAAAACCCTCAACAGCTCCCTTGCCCATTCTATCACTAAACGAATATAGTGTAAATTTCATCATTTCAGATGTAGCAGAGACATAATCAACCGCTTCAACCTCTTGTGTTCCAATATACAGGCGGACACTGTCAAACATTTTCCAGAAGAAATCATTTACGAGTGTAGCATTAGTATTATTCGCAGCCTTAGTGAATTTAAATTTACACAGCAAGAAACTATCAGCTATATTCAAGTAAGTTTGTTGATTATTTATTTCAAAACTTTTTGTTCCGTTTGAATTCCAGTCTGTTCCTGTTATAGCATTTACCTTAAAATAGTCTTCCTTTTTAGTGGAGTTTGAAATGATAATCGTATCATCCAAATCATAGATACTATCAATCGCTTCCATACTTGTATTTATATAGCATTAAAATTGTTGAAACCCTGACCCAAGTATTTTAATGATTTTTTGTCGTTCTTGTGAAGATAGTTGAGTTTTACCTTTTTTTATTTCTTTGATTGCTTGTAATTTATGAGACTCCTTTTGAGCATCTTTTATACTCTTTATAGCACCGGCAACGGAGCCCACGGCAGAAGCAGTTGAACCAATTAGGTCTTTATGTTTAAGGATGGTTGAACCAATACCCATTAGAGTATCAATTATCCCATCTCCTTTATTTCGAAATTGATGACCTACACCTCGTTGTCTCTTAGGTTTATAGTATCCTCTACCCACATACCTTGTATAGTCTGGTGAAAGGAACATGCCCTCCCCTGTAATTATTTTATATTTTCCCAACTCGTGTTTTCTCACAATAACCATTATTTATTTATTGAAAAACTTCACGTAGGTGAATTCTGATGGATATAATTTCATCATTAAAGGATATCATACGATTATCTTGGTCGGTTATCCTAAAATTTACTCTGTATATGGTTTTTCCTGACACAGGTAAATAGACAAGATTTTTTGGTTCCATATTAAATTTATAACCAATCGGGGTTGAGTATGCACTGAATGAAAATATTGTATTTGTTCTTATTCCATCGTTATAAGCACCATCAATCAAATCACAATGAATTAATACTGAATTTATACCGGAGGATATTTGGATAACATTATCACTGTAAAACGTCCCGTTATTTTCAATCTTTTTTGAAGAGAAACCCAATAGCTCTCTAAACGAATTTTCAATCGTGAAATCAACTTTATAATTATTTTTAAGTTTAATAGTTGATTTTGAAGTGTGTTTTTGAATATCTATTACAATATTTTTTGGTTCATCACCTTTTTCTTTCATAAGGCGAGAGACTTCTGAAGATATTTGAGAAATCTCGTAAGCTCCAGGTGAAACAGTTATAGTTTTATATCCATTTCCTGGATTATAACTAAACTTGCTGTTTTTCTCTGTGATATTAAACAAGGTATTATAAGTTTCCATCGACAATAAAGATGCCTCATATGAGGTAAGGGGGTCAAGTTGTAGTGGGTAAGGGAATGAAGCTGTGTAATCGCTCGTTGTGAAATTAAAACTAAGAATTGTGCTTCTCATCTTATTTAATATCTAATAAAATATCTTTGTATTGACATTTATTAATTATTTTCATATTCATCAACTGATCTAAAATGGCTGAGGATTCATTAAAACAATTGTTGTTTCCAGCCTTCTTACTACCTAACAACAATAATAGCCTATTAACTAATTGTGATGGGTCATTTGGAAGAAAACTAACACCTGAACCAAGTTTACTTAAAGCATCAATAATATGTTTCTCCTTCTCATTCTTCTTACTTTTACCAGCAACAGAAACTCCATAATCAAGTGCATTTAACAACTCAATATATACCCTATCTTCCTCTCTTTCCATATCAAGTGGTTCCTCAAAATATTTTGAACCGCTGAATCCGGGGTTTGTTAGAAGAAACATTAATCTTGGAGTTAATTTAACATTTGGTTGAGTAGAACTCAAGAACATCAATTCATCATTAAATATCAATACCTTTTCTTCCACAAGATGAAACACTGCTGGTTCTTCTGTTGGAATGAGACCTGCTCTGGTTTTTGAACCCGCCGAATATTCATTGTTTTGAAGAGCTTCCACAACATAATTAGGGGGTTGATTTACCTCCTCAAGTTTCCGAAATAATCCCTCGTCATCATATTCTAATTCACCAAGTTCTTGTTTTGTTATCTGACTAAAATCTTTGAGCATTTGAAGTTTTTTCGGAGTAAATTCTACCGTGGGAACTGTAGGTGAGTGTTGAGTTTTCAAAAGTGGTTTAAAGAATTTCTCTTGTTTTCTTTCAAAGGCTTCTTCACCAGTTAGTTTCTGTCTCCGTTTCTTCTTTATCTCTTCCTGTTGTTTAACAACTTTTGAAACTAATTGTTGATGTTCCTTAAACTTTCTTTCTCTTTCTTCGGTATTCATTTTCTGTATTTATTTATTGAAAAATATCATTTAGTATCTCATCTTGTTTCACAACAATATATTTATATTTTCCAATCGTGTGTTTCATATAATTTTCAAATTCTTTTTTACTACATAACGTAGAGCAATTATCTCTCCAAAAATTATTTACATCTATTGAATTTAACTTAAATAAAATAAAAGTATTGGCATTGTTTCTTATTGAGCGTCGAGGGAGTTGAAAATATGATTGACTAAGATATATACAATTACAAGAAGAATGTCTCCCTCTTGTATAGTAGCTATCCATTACTGTTTGGTTTCTCTCATTAACACAATCATCAAAGATGACGAGGTTCTTTTTTGATTTATCTAAATCTTGAGGTGAAGGTATATCATCCGTATTATCACTGAGAATACAAGTTATGGGTTTCGATTTTGATTTCTGTGTATCACAAAATAGTTGTATTATATCCTCAATGTTATAATCATTTAGTTTGTTTTGAAGTTTAAATAAACCGATAATGTCTTCCTTTTTAAGACCTGCATTAAAACCCTGTGAGAGTAGTTGATACTCGGGTTGAAAACTTGACTTTGTAAAAATTATTAAATTATCATAATCTAAAAAATTAGGACCAAGGAGCATCTTTAAAAGTAAACAGGTTTTCCCACATCCGCTTGAACCAACTATTAGACATCTCAATGAATTTGGAATGTTTTTATGGTTATTAAACTTTATCTTATTTTCCCAAACGGGTAAAAAATCATTCATTTATATATTTGGAAAACAAGTCATCTAACTTTTTTTGAGCTATTTTAGAAACTCTATATTTTATCCTGAGTTCGGGTTTAATTTCAAAATAATTCATTATTTTATTTATATAGTATCTTGTATTAACATTTCCATTAAAATTATTTTGAATAATAAATATCATTAAACCCTTATACATTTCCTCAATACAAAGAGTCTCTTTCCTTGTAAGAAATGGTGTATTATCACCATAATGCTTAACATTCATCTCTCTTATTAATCTTGTAAAGTAATTCATTTTTGGTTCTAATTTAAAAGAGTTATATGTTTTTTTATATTTCTTATTATCATTAATTAGAATATAATCACAGAATAAACATTGTTTATATGAACCCTCATTATTAAGCCCTATTCTATCACAAGCCGGACAATTCTCTAATTTATCATATGGAGAGTCTGGAAATTCTAAATATCCTTCAGAACTTATCATATTTATATAGTAAATTTTTACTTAAACTAAACGCAAGTTTATTCATTAATAAATACAATGTTTCAAAGCACAAAAGACAAATTTCAATCAATCTCTACTTCGGTGGAAGATATAGAAAAATATGTCAAAGATGTTAAATTGAACAAAGATAAATATGGAAATTTTTGGGTAAAACCAGTTATGGAAAATAACATGAGCCCCTCTATTTCATTTAAAGGAAGAGCTCTAACTATACCTGGAAAGACATCCATTAAAGTAAATCTAACAAAAGTTTCTCCTCTACTCCTGGCAATTTATTCAAAGCTTGAAAAAGTGATTGACCACGATACTTTGAAAAAGAATGATAAGACCATTAATAATTCTAGAGGAGACATTTGTATTTTCTTTAATAATCCAAAGGGTGTAGATCTAAGTAAAATGAATGATGTTAATATTTCTGGTGAAATGTCATTTCGTTCTATGATAGTTAGAGATTATTTAAAGATAACTTTTGATATAAAAATTGTAGAGATTGAATCTGTTAATGAAAGAAAGTATATAGATATTGATGGGAATATTTTTCTTGCTAATTAAATACGAGTCAATACAGCAGTGAAGATTTTACTATTTCATTGAACTCGGACGATAGTGATGATAGTATTTCATTGAACTTGGACGATGGTGATGATAGTATTTCATTGAACACAGATGATAGTTATGATACTAATAGTTTGTGCTCAAATGATAGTTATGAGAGTAGCTTTATTGATGACTGAGTATGATTCTGAGTATTCATGTGATAGTTATGACTTAGATGATTCTGAGTGAAAAAGTGTTTTAGTTTAAGCACAGCGATATATATAAAACGGAGCTGTAAAGCCCAAAAGTGTTTTATTTTAAGCACAGTGATATATATAAAACACCACGTTTTCTCACGCTATAAATATGGTTTATTGTGATACTTGCGAGAAGGAAGTAAAATATTATAAACAACATATTCTCACCGCAAAACATACATACAACATTTTAAACAAACTTTCCCCTCTTCCACCTGAAACAAAACACTGTTCTACATGTAATAAAAATATCCTCAAGAAAGGCTTCAAAATACATCTTAAAACAAATCTACATTTATCAAATTTTATCACAACTAAAAACTCTGATGGAGCATTCAAAGGACATATTAAAATAAGAGTCTTTAACTTCAAACCTCCTGAACCAGAGTCTATAGTTGATGCTGTAGAAATAGTTAAACCTGCTGTTCAAACGTTGATTGAAAAAACACTAAAGGAAATGAAACCACTTAAATTTTATATGGGAGTAAAATTAGAAATGACAAAGGATGAAGGAGTTATAGATGCACCATACATGAGAACTGAGCCACACTTTATATCTTCATATCAAGATTTTAAAACATCAGGAGTCTATGATGAACTTATTAAACAAGAGCAAGATGTGGATAATTCAATCGTAGGAAGTGGATTCAATATAGGAAAAATTATTTACATAGACATTCATATTCTTAAATCAGATCCTCTAAAAGCTTCTTCTTACATTGATTTACCCAGTGTTATCAAAAATAGAAAAGCAGTTATCAATATCAAAAATAAAGACAATAAATGTTTTCTCTGGTCTATTTTAGCACACTTACATCCTCCACATTTTCATGATGAAAGAGTATCTCATTATAAAAAATATGAGAATACATTAAATACGAAAGATCTAAAGTTTCCGATGACTTTAAATGATATTCCTAAATTTGAAAAGATGAATAATTTATCAGTTAATGTTTATGGTCTAACAGAAACAAACAACATTCAGGTTTTAAAGCTTTCTGACAATTGTAAACAAACTCATATTAATCTTCTATATTTTAATTCAGACGAAAATTCACATTATACATACATCAAAGATATTGCTAAATTAATAAAACCACAAGTCTGTAAGAGAACAAATAAAATATATATTTGTTTGCGTTGTCTTAACTTCTTCAATTCACAAGAAAGATTAGATAAACATTCAAATTATTGTGGCGAACATAAATCAACGGTAATCAATATGCCTAAAGAAGGCTCAAAGATCACATTCAAAGATGAAAATAAAAAGATCAAACATCCATTTGTTATATATGCTGATTTTGAAAGTATTTTAGAAAAAATTGATACTGCTTCTCCAGATCCAAAAGAATCATACACAAATAAATATCAAAAACATACTCCTTGTGGTTTTTGTTATTATATCAAATCATCCGTTGGTGATAAATATAACAAGTTAGAGATGTATAGAGGCTCAAATACCCCAGAGGAGTTTGTGAAACGACTAGAAAAAGACTGTGTTCGATTAACCAAGATAATGAGAGAAACCAATAAACCAATGTCCTTAACAAGTAAAGAAAAAAGGGAATTTATAAAAAACAATGTCTGTCATATTTGTGAGGAGAAAATTGGTAAAGGTCTAAAGGTTAGAGACCATTGTCATCTCACTGGTAAATATAGAGGTCCGGCTCATCAAAGTTGTAATATTAATTATCAACTCCCCTCTTTCATTCCTGTCTTTCTTCATAACAACGCTCATTATGATACACATCTATTTATCAAGGAACTCTCAAAGACTTCTGGAAGTATCTCAGCAATTCCAAACACGGATCAGAAATACATTTCATTCACAAAAACAATTCACACATCTCCTATTACTCATATCAGATTTCTTGATACATTTAAATTCATGGCAAGTCCATTGGTTAACTTGGTTCAAAATCTAAAAGAGTTTCCATGTCTTTCAGAGTATTTTTTAGATAAAGATTTTCTAACACAAAAGGGAATTTACCCCTATGACTATATGGACTCATTTGAGAGATTCAATGAAACACAACTTCCTTCAAAAGAAAATTTCTATAACAAATTAAACAATAGTAATATATCTGATAAAGATTATGTACACGCACAAAATGTTTGGGAAAAATATAACATCAAGAATCTTGGCGAGTATCACGATTTGTATCTCAAAACTGATGTGCTTTTATTGGCCGATGTATTTGAAGCCTTTAGATCTGTTTGTCGCACTGGATATGGATTGGATCCTGCTCACTACTACACAGCACCTGGATTGGCCTGGAGTGCGATGTTGAAAATGACAAAACAAGGTTTGGATTTGATAACCGATGTTGATATGCTTTTGATGATTGAAAAGGCAAAAAGAGGTGGAATTTCACAAGTCTGCTCGAGTAGATACGCAAAAGCAAATAACAAATATCTTCCAAATTATGATCCAACGAAAGAGAGTTCTTACTTGATGTACTATGACGCAAACAACCTGTATGGCTGGGCAATGTCTCAGGCTCTTCCTTATGGAAAACTTAGATGGGTAAAGGAAAAAGACTACAAAAACGTTTTACAAGATGTATGTATCTCTACACAAAAAGAATTGGATGAAGAAAAAGTTGGTTATTATTTTGAAATTGATTTAAAATATCCAGAGGAACTCCATAACCTACACAAAGATCTCCCATTTGCTTGTGAGAAAGAAAGTCCAAAGAAAGAATGGTTGAGTGATTATCAACGATCGTTTGATATAGGTGAATCAACAGAAAAATTACTTACTACATTATATAACAAGAAAAATTATGTTCTACACCAAAGAAATTTGCGACAATATTTATCAAAAGGTCTAAGAGTAGAGAAGATCCATAGGGTTCTAAAGTTCAATCAAAGTCATTGGTTAAAGGGGTACATTGATTTTAATACACAAAGAAGAACAGAGTCAAAAACAGATTTTGAGAAAGACTTTTATAAATTGATGAATAATGCGGTCTTTGGTAAGACTATGGAGAATGTGAGGAAAAGACAAAATATCAGATTATCAACATCTTGGGAACAAGCATCAAAATTAATTAATAGACCGAGTTTTACTCGAGCTGAGGTCTTTACTGAGAACTTTTGTGCGATCCATTTGATTAAAGAGAGTATTGAAATGAACAAACCTATTTATATTGGGACAACAATTCTTGATTTATCAAAGTCATTAATGTATGATTACTTTTATAATAACTTGAGGAAGAAATATCAAAATGATGTTAATCTACTTTATATGGATACAGATAGTTTTATTTTGAAAATTAATACCAACGATGTTTATTCAGACATGAAAAGAGACATTAATATCTATGACACGAGTAATTACAGTCCAGAGAGTGAGTTGTTCTCTTCTAAAAATAAAAAGGTGATTGGAAAGTTCAAGGATGAATTAGGAGGAAATGTCATGAGTGAATTTGTGGGATTGAGGTCTAAGGCTTATGCTTATAAATACATTGTGAATAACGTTGAAAAAACTGATAAGAAATTAAAAGGTGTAAAGAAAAATGTCATTAAAGAAACAATAAACTTTAAGGATTATTATAACTGTTTAACAACAAAGAAAGAAGAGTTTAGAAAGATTAATGGAATAAGAAGTTATAAACATCAATTATATTCAGAAGAGGTGAATAAGAAAGCATTGGGGGCTTTTGATGATAAGAGGTTTATTTTAGAAAATGGAATTGATAGTCTCCCTTATGGTTATATAAGTATATAAGTGATAAGATATATATAAGTGATAAGATATATATAAGTGATAAGATATATATAAGTGATAAGATATACATAAGTGATAAGATATATATAAGTGATAAGTTAAAAAGGGGGGGTTGGGGATTTTAATGGGCTACCGCCGCCTTTTTTACTATTATATAAATGATAGAACCAAGTATCAACCAGACTAAAGAGTGGAGGTGTAATCAACCTTGGTATATAAATGGAAAACATAATGAATGTGAAAAATATCAAATAGGTATAATTGAAAAGGCAACTGGTAAAAAAATTCACAAAACAAATAAGAGAATTAATTTAAATACCGGTGAATTGGGTAAAAAAGATGGAAATATTTTTGAGTGGACGGAAAACTTTGATGGTTGTCAGGAAAATATATACTTTAATTTTAAAATGGTATGTGGCACTGGAGGTGCTCAAACAAGAACATTGAGGGAGGTTTACCATTTTATCTTAGCTCAGTTAAAATATCTTAATAAAGAACCAAACTCAAACATATTTTTTGTTAATGTATTAGACGGTGAGGAGAGTTGTAGGAGAATTAAATTATTTCCCACACATAAACAAATATTTGTAGGGTCGTTGTTTGAGTGGGTTATATTCACCAGATGATATTAAGAGTAAAAGGTTAAAAGGTTCATAAGGTCAGAAGGATCACAGGTGTTTAAGTGGTCTAATGAATAAGGATAACATGTCAAAAGGTTAGAAGGTTCGTAAAGAACAGGGTGAGAGAAATATAGGTGTTTAGGGGCAATGAGGGAGGGAAAGAATTAATATGGAAGTGAATGGGTCAAAGATTAATCTGCCAGATGATATGTAGAAGAAGGATGATAGGTCTATAAGAGAAAACAAATATTTGTAGTGTTTGAGTGGTCTAATGAACAACATTAAGGATAGGTACTACAGACAAAAGGTTCATAAAGATGAGGGTGGGAGAAATAGAGGTGTTTATGATTTTTGAAAAAGATAAGGGGGTAAATGACATTAGATAGGGATTTCCCATGTTAAACGGAGGTGTCCCAGAAGCAACATTATTACACTACTTATGTGTTTCTGAGATTAAGAAACTGTGTGTTTCTGAGATTAAGAAACTGTGCGTTTCTGAGATTAAGAAACTATGTGTTTCTGAGATTAAGAAACTGTGTGTTTCTGAGATTAAGAAACTGTGTGTTTCTGAGATTAAGAAACTGTATGTTTCTGAGATTAAGAAACTGTGTGTCTCTGAGATTAACCTGTGCGTTTCTGAGATTAAGAAACTATGTGTTTCTGAGATTAAACTGTGCGTTTCTGAGATTAAGAAACTGTGTGTTTCTGAGATTAAGAAACTGTGTGTTTCTGAGATTCAGAAACTGTGTGTTTCTGAGATTAAGAAACAGTGTGTCTCTGAGATTAACCTGTGTGTTTCTGAGATTAAGAAACTGTGCGTTTCTGAGATTAAGAAACTATGTGTTTCTGAGATTAAGAAACTGTGCGTTTCTGAGATTAAGAAACTGTGTGTCTCTGAGATTAACCTGTGTGTTTCTGAGATTAAGAAACTGTGTGTTTCTGAGATTAAGAAACTATGTGTTTCTGAGATTAAGAAACTGTGTGTTTCTGAGATTAAGAAACTGTGTGTGTTTCTGAGATTAAGAAACTGTGTGTCTCTGAGATTAACCTGTGCGTTTCTGAGATTAAGAAACTGTGCGTTTCTGAGATTAAGAAACTGTGTGTTTCTGAGATTAAGAAACAGTGTGTCTCTGAGATTAAACTGTGTGTTTCTGAGATTAAGAAACTGTGTGTTTCTGAGATTAAGAAACTGTGTGTTTCTGAGATTAAGAAACTGTGTGTTTCTGAGATTAAGAAACTGTGTGTGTTTCTGAGATTAAGAAACTGTGTGTCTCTGAGATTAACCTGTGCGTTTCTGAGATTAAGAAACTGTGCGTTTCTGAGATTAAGAAACTGTGTGTTTCTGAGATTAAGAAACAGTGTGTCTCTGAGATTAAACTGTGTGTTTCTGAGATTAAGAAACTGTGTGTTTCTGAGATTAAGAAACTGTGTGTTTCTGAGATTAAGAAACAGTGTGTCTCTGAGATTAAACTGTGTGTTTCTGAGATTAAGAAACTGTGTGTCTCTGAGATTAAGAAACTATGTGTGTTTCTGAGATTAAGAAACTGTGTGTCTCTGAGATTAACCTGTGCGTTTCTGAGATTAAGAAACTGTGCGTTTCTGAGATTAAGAAACTATGTGTTTCTGAGATTAAGAAACTGTGTGTTTCTGAGATTAAGAAACTGTGTGTTTCTGAGATTAAGAAACTATGTTTCTGAGATTAAGAAACTGTGTGTTTCTGAGATGAAGAAACTGTGTGTGTTTCTGAGATTAAGAAACTGTGTGTCTCTGAGATTAAGAAACTGTGTGTGTTTCTGAGATTAAGAAACTGTGTGTCTCTGAGATTAAGAAACTGTGCGTTTCTGAGATTAAGAAACTATGTGTGTTTCTGAGATTAAGAAACTGTGTGTTTCTGAGATTAAGAAACTGTGTGTTTATGAGATTAAGGGACTGTGTGTGTTTCTGAGATTAAGAAACTGTGTGTGTTTCTGAGATTAAGAAACTGTGTGTTTATGAGATTAAGGGACTGTGTGTGTTTCTGAGATTAAGAAACTGTGTGTGTTTCTGAGATTAAGAAATTGTGTGTGTTTCTGAGATTAAGAAACTGTGTTTCTGAGATTAAGAAACTGTGTGTTTCTGAGATTAACCTGTGTGTTTCTGAGATTAAGAAACTGTGTGTGTTTCTGAGATGAAGAAACTGTGTGTGTTTCTGAGATTAAGAAACTGTGTGTGTTTCTGAGATTAAGAAACTGTGTGTGTTTCTGAGATTAAGAAACTGTGTGTTTCTGAGATTAAGAAACTGTGTGTTTCTGAGATTAAGAAACTGTGTGTGTTTCTGAGATTAAGAAACTGTGTGTTTCTGAGATTAAGAAACTGTGTGTTTCTGAGATTAAGAAACTGTGTGTTTCTGAGATTAAGAAACTGTGTGTGTTTCTGAGATGAAGAAACTGTGTGTGTTTCTGAGATTAAGAAACTGTGTGTTTCTGAGATTAAGAAACTATGTGTGTTTCTGAGATTAAGAAACTGTGTGTGTTTCTGAGATTAAGAAACTGTGTGTTTCTGAGATTAAGAAACTGTGTGTTTCTGAGATTAAGAAACTGTGTGTTTCTGAGATTAAGAAACTGTGTGTGTTTCTGAGATGAAGAAACTGTGTGTGTTTCTGAGATTAAGAAACTGTGTGTTTCTGAGATTAAGAAACTATGTGTGTTTCTGAGATTAAGAAACTGTGTGTGTTTCTGAGATGAAGAAACTGTGTGTGTTTCTGAGATTAAGAAACTGTGTGTGTTTCTGAGATTAAGAAAGTGTGTGTGTTTCTGAGATTAAGAAACTGTGTGTGTTTCTGAGATGAAGAAACTGTGTGTGTTTCTGAGATTAAGAAAGTGTGTGTGTTTCTGAGATTAAGAAAGTGTGCGTTTCTGAGATTAAGAAACTGTGTGTTTCTGAGATTAAGAAACTGTGCGTTTCTGAGATTAAGAAACTGTGTGTTTCTGAGATTAAGAAAGTGTGTGTGTTTCTGAGATTAAGAAACTGTGCGTTTCTGAGATTAAGAAACTGTGTGTTTCTGAGATTAACCTGTGTGTTTCTGAGATTAAGAAACTGTGTGTTTCTGAGATTAAAAAACTGTGTGTTTCTGAGATTAAGAAA
The DNA here is from genome assembly GCF_964187855.1 of Myxine glutinosa. Taxonomy (NCBI): domain Eukaryota; kingdom Metazoa; phylum Chordata; class Myxini; order Myxiniformes; family Myxinidae; genus Myxine; species Myxine glutinosa. The sequence continues at coordinate 110,643,934 of NC_136262.1, forward strand.
CTGTGTGTGTTTCTGAGATTAAAAAACTGTGTGTTTCTGAGATTAAGAAACTGTGAGTGTTTCTGAGATTAAGAAACTGTGTGTTTCTGAGATTAAGAAACTATGTGTTTCTGAGATTAAGAAACTGTGTGTTTCTGAGATTAAGAAACTGTGTGTTTCTGAGATTAAGAAACTGTGTGTTTCTGAGATTAAGAAACTGTGTGTTTCTAAGATTAACCTGTGTGTTTCTGAGATTTAGAAACTGTGTGTTTCTGAGATTAAGAAACTGTGTGTTTCTGAGCTTAAGAAACTGTGTGTGTTTCTGAGATTAAGAAACTGTGTGTTTCTGAGATTAAGAAACTTTGTGTTTCTGAGATTAAGAAACTGTGTGCGTTTCTGAGCTTAAGAAACTGTGTGTTTCTGAGATTAAGAAACTTTGTGTTTCTGAGATTAAGAAACTGTGTGTTCCTGAGATTAAGAAACTGTGTGTTTCTGAGATTAAGAAACTGTGTGTTTCTGAGATTAAGAAACTGTGTGTTCCTGAGATTAACCTGTGTGTTTCTGAGATAAAGAAACTTTGTGTTTCTGAGATTAACCTGTGTGTTTCTGAGATTAACCTGTGTGTTTCTGAGATTAAGAAACTGTGTGTTCCTGAGATTAAGAAACTGTGTGTTTCTGAGATTAAGAAACTGTGTTTCTGAGATTAAGAAACTGTGTGTTTCTGAGATTAAGAAACTGTGTGTTTATGAGATTAAGAAACTGTGTGTGTTTCTGAGATTAAGAAACTGTGTGTTTCTGAGATTAAGAAACTGTGTGTTTCTGAGATTAAGAAACTGTGTGTTTCTGAGATTAAGAAACTGTGTGTTCCTGAGATTAAGAAACTGTGTGTGTTTCTGAGATTAAGAAACTGTGTTTCTGAGATTAAGAAACTGTGTGTGTTTCTGAGATTAAGAAACTGTGTGTTTCTGAGATTAAGAAACTGTGTGTTTCTGAGATTAAGAAACTGTGTGTTTCTGAGATTAAGAAACTGTGTGTGTTTCTGAGATTAAGAAACTGTGTGTTTCTGAGATTAAGAAACTGTGTGTTTCTGAGATTAAGAAACTGTGTGTTTCTGAGATTAAGAAACTGTGTGTTTCTGAGATTAAGAAACTGTGTGTGTTTCTGAGATTAAGAAACTGTGTTTCTGAGATTAAGAAACAATGTGTTTCTGAGATTAAGAAACTGTGTGTTTCTGAGATTAAGAAACTGTGTGTTTCTGAGATTAAGAAACTGTGTGTTTCTGAGATTAAGAAACTGTGTGTTTCTGAGATTAAGAAACTGTGTGTTTCTGAGATTAAGAAACTGTGTGTGTTTCTGAGATTAAGAAACTGTGTGTTTCTGAGATTAAGAAACTGTGTGTTTCTGAGATTAAGAAACTGTGTGTGTTTCTGAGATTAAGAAACTGTGTTTCTGAGATTAAGAAACTGTGTGTGTTTCTGAGATTAAGAAACTGTGTTTCTGAGATTAAGAAACTGTGCGTTTCTGAGATTAAGAAACTGTGTGTTTCTGAGATTAAGAAACTGTGTGTTTCTGAGATTAAGAAACTGTGTGTGTTTCTGAGATTAACCTGTACGTTTCTGAGATTAAGAAACTGTGTGTTTCTGAGATTAACCTGTACGTTTCTGAGATTAAGAAACTGTGTGTTTCTGAGATTAAAAACTGTGTGTTTCTGAGATTAAGAAACTGTGTGTTTCTGAGATTAAGAAACTGTATGTTTCTGAGATTAGGAAACTGTGTGTGTTTCTGAGATTAAGAAACTGTGTGTTTCTGAGATTAAGAAACTGTGTGTGTTTCTGAGATTAAGAAACTGTGTGTTTCTGAGATTAACCTGTACGTTTCTGAGATTAAGAAACTGTGTGTTTCTGAGATTAACCTGTACGTTTCTGAGATTAAGAAACTGTGTGTTTCTGAGATTAAAAACTGTGTGTTTCTGAGATTAAGAAACTGTGTGTTTCTGAGATAAAGAAACTGTGTGTGTTTCTGAGATTAAGAAACTGTGTGTGTTTCTCAGATTAAGAAACTATGCGTTTCTGAGATTAAGAAACTGTGTGTTTCTGAGATTAAGAAACTGTGTGTTTCTGAGATTAAAAAACTGTGTGTTTCTGAGATTAAGAAACTGTGTGTGTTTCTGAGATTAAGAAACTGTGTGTGTTTCTGAGATTAAGAAACCGTGTGTGTTTCTGAGATAAAGAAACTATGTGTTTCTGAGATTAAGAAACTGTGTTTCTGAGATTAAGAAACTGTGTGTTTCTGAGATTAAGAAACTGTGTGTTTCTGAGATTAAGAAACTGTGTGTTTCTGAGATTAAGAAACTGTGTGTTTCTGAGATTAAGAAACTGTGTGTGTTTCTGAGATTAAGAAACTGTGTCTCTGAGATTAAGAAACTGTGTGTGTTTCTGAGATTAAGAAACCGTGTGTGTTTCTGAGATAAAGAAACTATGTGTTTCTGAGATTAAGAAACTGTGTGTTTCTGAGATTAAGAAACTGTGTGTGTTTCTGAGATTAAGAAACTGTGTGTTTCTGAGCTTAAGAAACTGTGTGTGTTTCTGAGATTAAGAAACTGTATGTTTCTGAGATAAAGAAACTATGTGTTTCTGAGATTAAGAAACTGTGTGTTTCTGAGATTAAGAAACTGTGTGTTTCTGAGATTAAGAAACTGTGTGTGTTTCTGAGATTAAGAAACTGTGTGTGTTTCTGAGATTAAGAAACTGTGTGTGTTTCTGAGATAAAGAAACTATGTGTTTCTGAGATTAAGAAACTGTGTGTTTCTGAGATTAAGAAACTGTGTGTTTCTAAGATTAACCTGTGTGTTTCTGAGATTAAGAAACTGTGTGTTTCTGAGATTAAGAAACTGTGTGTTTCTGAGATTAAGAAACTGTGTGTGTTTCTGAGATTAAGAAACTGTGTGTGTTTCTGAGATTAAGAAACTGTGTGTTTCTGAGCTTAAGAAACTGTGTGTGTTTCTGAGATTAAGAAACTGTGTGTTTCTGAGATAAAGAAACTATGTGTTTCTGAGATTAAGAAACTGTGTGTTTCTGAGATTAAGAAACTGTGTGTTTCTGAGATTAAGAAACTGTGTGTGTTTCTGAGATTAAGAAACTGTGTGTGTTTCTGAGATTAAGAAACCGTGTGTGTTTCTGAGATAAAGAAACTATGTGTTTCTGAGATTAAGAAACTGTGTTTCTGAGATTAAGAAACTGTGTGTTTCTAAGATTAACCTGTGTGTTTCTGAGATTAAGAAACTGTGTGTTTCTGAGATTAAGAAACTGTGTGTGTTTCTGAGATTAAGAAACTGTGTGTGTTTCTGAGATTAAGAAACTGTGTGTTTCTGAGATTAAGAAACTTTGTGTTTCTGAGATTAAGAAACTGTGTGTTTCTGAGATTAAGAAACTGTGTGTTTCTGAGATTAAGAAACTGTGTGTTTCTGAGATTAAGAAACTGTGTGTTTCTGAGACTAAGAAACTATGTGTTTCTGAGATTAAGAAACTGTGTGTTTCTGAGATTAAGAAACTGTGTGTTTCTGAGATTAAGAAACTGTGTGTTTCTGAGATTAAGAAACTGTGTTTCTGAGATTAAGAAACTGTGTGTTTCTGAGATTAAGAAACTGTGTGTTTCTAAGATTAAGAAACTGTGTTTCTGAGATTAAGAAACTGTGTGTTTCTGAGATTAAGAAACTGTGTTTCTGAGATTAAGAAACTATGTTTCTGAGATTAAGAAACTGTGTGTTTCTGAGATTAAGAAACTGTGTGTTTCTGAGATTAAGAAACTGTGTGTTTCTAAGATTAACCTGTGTGTTTCTGAGATTAAGAAACTGTGTGTTTCTGAGATTAAGAAACTGTGTGTTTCTGAGATTAAGAAACTTTGTGTTTCTGAGATTAAGAAACTGTGTGTTTCTGAGATTAAGAAACTGTGTGTTTCTGAGATTAAGAAACTGTGTGTTTCTGAGATTAAGAAACTGTGTGTTTCTGAGACTAAGAAACTATGTGTTTCTGAGATTAAGAAACTGTGTGTTTCTGAGATTAAGAAACTGTGTGTTTCTGAGATTAAGAAACTGTGTGTTTCTGAGATTAAGAAACTGTGTTTCTGAGATTAAGAAACTGTGTGTTTCTGAGATTAAGAAACTGTGTGTTTCTGAGATTAAGAAACTGTGTTTCTGAGATTAAGAAACTGTGTGTTTCTGAGATTAAGAAACTGTGTTTCTGAGATTAAGAAACTATGTTTCTGAGATTAAGAAACTGTGTGTTTCTGAGATTAAGAAACTGTATGTTTCTGAGATTAAGAAACTGTGTGTCTCTGAGATTAACCTGTGCGTTTCTGAGATTAAGAAACTATGTGTTTCTGAGATTAAGAAACTGTGTGTGTTTCTGAGATTAAGAAACTGTGTGTTTCTGAGATTAAGAAACTGTATGTTTCTGAGATTAAGAAACTATGTGTTTCTGAGATTAAGAAACTGTGTGTTTCTGAGATTAAGAAACTGTGTGTTTCTGAGATTAAGAAACTGTGTCTCTGAGATTAACCTGTGCGTTTCTGAGATTAAGAAACTATGTGTTTCTGAGATTAAGAAACTGTGTGTTTCTGAGATTAAGAAACTGTGTGTTTCTGAGATTAAACTGTGCGTTTCTGAGATTAAGAAACTGTGTGTTTCTGAGATTAAGAAACTGTGTGTTTCTGAGATTCAGAAACTGTGTGTTTCTGAGATTAAGAAACAGTGTGTCTCTGAGATTAACCTGTGTGTTTCTGAGATTAAGAAACTGTGCGTTTCTGAGATTAAGAAACTATGTGTTTCTGAGATTAAGAAACTGTGCGTTTCTGAGATTAAGAAACTGTGTGTCTCTGAGATTAACCTGTGTGTTTCTGAGATTAAGAAACTGTGTGTTTCTGAGATTAAGAAACTATGTGTTTCTGAGATTAAGAAACTGTGTGTTTCTGAGATTAAGAAACTGTGTGTTTCTGAGATTAACCTGTGTGTTTCTGAGATTAAGAAACTGTGTGTTTCTGAGATTAAGAAACTGTGTGTTTCTGAGATTAAGAAACTGTGTGTTTCTGAGATTAAGAAACTGTGTGTGTTTCTGAGATTAAGAAACTGTGTGTGTTTCTGAGATTAAGAAAGTGTGTGTGTTTCTGAGATTAAGAAACTGTGTTTCTGAGATTAAGAAACTGTGTGTTTCTGAGATTAACCTGTGTGTTTCTGAGATTAAGAAACTGTGTGTTTCTGAGATTAAAAAACTGTGTGTTTCTGAGATTAAGAAACTGTGTGTTTCTGAGATTAAAAAACTGTGTGTTTCTGAGATTAAGAAACTGTGTGTTTCTGAGATTAAGAAACTGTGTGTTTCTGAGATTAAAAAACTGTGTGTTTCTGAGATTAAAAAACTGTGTGTTTCTGAGATTAAAAAACTGTGTGTTTCTGAGATTAAGAAACTATGTGTTTCTGAGATTAAGAAACTGTGTGTTTCTGAGATTAAGAAACTGTGTGTTTCTGAGATTAAGAAACTGTATGTTTCTGAGATTAAGAAACTGTGTGTGTTTCTGAGATTAAAAAACTGTGTGTTTCTGAGATTAAGAAACTGTGTGTGTTTCTGAGATTAAGAAACTGTGTGTTTCTGAGATTAAGAAACTATGTGTTTCTGAGATTAAGAAACTGTGTGTTTCTGAGATTAAGAAACTGTGTGTTTCTGAGATTAACCTGTGTGTTTCTGAGATTAAGAAACTGTGTGTGTTTCTGAGATTAAGAAACTGTGTGTTTCTGAGATTAAGAAACAGTGTGTCTCTGAGATTAAACTGTGTGTTTCTGAGATTAAGAAACTGTGTGTTTCTGAGATTAAGAAACTGTGTGTTTCTGAGATTAAGAAACTGTGTGTTTCTGAGATTAAGAAACTGTGTGTGTTTCTGAGATTAAGAAACTGTGTGTCTCTGAGATTAACCTGTGCGTTTCTGAGATTAAGAAACTGTGCGTTTCTGAGATTAAGAAACTGTGTGTTTCTGAGATTAAGAAACAGTGTGTCTCTGAGATTAAACTGTGTGTTTCTGAGATTAAGAAACTGTGTGTTTCTGAGATTAAGAAACTGTGTGTTTCTGAGATTAAGAAACAGTGTGTCTCTGAGATTAAACTGTGTGTTTCTGAGATTAAGAAACTGTGTGTCTCTGAGATTAAGAAACTATGTGTGTTTCTGAGATTAAGAAACTGTGTGTCTCTGAGATTAACCTGTGCGTTTCTGAGATTAAGAAACTGTGCGTTTCTGAGATTAAGAAACTATGTGTTTCTGAGATTAAGAAACTGTGTGTTTCTGAGATTAAGAAACTGTGTGTTTCTGAGATTAAGAAACTGTGTGTTTATGAGATTAAGGGACTGTGTGTGTTTCTGAGATTAAGAAACTGTGTGTGTTTCTGAGATTAAGAAACTGTATGTTTCTGAGATTAAGAAACTGTGTGTTTCTGAGATTAAGAAACTGTGTGTTTCTGAGATTAAGAAACTGTGTGTTTCTGAGATTAAGAAACTGTATGTTTCTGAGATTAAGAAACTGTGTGTCTCTGAGATTAACCTGTGCGTTTCTGAGATTAAGAAACTGTGCGTTTCTGAGATTAAGAAACTGTGTGTTTCTGAGATTAAGAAACAGTGTGTCTCTGAGATTAAACTGTGTGTTTCTGAGATTAAGAAACTGTGTGTTTCTGAGATTAAGAAACTGTGTGTTTCTGAGATTAAGAAACTGTGTGTTTCTGAGATTAAGAAACTGTGTGTGTTTCTGAGATTAAGAAACTGTGTGTCTCTGAGATTAACCTGTGCGTTTCTGAGATTAAGAAACTGTGCGTTTCTGAGATTAAGAAACTGTGTGTTTCTGAGATTAAGAAACAGTGTGTCTCTGAGATTAAACTGTGTGTTTCTGAGATTAAGAAACTCTGTGTTTCTGAGATTAAGAAACTGTGTGTTTCTGAGATTAAGAAACAGTGTGTCTCTGAGATTAAACTGTGTGTTTCTGAGATTAAGAAACTGTGTGTCTCTGAGATTAAGAAACTATGTGTGTTTCTGAGATTAAGAAACAGTGTGTCTCTGAGATTAACCTGTGCGTTTCTGAGATTAAGAAACTGTGCGTTTCTGAGATTAAGAAACTATGTGTTTCTGAGATTAAGAAACTGTGTGTTTCTGAGATTAAGAAACTGTGTGTTTCTGAGATTAAGAAACTGTATGTTTCTGAGATTAAGAAACTGTGTGTTTCTGAGATTAAGAAACTGTATGTTTCTGAGATTAAGAAACTGTGTGTTTCTGAGATTAAGAAACTGTGTGTGTTTCTGAGATTAAGAAACTGTGTGTCTCTGAGATTAAGAAACTGTGTGTGTTTCTGAGATTAAGAAACTGTGTGTCTCTGAGATTAAGAAACTGTGCGTTTCTGAGATTAAGAAACTATGTGTGTTTCTGAGATTAAGAAACTGTGTGTTTCTGAGATTAAGAAACTGTGTGTTTATGAGATTAAGGGACTGTGTGTGTTTCTGAGATTAAGAAACTGTGTGTGTTTCTGAGATTAAGAAACTATGTGTTTCTGAGATTAAGAAACTGTGTGTTTCTGAGATTAAGAAACTGTGCGTTTCTGAGATTAAGAAACTATGTGTTTCTGAGATTAAGAAACTGTGTGTTTCTGAGATTAAGAAACTGTGTGTTTCTGAGATTAAGAAACTGTATGTTTCTGAGATTAAGAAACTGTGTGTCTCTGAGATTAACCTGTGCGTTTCTGAGATTAAGAAACTATGTGTTTCTGAGATTAAACTGTGCGTTTCTGAGATTAAGAAACTGTGTGTTTCTGAGATTAAGAAACTGTGTGTTTCTGAGATTAAGAAACTGTGCGTTTCTGAGATTAAGAAACTATGTGTTTCTGAGATTAAGAAACTGTGTGTTTCTGAGATTAAGAAACTGTGTGTTTCTGAGATTAAGAAACTATGTTTCTGAGATTAAGAAACTGTGTGTTTCTGAGATTAAGAAACTGTGTGTGTTTCTGAGATTAAGAAACTGTGTGTCTCTGAGATTAAGAAACTGTGTGTGTTTCTGAGATTAAGAAACTGTGTGTCTCTGAGATTAAGAAACTGTGCGTTTCTGAGATTAAGAAACTATGTGTGTTTCTGAGATTAAGAAACTGTGTGTTTCTGAGATTAAGAAACTGTGTGTTTATGAGATTAAGGGACTGTGTGTGTTTCTGAGATTAAGAAACTGTGTGTGTTTCTGAGATTAAGAAACTGTGTTTTTATGAGATTAAGGGACTGTGTGTGTTTCTGAGATTAAGAAACTGTGTGTGTTTCTGAGATTAAGAAACTGTGTTTCTGAGATTAAGAAACTGTGTGTTTCTGAGATTAACCTGTGTGTTTCTGAGATTAAGAAACTGTGTGTGTTTCTGAGATGAAGAAACTGTGTGTGTTTCTGAGATTAAGAAACTGTGTGTGTTTCTGAGATTAAGAAACTGTGTGTGTTTCTGAGATGAAGAAACTGTGTGTGTTTCTGAGATTAAGAAACTGTGTGTTTCTGAGATTAAGAAACTGTGTGTTTCTGAGATTAAGAAACTGTGTGTGTTTCTGAGATTAAGAAACTGTGTGTTTCTGAGATTAAGAAACTGTGTGTGTTTCTGAGATGAAGAAACTGTGTGTGTTTCTGAGATTAAGAAACTGTGTGTTTCTGAGATTAAGAAACTATGTGTGTTTCTGAGATTAAGAAACTGTGTGTGTTTCTGAGATTAAGAAACTGTGTGTTTCTGAGATTAAGAAACTGTGTGTTTCTGAGATTAAGAAACTGTGTGTTTCTGAGATTAAGAAACTGTGTGTTTCTGAGATTAAGAAACTATGTGTGTTTCTGAGATTAAGAAACTGTGTGTGTTTCTGAGATTAAGAAAGTGTGTGTGTTTCTGAGATTAAGAAACTGTGTGTGTTTCTGAGATGAAGAAACTGTGTGTGTTTCTGAGATTAAGAAACTGTGTGTGTTTCTGAGATTAAGAAAGTGTGTGTGTTTCTGAGATTAAGAAACTGTGCGTTTCTGAGATTAAGAAACTGTGTGTTTCTGAGATTAAGAAAGTGTGTGTGTTTCTGAGATTAAGAAACTGTGCGTTTCTGAGATTAAGAAACTGTGTGTTTCTGAGATTAACCTGTGTGTTTCTGAGATTAAGAAACTGTGTGTTTCTGAGATTAAAAAACTGTGTGTTTCTGAGATTAAGAAACTGTGTGTTTCTGAGATTAACCTGTGTGTTTCTGAGATTAAGAAACTGTGTGTTTCTGAGATTAAAAAACTGTGTGTTTCTGAGATTAAGAAACTGTGTGTGTTTCTGAGATTAAGAAACTGTGTGTTTCTGAGATTAAGAAACTGTGTGTTTCTGAGATTAAAAAACTGTGTGTTTCTGAGATTAAGAAACTGTGTGTTTCTGAGATTAAGAAACTGTGTGTGTTTCTGAGATTAAGAAACTGTGTGTTTCTGAGATTAAGAAACTATGTGTTTCTGAGATTAAGAAACTGTGTGTTTCTGAGATTAAGAAACTGTGTGTTTCTGAGATTAAGAAACTGTGTGTTTCTGAGATTAAGAAACTGTGTGTTTCTAAGATTAACCTGTGTGTTTCTGAGATTAAGAAACTGTGTGTTTCTGAGATTAAGAAACTGTGTGTGTTTCTGAGATTAAGAAACTGTGTGTTTCTGAGCTTAAGAAACTGTGTGTGTTTCTGAGATTAAGAAACTGTGTGTTTCTGAGATTAAGAAACTTTGTGTTTCTGAGATTAAGAAACTGTGTGTTTCTGAGATTAAGAAACTGTATGTTTCTGAGATTAAGAAACTGTGTGTTTCTGAGATTAAGAAACTGTGTGTTTCTGAGATTAAGAAACTGTATGTTTCTGAGATTAAGAAACTGTGTGTGTTTCTGAGATTAAAAAACTGTGTGTTTCTGAGATTAAGAAACTGTGTGTGTTTCTGAGATTAAGAAACTGTGTGTTTCTGAGATTAAGAAACTATGTGTTTCTGAGATTAAGAAACTGTGTGTTTCTGAGATTAAGAAACTGTGTGTTTCTGAGATTAACCTGTGTGTTTCTGAGATTAAGAAACTGTGTGTGTTTCTGAGATTAAGAAACTGTGTGTTTCTGAGATTAAGAAACAGTGTGTCTCTGAGATTAAACTGTGTGTTTCTGAGATTAAGAAACTGTGTGTTTCTGAGATTAAGAAACTGTGTGTTTCTGAGATTAAGAAACTGTGTGTTTCTGAGATTAAGAAACTGTGTGTGTTTCTGAGATTAAGAAACTGTGTGTCTCTGAGATTAACCTGTGCGTTTCTGAGATTAAGAAACTGTGCGTTTCTGAGATTAAGAAACTGTGTGTTTCTGAGATTAAGAAACAGTGTGTCTCTGAGATTAAACTGTGTGTTTCTGAGATTAAGAAACTGTGTGTTTCTGAGATTAAGAAACTGTGTGTTTCTGAGATTAAGAAACAGTGTGTCTCTGAGATTAAACTGTGTGTTTCTGAGATTAAGAAACTGTGTGTCTCTGAGATTAAGAAACTATGTGTGTTTCTGAGATTAAGAAACTGTGTGTCTCTGAGATTAACCTGTGCGTTTCTGAGATTAAGAAACTGTGCGTTTCTGAGATTAAGAAACTATGTGTTTCTGAGATTAAGAAACTGTGTGTTTCTGAGATTAAGAAACTGTGTGTTTCTGAGATTAAGAAACTGTGTGTTTATGAGATTAAGGGACTGTGTGTGTTTCTGAGATTAAGAAACTGTGTGTGTTTCTGAGATTAAGAAACTGTATGTTTCTGAGATTAAGAAACTGTGTGTTTCTGAGATTAAGAAACTGTGTGTTTCTGAGATTAAGAAACTGTGTGTTTCTGAGATTAAGAAACTGTATGTTTCTGAGATTAAGAAACTGTGTGTCTCTGAGATTAACCTGTGCGTTTCTGAGATTAAGAAACTGTGCGTTTCTGAGATTAAGAAACTGTGTGTTTCTGAGATTAAGAAACAGTGTGTCTCTGAGATTAAACTGTGTGTTTCTGAGATTAAGAAACTGTGTGTTTCTGAGATTAAGAAACTGTGTGTTTCTGAGATTAAGAAACTGTGTGTTTCTGAGATTAAGAAACTGTGTGTGTTTCTGAGATTAAGAAACTGTGTGTCTCTGAGATTAACCTGTGCGTTTCTGAGATTAAGAAACTGTGCGTTTCTGAGATTAAGAAACTGTGTGTTTCTGAGATTAAGAAACAGTGTGTCTCTGAGATTAAACTGTGTGTTTCTGAGATTAAGAAACTCTGTGTTTCTGAGATTAAGAAACTGTGTGTTTCTGAGATTAAGAAACAGTGTGTCTCTGAGATTAAACTGTGTGTTTCTGAGATTAAGAAACTGTGTGTCTCTGAGATTAAGAAACTATGTGTGTTTCTGAGATTAAGAAACAGTGTGTCTCTGAGATTAACCTGTGCGTTTCTGAGATTAAGAAACTGTGCGTTTCTGAGATTAAGAAACTATGTGTTTCTGAGATTAAGAAACTGTGTGTTTCTGAGATTAAGAAACTGTGTGTTTCTGAGATTAAGAAACTGTATGTTTCTGAGATTAAGAAACTGTGTGTTTCTGAGATTAAGAAACTGTATGTTTCTGAGATTAAGAAACTGTGTGTTTCTGAGATTAAGAAACTGTGTGTGTTTCTGAGATTAAGAAACTGTGTGTCTCTGAGATTAAGAAACTGTGTGTGTTTCTGAGATTAAGAAACTGTGTGTCTCTGAGATTAAGAAACTGTGCGTTTCTGAGATTAAGAAACTATGTGTGTTTCTGAGATTAAGAAACTGTGTGTTTCTGAGATTAAGAAACTGTGTGTTTATGAGATTAAGGGACTGTGTGTGTTTCTGAGATTAAGAAACTGTGTGTGTTTCTGAGATTAAGAAACTATGTGTTTCTGAGATTAAGAAACTGTGTGTTTCTGAGATTAAGAAACTGTGCGTTTCTGAGATTAAGAAACTATGTGTTTCTGAGATTAAGAAACTGTGTGTTTCTGAGATTAAGAAACTGTGTGTTTCTGAGATTAAGAAACTGTATGTTTCTGAGATTAAGAAACTGTGTGTCTCTGAGATTAACCTGTGCGTTTCTGAGATTAAGAAACTATGTGTTTCTGAGATTAAACTGTGCGTTTCTGAGATTAAGAAACTGTGTGTTTCTGAGATTAAGAAACTGTGTGTTTCTGAGATTAAGAAACTGTGCGTTTCTGAGATTAAGAAACTATGTGTTTCTGAGATTAAGAAACTGTGTGTTTCTGAGATTAAGAAACTGTGTGTTTCTGAGATTAAGAAACTATGTTTCTGAGATTAAGAAACTGTGTGTTTCTGAGATTAAGAAACTGTGTGTGTTTCTGAGATTAAGAAACTGTGTGTCTCTGAGATTAAGAAACTGTGTGTGTTTCTGAGATTAAGAAACTGTGTGTCTCTGAGATTAAGAAACTGTGCGTTTCTGAGATTAAGAAACTATGTGTGTTTCTGAGATTAAGAAACTGTGTGTTTCTGAGATTAAGAAACTGTGTGTTTATGAGATTAAGGGACTGTGTGTGTTTCTGAGATTAAGAAACTGTGTGTGTTTCTGAGATTAAGAAACTGTGTTTTTATGAGATTAAGGGACTGTGTGTGTTTCTGAGATTAAGAAACTGTGTGTGTTTCTGAGATTAAGAAACTGTGTTTCTGAGATTAAGAAACTGTGTGTTTCTGAGATTAACCTGTGTGTTTCTGAGATTAAGAAACTGTGTGTGTTTCTGAGATGAAGAAACTGTGTGTGTTTCTGAGATTAAGAAACTGTGTGTGTTTCTGAGATTAAGAAACTGTGTGTGTTTCTGAGATGAAGAAACTGTGTGTGTTTCTGAGATTAAGAAACTGTGTGTTTCTGAGATTAAGAAACTGTGTGTTTCTGAGATTAAGAAACTGTGTGTGTTTCTGAGATTAAGAAACTGTGTGTTTCTGAGATTAAGAAACTGTGTGTGTTTCTGAGATGAAGAAACTGTGTGTGTTTCTGAGATTAAGAAACTGTGTGTTTCTGAGATTAAGAAACTATGTGTGTTTCTGAGATTAAGAAACTGTGTGTGTTTCTGAGATTAAGAAACTGTGTGTTTCTGAGATTAAGAAACTGTGTGTTTCTGAGATTAAGAAACTGTGTGTTTCTGAGATTAAGAAACTGTGTGTGTTTCTGAGATGAAGAAACTGTGTGTTTCTGAGATTAAGAAACTGTGTGTTTCTGAGATTAAGAAACTATGTGTGTTTCTGAGATTAAGAAACTGTGTGTGTTTCTGAGATTAAGAAAGTGTGTGTGTTTCTGAGATTTAGAAACTGTGTGTGTTTCTGAGATGAAGAAACTGTGTGTGTTTCTGAGATTAAGAAACTGTGTGTGTTTCTGAGATTAAGAAAGTGTGTGTGTTTCTGAGATTAAGAAACTGTGCGTTTCTGAGATTAAGAAACTGTGTGTTTCTGAGATTAAGAAAGTGTGTGTGTTTCTGAGATTAAGAAACTGTGCGTTTCTGAGATTAAGAAACTGTGTGTTTCTGAGATTAACCTGTGTGTTTCTGAGATTAAGAAACTGTGTGTTTCTGAGATTAAAAAACTGTGTGTTTCTGAGATTAAGAAACTGTGTGTTTCTGAGATTAACCTGTGTGTTTCTGAGATTAAGAAACTGTGTGTTTCTGAGATTAAAAAACTGTGTGTTTCTGAGATTAAGAAACTGTGTGTGTTTCTGAGATTAAGAAACTGTGTGTTTCTGAGATTAAGAAACTGTGTGTTTCTGAGATTAAAAAACTGTGTGTTTCTGAGATTAAGAAACTGTGTGTGTTTCTGAGATTAAGAAACTGTGTGTTTCTGAGATTAAGAAACTATGTGTTTCTGAGATTAAGAAACTGTGTGTTTCTGAGATTAAGAAACTGTGTGTTTCTGAGATTAAGAAACTGTGTGTTTCTGAGATTAAGAAACTGTGTGTTTCTAAGATTAACCTGTGTGTTTCTGAGATTAAGAAACTGTGTGTTTCTGAGATTAAGAAACTGTGTGTGTTTCTGAGATTAAGAAACTGTGTGTTTCTGAGCTTAAGAAACTGTGTGTGTTTCTGAGATTAAGAAACTGTGTGTTTCTGAGATTAAGAAACTTTGTGTTTCTGAGATTAAGAAACTGTGTGCGTTTCTGAGCTTAAGAAACTGTGTGTTTCTGAGATTAAGAAACTTTGTGTTTCTGAGATTAAGAAACTGTGTGTTCCTGAGATTAAGAAACTGTGTGTTTCTGAGATTAAGAAACTGTGTTTCTGAGATTAAGAAACTGTGTGTTCCTGAGATTAACCTGTGTGTTTCTGAGATAAAGAAACTTTGTGTTTCTGAGATTAACCTGTGTGTTTCTGAGATTAACCTGTGTGTTTCTGAGATTAAGAAACTGTGTGTTCCTGAGATTAAGAAACTGTGTGTTTCTGAGATTAAGAAACTGTGTTTCTGAGATTAAGAAACTATGTGTTTCTGAGATTAAGAAACTGTGTGTTTCTGAGATTAAGAAACTGTGTGTTTATGAGATTAAGAAACTGTGTGTGTTTCTGAGATTAAGAAACTGTGTGTTTCTGAGATTAAGAAACTGTGTGTTTCTGAGATTAAGAAACTGTGTGTTTCTGAGATTAAGAAACTGTGTGTTCCTGAGATTAAGAAACTGTGTGTGTTTCTGAGATTAAGAAACTGTGTTTCTGAGATTAAGAAACTGTGTGTGTTTCTGAGATTAAGAAACTGTGTGTTTCTGAGATTAAGAAACTGTGTGTTTCTGAGATTAAGAAACTGTGTGTTTCTGAGATTAAGAAACTGTGTGTTTCTGAGATTAAGAAACTGTGTGTGTTTCTGAGATTAAGAAACTGTGTTTCTGAGATTAAGAAACTGTGTGTGTTTCTGAGATTAAGAAACTGTGTTTCTGAGATTAAGAAACAATGTGTTTCTGAGATTAAGAAACTGTGTGTTTCTGAGATTAAGAAACTGTGTGTTTCTGAGATTAAGAAACTGTGTGTTTCTGAGATTAAGAAACTGTGTGTTTCTGAGATTAAGAAACTGTGTGTGTTTCTGAGATTAAGAAACTGTGTGTTTCTGAGATTAAGAAACTGTGTGTTTCTGAGATTAAGAAACTGTGTGTGTTTCTGAGATGAAGAAACTGTGTGTGTTTCTGAGATTAAGAAACTGTGTGTGTTTCTGAGATTAAGAAACTGTGTTTCTGAGATTAAGAAACTGTGCGTTTCTGAGATTAAGAAACTGTGTGTTTCTGAGATTAACCTGTGTGTTTCTGAGATTAAGAAACTGTGTGTTTCTGAGATTAAAAAACTGTGTTTCTGAGATTAAGAAACTGTGTGTGTTTCTGAGATTAAAAAACTGTGTGTTTCTGAGATTAAGAAACTGTGTGTTTCTGAGATTAAGAAACTGTGTGTTTCTGAGATTAACCTGTACGTTTCTGAGATTAAGAAACTGTGTGTTTCTGAGATTAACCTGTACGTTTCTGAGATTAAGAAACTGTGTGTTTCTGAGATTAAAAACTGTGTGTTTCTGAGATTAAGAAACTGTGTGTTTCTGAGATTAAGAAACTGTATGTTTCTGAGATTAAGAAACTGTGTGTGTTTCTGAGATTAAGAAACTGTGTGTTTCTGAGATTAAGAAACTGTGTGTGTTTCTGAGATTAAGAAACTGTGTGTTTCTGAGATTAACCTGTACGTTTCTGAGATTAAGAAACTGTGTGTTTCTGAGATTAACCTGTACGTTTCTGAGATTAAGAAACTGTGTGTTTCTGAGATTAAAAACTGTGTGTTTCTGAGATTAAGAAACTGTGTGTTTCTGAGATAAAGAAACTGTGTGTGTTTCTGAGATTAAGAAACTGTGTGTGTTTCTCAGATTAAGAAACTATGCGTTTCTGAGATTAAGAAACTGTGTGTGTTTCTCAGATTAAGAAACTATGCGTTTCTGAGATTAAGAAACTGTGTGTTTCTGAGATTAAGAAACTGTGTGTTTCTGAGATTTAAAAACTGTGTGTTTCTGAGATTAAGAAACTGTGTGTGTTTCTGAGATTAAGAAACTGTGTGTGTTTCTGAGATTAAGAAACCGTGTGTGTTTCTGAGATAAAGAAACTATGTGTTTCTGAGATTAAGAAACTGTGTTTCTGAGATTAAGAAACTGTGTGTTTCTGAGATTAAGAAACTGTGTGTGTTTCTGAGATTAAGAAACTGTGTGTGTTTCTGAGATTAAGAAACCGTGTGTTTCTGAGATTAAGAAACCGTGTGTGTTTCTGAGATTAAGAAACTGTGTGTTTCTGAGATTAAGAAACTGTGTGTGTTTCTGAGATTAAGAAACCGTGTGTGTTTCTGAGATAAAGAAACTATGTGTTTCTGAGATTAAGAAACTGTGTGTTTCTAAGATTAACCTGTGTGTTTCTGAGATTAAGAAACTGTGTGTTTCTGAGATTAAGAAACTGTGTGTTTCTGAGATTAAGAAACTGTGTGTTTCTGAGATTAAGAAACTGTGTGTTTCTGAGATTAAGAAACTGTGTGTTTCTGAGATTAAGAAACTGTGTGTTTCTGAGATTAAGAAACTGTGTGTTTCTGAGATTAAGAAACTGTGTGTTTCTGAGATTAAGAAACTGTGTTTCTGAGATTAAGAAACTGTGTGTTTCTGAGATTAAGAAACTGTGTGTTTCTGAGATTAAGAAACTGTGTTTCTGAGATTAAGAAACTGTGTGTTTCTGAGATTAAGAAACTGTGTTTCTGAGATTAAGAAACTTTGTGTTTCTGAGATTAAGAAACTGTGTGTTTCTGAGATTAAGAAACTGTGTGTTTCTGAGATTAAGAAACTGTGTGTTTCTGAGATTAAGAAACTGTGTGTTTCTGAGATTAAGAAACTGTGTGTTTCTGAGATTAAGAAACTTTGTGTTTCTGAGATTAAGAAACTGTGTGTTTCTGAGATTAAGAAACTGTGTGTTTCTGAGATTAAGAAACTGTGTGTTTCTGAGATTAAGAAACTGTGTGTTTCTGAGACTAAGAAACTATGTGTTTCTGAGATTAAGAAACTGTGTGTTTCTGAGATTAAGAAACTGTGTGTTTCTGAGATTAAGAAACTGTGTGTTTCTGAGATTAAGAAACTGTGTGTTTCTGAGATTAAGAAACTGTGTGTTTCTGAGATTAAGAAACTGTGTGTTTCTGAGATTAAGAAACTGTGTGTTTCTGAGATTAAGAAACTGTGTGTTTCTGAGATTAAGAAACTGTGTGTTTCTGAGATTAAGAAACTATGTGTTTCTGAGATTAAGAAACTGTATGTTTCTGAGATTAAGAAACTGTGTGTTTCTGAGATTAAGAAACTTTGTGTTTCTGAGATTAAGAAACTGTGTGTTTCTGAGATTAAGAAACTGTGTGTTTCTGAGATTAAGAAACTGTGTGTTTCTGAGATTAAGAAACTGTGTGTTTCTGAGACTAAGAAACTATGTGTTTCTGAGATTAAGAAACTGTGTGTTTCTGAGATTAAGAAACTGTGTGTTTCTGAGATTAAGAAACTGTGTGTTTCTGAGATTAAGAAACTGTGTTTCTGAGATTAAGAAACTGTGTGTTTCTGAGATTAAGAAACTGTGTGTTTCTGAGATTAAGAAACTGTGTTTCTGAGATTAAGAAACTGTGTGTTTCTGAGATTAAGAAACTGTGTTTCTGAGATTAAGAAACTATGTGTTTCTGAGATTAAGAAACTGTGTGTTTCTGAGATTAAGAAACTGTATGTTTCTGAGATTAAGAAACTGTGTGTCTCTGAGATTAACCTGTGCGTTTCTGAGATTAAGAAACTGTGTGTTTCTGAGATTAAGAAACTGTGTGTTTCTGAGATTAAGAAACTGTGTTTCTGAGATTAAGAAACTGTGTGTTCCTGAGATTAACCTGTGTGTTTCTGAGATTAAGAAACTTTGTGTTTCTGAGATTAACCTGTGTGTTTCTGAGATTAACCTGTGTGTTTCTGAGATTAACCTGTGTGTTTCTGAGATTAACCTGTGTGTTTCTGAGATTAACCTGTGTGTTTCTGAGATTAACCTGTGTGTTTCTGAGATTAACCTGTGTGTTTCTGAGATTAAGAAACTGTGTGTTTCTGAGATTAACCTGTGTGTTTCTGAGATTAAGAAACTGTGTGTTTCTGAGATTAACCTGTGTGTTTCTGAGATTAACCTGTGTGTTTCTGAGATTAACCTGTGTGTTTCTGAGATTAACCTGTGTGTTTCTGAGATTAACCTGTGTGTTTCTGAGATTAAGAAACTGTGTGTTTCTGAGATTAACCTGTGTGTTTCTGAGATTAACCTGTGTGTTTCTGAGATTAACCTGTGTGTTTCTGAGATTAACCTGTGTGTTTCTGAGATTAACCTGTGTGTTTCTGAGATTAAGAAACTGTGTGTTTCTGAGATTAACCTGTGTGTTTCTGAGATTAACCTGTGTGTTTCTGAGATTAACCTGTGTGTTTCTGAGATTAAGAAACTGTGTGTTTCTGAGATTAACCTGTGTGTTTCTGAGATTAACCTGTGTGTTTCTGAGATTAACCTGTGTGTTTCTGAGATTAACCTGTGTGTTTCTGAGATTAACCTGTGTGTTTCTGAGATTAACCTGTGTGTTTCTGAGATTAAGAAACTGTGTGTTTCTGAGATTAACCTGTGTGTTTCTGAGATTAACCTGTGTGTTTCTGAGATTAACCTGTGTGTTTCTGAGATTAATAAACTGTGTGTTTCTGAGATTAACCTGTGTGTTTCTGAGATTAACCTGTGTGTTTCTGAGATTAACCTGTGTGTTTCTGAGATTAACCTGTGTGTTTCTGAGATTAAGAAACTGTGTGTTTCTGAGATTAACCTGTGTGTTTCTGAGATTAAGAAACTGTGTGTTTCTGAGATTAACCTGTGTGTTTCTGAGATTAACCTGTGTGTTTCTGAGATTAAGAAACTGTGTGTTTCTGAGATTAACCTGTGTGTTTCTGAGATTAAGAACCTGTGTGTTTCTGAGACATTAAGGATTGACCTCCGCCCCTTGAAATGAATATACAGTGTGCAAACATCCTCAATACATGCTATCAATGTACACAAGTATTCAAGCTCATCGCCCGGACGGTATCTGAGACGCAGAGTGGAAATAAATGGTATTTTCACATTCTGTTATAACAATGATTGGTAATACAAATATTGTTCAAACGCTTTCAAAAATAAAATGTTATTGCAACAAAAACGTTTATATTTACCCGTGTTTAAAGCAATGTGTACACTGCAGTTTGACATGACACTGTGCATAAAATATTTAACATATTGCATCACTTTGTGTAAATAAATATTGCAACAACACTTGTGTTTGCGAGAATGCTGTTTCTCAAACCTGCTTCAAAGTCTCAAAATAGCTTGAGGACAAGGAAGAGAACGAGGAGCAATGTCGAGTGAGGATGCGTGTGCTGCTCTGACAAACACGTTAAAGTCAAATATATTCGGTGTGTTTCCAGTCTCCCAATATCTCTTTGAAGCGACGTCAGTAAAAACAATGAGGGGTGACATCTTTATTGTAGGGTGAGTCAAATATCACGGACCACCCTGCCTCCCCCTCGCCCCTTCTTCCCCCCAATCTAACCATGAAGCAGTCAGTGGTCATGTGCCAGCAAAAGACAGCACTGATCAAGGTATGTATGCAGCTAGTAAAGGTTGTTTGTTGCAAATGAATAATGGCAGATTTCTCCAATTTCCTTGTAACAAACCAACTTGTTATGTTTCAGTTGCTCAAAAGTAAACGGAGTCGCTTTGCTTGGTGCTCAGCATCAAGGAAGCTGTACAGAAAATGCTGTGGCCTATAGTTGTTGCACCGTGTGCCAACTTGCACCAGTAACCGGTCGGAAGTTCTGATGTGGAGGTTCTGATGTGGAAGTTCTGATGTGGAAGATCTGATGTGGAAGTTCTGATGTGGAAGTTCTGATGTGGAAGTTCTGATGTGGAAGTTCTGATGTGGAAGTTCTGATGTGGAAGTTCTGATGTGGAAGATCTGATGTGGAAGTTCTGATGTGGAAGTTCTGATGTGGAAGTTCTGATGTGGAAGTTCTGATGTGGAAGATCTGATGTGGAAGTTCTGATGTGGAAGTTCTGATGTGGAAGTTCTGATGTGGAAGATCTGATGTGGAAGTTCTGATGTGGAAGTTCTGATGTGGAAGTTCTGATGTGGAAGTTCTGATGTGGAAGTTCTGATGTGGAAGTTCTGATGTGGAAGTTCTGATGTGGAAGTTCTGATGTGGAAGTTCTGATGTGGAAGTTCTGATGTGGAAGTTCTGATGTGGAAGTTCTGATGTGGAAGTTCTGATGTACTTGCATCGTATTGGTTGGAGCGGCCACTCCAAGTCTGGGAGGTCGGCAGTTCGAACCCAGGCCGAGTCATACCAAAGATTTTAACAATGGCACATGCTGCTTCCATGTTTCACAGTCAACATTTTAAAGGTTAAGAGCAACTACAATCCCCAAAGGTTGGAGGACATTTCTCGCAAGGAAAGCCCCCACTGAATGCAGTGAAAAAGGTGACGCCATTGTCGTGACGGCGTTGGTACCCAGAAGTGATGATGTGATGGCAATTCCCCCAATCCCAGTGGCTGCTTGCCTCGTCTAACAGTCTTGTTTCGGCCTCATATACTCATCTGTATATCTGTATGAGATGTGCGTGTGGCAGCTCCACTAAGAGCCTAAAATACTGTAAATGTATTTACATATAGACGAGTACATACATTTATTTATTTTTACACACACACACACACACACACACACACACACACACACACACACACACACACACACACACACACACACACACACACACACACACACACACACACACACACACACAAGATCTTGGAAGTTGAAGAGCATCGAAATTGTACCAGTGATAAATGGAGCAACAGGAATGATGAAGAAGAACCTCAATGAGATTTTAAAAATCATCCCCGGGAATATTACCACAAATGCAATACAACTGGAGGCAATCCGGGGTTCGGTGACGATCCTGAAAGGAGAACTTGGAACAAAACTCTGAAAAAGTTGAACAGCTTGGTCCATGGACTGTGATCTCTTAGCGAAGAGAACGTGGATACTTTGGGTCCTGGGAGGACTCCTGGGAGGACTCGACCTCCTGAAACCCGCATTTGGAGATAACGACCAACGACACACACATACATACACAGAGACAGACAGACACACACAGACAGACAGAGACACACACACACACACACACACACACACACACACACACACACACACACACACACACACACACACACACACACACAAAGACCAGTTCTCCTCCTGCAACAACCTCCACACCCTCATGTTTGCTGAGGATGGAAACATACATATACAGTACATCTCCGAAAAAATTATATATATACATATATATTCTGTTGTGTTCTGTTGCGTCCTGATCGATTCAGTACACTAGCTCTTCCATGAGCACACACACACACACACACACACACACACACACACACACCTTCTTTCCAAAAAAGGTTTTTTTGGGCCACATGAAAATGCTAATAAATGGATCGCTTATGCTGAATACAACAACATGCATTTTAAGGCCATGTTCCCTGCTAGAGCGGGGGTTAGCCTTGCGGTCCCCATGACAATCTTCTCCATTTTGCCCTATTTTCTGCATCTCTCCTTGTTAACCCCCTTGCCCGCATTTCTTCTTCCACCATCCTTAGCCAAGTCTTTCTCGGTCTTCCCCGTCCTCTACTTCCTTCTACATTAACTTCCATCACTCTTCTCAACCAGTCACTTTCATCCTTCCTCAACACATGACCAAACCATCTCAACCTGTTCCTCTTCACAGCATCAATCACAGGCAATATTCCCATCATCTTTCGCAATTCATCATTTGTCTTCCTCTCTCTCAACGATACTCCGCACATCCATCGAACCATTCGCATTTCCACCCTTTCCAGCCTTCGTTGCTGCTCTACGTTCATTACCTATGTCTCACTCCCATAAATCATAACACTTCTCACACATGCAGCATACACCTTTCCCTTCAGCTTCAACGACACTCCCCTCATCATCAGCATGCCACTCAATTCCCGAAACTTCTTCCATGCACATCTCACTCTAGCAACCGTTGCCGAGTCTGATCCACCTTCTCCATTCAACACATCTCCGAGGTAGCAAAATGTTTTCACACCTTCCAGCTTCACGCCGTCTCCAAGATCCAACTCAACATTTCCTCCATCTGCAGCTCCCTCTGTGCACACCTTACATTTGAATGTAGCTGCCACACTGGTTAATGACCCTCTCAGACCACTACATTTTTGATGAACCCACTCAGCACACATTGTACATTGAATGGATGATGTTAGATGTACATTGTACATTATGCTGAATAGATGATGTGAAAATTTTAGTTATCAATATCGTGAGGTGGGGTTGAGGGTTACCTGCAGCCAAGGTTTGCGTTGGATTAGAGACCAATCATTACTGGAATCAAGTCATGAGAGTAGATTTGCTGTCTCTAGTTTATCGGCACTAGTACGCACAAACAAACATTAAATGAATACATCATATTAAAGCATGCCAATCGCATGTATGTATGTACTGTATGCACAGTAAAACCACAATTTAATAGATTTCGGATTTGCCTGATAAAAAATAAAAACTTTGTGTGCACCGTCCTGTAATTCACGAGGAGACCAATAGAGGGCATCAGACTATGCACAGTCTGACCCAGAAGTCATTGCTACCGACCATCTTCCTGGTCAGATGGTGCCGAGTTCAGTTTGTGACATTGTGCATTTCTTGTGTTATTTATTAGCATATAAAGATGTACAAGTAATTTACCATGGCTTCGAAGGACAGTGGTGTTTTTTCAGTCAGGTCGGTCTCTTGACTGACACTGGTAACATGTAACCCGGTGTGACCTGCTGCATGGTCGGGTAGTCGGCGACCAAACTGACTACCCTCACTGGCTCGCCAGTGGGGAGGGTGACTGTGACACCCCGCAGGACTAAAAACAATACCTGTCAAAGGGCGGATGAGCTCCCTTAGTGAGCCAAAGACCATCCAGTAAGGAGATGGTGTCTCCTAAAAAAACACCCATCCAGTTGGACTGGTTTTTTCGGTAGTAGGTTGTAGACGGCAACCGCCCAGGGCAGTACTACCGTCCTGACTTAGGAGCGTTAAAGTGGTGCCCGGAACCATCTTACACTCTCCGTGTCAGGATTGTTGATCTTACCTTCTGCCTCACTCAAACTATAGCTACCAGGCTAGCTTTAATCTCTCTTTCTTACAAACAAACATCATGCTTTTCATCATACACTTTTCTTTTCTCTTTTATGTAAGGCCTGGCCTCGAGGGCTATACAGTCCATGCCTGGAGCCTTCAACATTTCCAAAAAAAAAAAAAAAAACTTGAGAATTTTTTTTTAATGGAAATCGGGATTCGACGAGGCCTCCGCAGAATGGCTCGGGTGCGTGTTCCGTGGTGCGAGAAATATCGCCGGCCAGCCGGTGTGCATGAAAGGAGTGCGAGTGAGAGTAGTGCGTCATGAGAGAACGAGTGTGAACAGTTGTGAGATGGCCCGTGTGAGTGAACAGTGCTCGGAAGGTCGCAAGGTGGCCCGTGTACCGAAGTGGTGTGAAGGAACAAGGAACGGCCTGTGTGAATGAATGGTGTGCGAGGGATCGACAGCCGTCTTGTGTGCGTGTTCGGTGTGTGAAAGGTCACGAGGTGGATGCAGTGAGAAAGGCCATGAGATGTGTAAATGAATGGTGTGCGTGGTGGCTTTTGAGCATGCGTGATGTGCGAAAGACAGCGGTATGTCCCATCTGTGTAAGTGGTGTGAGAGCCAGGGGACGTTCCACAAACGGAGATGGCTTGGGGAAGCTCCACGTAGGGAGTGTGGGCATGGTGAAGGTCGTGAGGAGGCCCGGATATGAGTGACGTGTGTGGAGATTCCGCAGTACGAGCGGCGGCCGTGGCAGACACGTTGGGGTTTCCCGTGGGGAATACCCAGAACAGCAATTCCTACATAAAGAATCCGAGTGTTGCGCAGAAATTCGCGTTAATTTAAAAGTTAAAGTCCGGTGTATTGGTTACCTGGAAAGAAACAAACGGTGTCTGATTAGATTAGCACACAGACTCTGAAGGTGCTGATTCACAGGAGCATTCGCCTCCTCGGCCTTTTAGCTCCGACTCAGCATAAAAGTATATTCTATCTATTTCATGCTTGTTTTCTTCTGTTTATTTATTATTTGAGTGTTTTGTAACATACATGTACTGTATAACTGTTTACTAATGTCTGTTATACATGGTAGGGCATTTATTACCATTCAAAAATAACCATTCCATTTAATGGACTTTTGGCATTATTGGACAACCCCTCCACACGATTAGTCAGTTAAATTGAGGTTTGCTGTATGTATGTACAGTATGAATGTACAGTATGTATGTACAGTATGTATGTACAGTATGTATGTATACGTGTCTCAACCTTATAGAATCCAAAACTGTTTGGCTAATGTCCCTCGAATTCTAAACTCGCCTGTGCTAACTTGTGATTAGCAGAACATATTTCATTCCCGGAGTGAGCGAATCACCAGTAAAACAAGCGTTACGCTTAGGTCCCCCGTCGGGGAAGTGATGTGAGTTGACAAAGTGGAAGACGCAGAAAACATGCTATGATATGATATTTCGCTCACAAGGTTCAGACATACATGGAGGCGGCCATCTTGGATTTTGACGTGGCGACCCAATTTTCAATAGGGTTCTTCCTTATGCCTAGATACACCCACACACCAGATTAGAAGTTGGTACTTCGCTTATTTTTCAAGATATTCATCTCACATGGTTCAGACATACATGGAGGCGGCCATCTTGGATTTTGACGTGGCGACCCAATTTTCAATAGCGTTCTTCCTTATGCCGAGATACACCCACACACCAGATTAGAAGTTGGTACTTCGCTTATTTTTCAAGATATTCAGCTCACAAGGTTCAGACATACATGGCATCAGACATACATGGCGGCGGCCATCTTGGATTTTGACGTGGGTTGCACCCATACACCAAATTCGAATGCGGTCCTTCGCTTACGCACGCACGCACGCACGCCCGCACGCCCGCACGGACGGACGGGAAAACCATAGTCCCCCTTTCGCTCCGCTGTGCGACGGGGGACAATAAACCCCCAAAAAGAAGGGGATGAAGAAGAAGTAGAAGAAGGAGAGGAATACGTGTCATGTTCTCTGGCTATTGAAGCTGTATTTCTGACCTTGGTGAGGTGAGTTTGCCGCTTCACAGTTCTCATTTACTCTGGATTCTGCCTTTCTATACCTGGTTAGTGTCAGCTGTTTCTCTCTTCTCATTGGTCAAGGCAGCTGTTGATCTGGATCGAGATTGCCTGGCCTGTGAAAGTCACCTCTCCCTCTCAACTGGAGTCTCTAGAGCTTTGTGCCTGCTTTCTCTTTCGATGTGCTTCCTGTCTTTGCTTGGCGTGTACGTATTGAGATCAAAGTGACTATTTGTCGGCAGAATAACTCGACAACATGAGCAGCAAAATTATTGCCAGATTTGGCACACAGCTTCATATTGCACACCCAGACGTCATCGCCGCAATACTCATGCCGGCCTATGGCCGCGGCACATGTAGTCCTGGATTAAATGTCATTTTACATTTTTCCTTACGACCTCAAGGTTTGACTCACCTGAGACAGTCACCATATGAAGCTCTGTGCCAAATCTGGTGACTGTAACTACCCTCTGTCCAGTTATTCTGCCAACAAACGCACAAGCTGGATGATCGCAAAGGTCCAAACAATCGCTACTTCTGCTGGGCTTCTGCATGCTCCATTCAGCAATAAAACCACAACACAAGAGAGCACAAATGCAACATGCAAATGGAGGCAGGTAAGTGCCAAAAAATGTTTCACGGTTTACATGCTCACGTTTACATCTAAAAATGTTTACTTCAGTTTTGAATGCAAGAAAATAAACAAGAAACAAGGCAGGCCGACCAAGAAAGATGCACACACCAAGAACATTAGAAGGGCAGTCGGTAGAGCACACACCTCTAGGGTGAACAGTTTATGTTTTGTATCCACTGATAGGCAAGATCTGGATTCGGACATTAATCAAAATCGAATCGGCTTGTTCTCGTCACCTACCCAACTCATCCACCTAGTTTTGTCACAAGTCGTCCACAACTTTTTTAATAAGATGCGACATATCATCTTTGGCTTATCTACATATCATATCTGTCTTTGCTTGGCGTGTACATATTGAAAATTCTTCCCTGCTGCAGGTAAAGCAGAGGAGGGAGAGTGGGGGAGGAAGAGAAAAAGGAGAAGGGAGGGATTGGTGGGGTAGGAGAGAGTAGGAGAGGGGTAGGGAGGGGAGAGAGAGAGAGAGAGAGAGTTGGAGGAGGAGAGAGTGTGTAATGAGGGGAGAAGGGGTAGGGTGATGGTGGTGGGGAGGTGGTGGGGAGAGGAGAGAGGAAGAGTGATGTCGTAACTACATTGAAAGCTCTTGAAATACAATATAACTCCATTGAAATCTCTTCCTGGTCTTTGGGGGAAAAGGGAGAGGAGAGAGAAACTGAGGGAGGAGAAGAGAGGGGAAGGAAGGGGGAGAGTGGTGTGAGAGGCAAAGAGTGGGGATGGAGAGTGATGGGTTGGTGGGAGAGACAGAGGGGGAAGGAGGGAGTTGGGGTTGAGGGTTTTGGGGGGGGGGGGAGAGTAGGGGGAGGAGGAGAGGAGAGAGTGGTGGGGGGGGCGGGGGGGGAGAGGGGGGGGGGAAACAAGGAGGAGGGAGTGAGTTGAGGTCTTGAAGTCACATTTTACATTATATTGAAGGAACTGCGCTCCAACGCG
This sequence comes from Myxine glutinosa, assembly GCF_964187855.1. NCBI lineage: Eukaryota > Metazoa > Chordata > Myxini > Myxiniformes > Myxinidae > Myxine > Myxine glutinosa. The sequence continues at coordinate 110,670,787 of NC_136262.1, forward strand.
AGTCGAAAGAATTGACGCGACCAAAGACGGAATTCGTCCGAGTTGCTTTATTGAAACAAAACAGCTCAGGTATTCTGACCAGCCCGTTTATCGGGCAGCAATATATATACACATTTATGTCGGGAAGTTTGCCCGGCAAAAGCTATACCGGGCATGCCCGGGTGTCAAGGGCGAGCTTTGGAAAGGCGAGTCTGGACCTGCCCGGGCGTGTTTGGCTGCGGCCTGGCAAGTCGAGGCTGGGCGTGCCCGGGCGCTCTGGGCGAGCCCTGGAAAGGCGATAGCGGGCATGCCCGGACGCTCTGGGCGAGCCCTGGAAAGGCGATAGCGGGCATGCCCGGACGCTCTGGGCGAGCCCTGAAAAGGCGATAGCGGGCATGCCCGGACGCTCTGGGCGAGCCCTGGAAAGGCGAGAGCGGGCATGCCCGGGAAAGACGAGACCGGGCGTGCCCGGGAGGTTCGGGCGTGCCCGGGAACAGTGAGTCCGGGCATGCCCGGGAGAGGCGCGTCTGGCCGTGTTCTGGCCGGTGCAAGGCGATTGTGTGCATCCAGCGGTAACCGCTACACACGCCCCTCCAGAATAGACCTGCACCGGCAGGGTCAATTTAAGGGGGGTCCGGATGACCCGGCCGAAGCGACCCCTGGAGGGTCGTGGGGAGGGGTCCGACGTGGTGGTGGGTGGTCGAGCGGGGGGAACTGTGGACGGGGGGCGGCCTCGCCGCGGAGGAAGGGCCAACCGTGGTGGTCGGTCGACGTCCATGTGCGCCGGTTTGAGGCGGTCCACAGAAATCCGGTCCGGCCGGCCGCCGAAGTCGACGATGAAAGACTTGTCGCCCCGTCGCAGGACCCGGAAGGGCCCGTCGTACGGCGGCCGAAGTGGCCCCCGGTGCGCGTCATGACGCACAAAGACGTACTCCACTGTGCGAAGCGCCGGGGGGACGTAGGACTGGGGGCCACCGTGGCGGGACGTCGGCACGGGGGCAAATCGTCGGGCGGCCTCCTGGAGGTCCGAGCGCTGGCGAGCGGCGGACCAGGGACTGGTAGCGTCGGGCACGAATTCGCCCGGGACGCGGAGCGGCTGGCCGTAGAGGAGCTCGGCGGCGGACGCCTGGAGGTCTTCCTTGGGGGCCGTGCGAAGGCCCAAAAGGACCCACGGCAGCCGGTCGGCCCAACCGTCGTCCTGAAGGCCGGCCATGAGTGTGGCCTTCATGGAAGCGGTGAAACCGCTCGCACAACCCGTTGGCTTGGGGGTGGTAGGCCGTGGTGCGGTGCAGCGTGACCCCCAACGAACGGGCGACCGCGCCGCAAAGCTCAGACGTGAACTGTGGGCCGTGGTCGGACGAGATGTCCGCTGGTGCGCCGAAGCACGCGACCCAGGTGGCGATGAACGCCTGCGCCACGTCGGCGGTGGTGGTGGAGGCGAGGGGCACAGCCTCCGGCCACCTGGTGGTCCTGTCCACCATGGTGAGCAGGTGGGTGAACCCCCGCGAGGGGGGCAGGGGACCCACCAGGTCCACATGGACGTGGTCGAAACGCCATTCAGGCACGGCGAAAGGTGCCAGCGGGGCCTGGGTGTGGCGGTGGACCTTGACCCGCTGGCAGGCCGTGCAGGCGTTGGCCCAGTCGCGGATGTTTCGTCGAAGGCCGTGCCAGACGAAACGCGCCGACACCAGCTTCTGAGAAGCTTTCCGGCCCGGGTGAGAAAGGCCGTGGATGGAGGCGAAGATGCGGCGCTGCCAGGAAACGGGCACGATGGGGCGAGGCTGGCCCTGGGAGACGTCGCAGAGCAGGACGGTGCCCGCGAAGGGAATGTCGGCCAGGCGGAGGCCTGTGTCCGCCGCACGGAGTGCCTGCACCGAGGCGTCGGTGGTCTGGTCGGCCGCCATGAGCGCGAAGTCCACGCCGAGGTGGACCGCGTTCGCGCTGGCCCGAGAAAGACAGTCGGCCACGGCGTTGTCTTTGCCGGCGACGTGCTGGATGTCCGTGGTGAACTCCAACACGGCGGAGAGGTGGCGCTGCTGGCGGGCCGACCACGGCTCCGTGACCTTAGCCATTGCATAGACCAACGGCTTGTGGTCGACGAAAGCCGTGAACGGGCGGCCCTCCAGGAGGTGTCGGAAATGGCGAACGGCCAGGAATAGCCCGAGCAGCTCGCGGTCGAACGTGCTGTAGTTTAACTCGTTCGGCCGGAGTTGCCGGCTGAAAAAAGCGAGTGGCTGCCAAACCCCGTCCACCCATTGCTCGTGGACGGCGCCCACCGCGTAGTTGGAGGCGTCCGTAGTGAGGGCAATGGGCGCGTTGAGCACCGGGTGAGCCAGCAGCGTTGCGTCGGCGAGGGCCCGTTTGGCGCTGGCGAAGGCCGCGTCCATGGCCGCGGACCAAACAATGTCATGCTTGGCCGGCTTGCCCCGGAGGGCCTCGTAAAGGGGCCGCATGAGCTGAGCAGCGCGGGGCACGAATCGGTGATAAAAATTCACCATGCCGAGGAACTCTTGGAGGGCCTTGATGGAACGGGGACGCGGGAACGTGGTGATGGCCTCGACCTTGGTCGGCAGCGGCACGGGCCCGGTCTTGGTGATGCGGTGGCCCAAAAAGTCAACGGTCGTCGCGCCGAAGTGGCATTTGACCGGGTTGACAATTAAGCCGTGCTCGCTGAGGCGACCGAACAGTGTTCGGAGGTGGAGGAGGTGCTCGGCGCGGGACGTGCTGGCGACGAGGATATCATCCAGATAGACGAAAAGAAATGGCAGGTCGCGCAGCACGCCGTCCATCAAGCGCTGGAACGCCTGGGCCGCGTTCTTGAGGCCAAACGGCATCCGCAAAAATTCGAACAGGCCGAACGGCGTGATGACGGCCGTCTTCGGGACGTCGGCCGCCCGGACAGGTACCTGGTGGTAGCCCCGTATCAGTCCATTTTCGAAAAGATGACCCGTCCCGCCAAACGGGCGGAAAAGTCCTGAATATGCGGGATCGGGTACCTGTCGGGGGTGGTAGCGTCGTTGAGACGGCGGTAGTCGCCACACGGGCGCCATCCACCCCCCGGCTTTGGCACGATGTGCAGTGGCGAGGCCCACGCGCTATCGGAGCGCCGCACGATGCCGAGGTGCTCCAACGCGTTGAACTCGGCCTTCGCCACGGCGAGCTTGGCCGGGTCGAGGCGGCGGGCCCTGGCGTAGACCGGCGGGCCCGTAGTGGGTATGTGGTGCTCGAGCCCGTGCCGCACCGCAACGGCCGAAAACGTCGGCTGCGTGAGGGCCGGGAATTCCGCGAGCAGGCGAGCGAACTCGTTCGCTGCCGGGAGGGCGCATGCCAGTTCGGTCGGCGCGGAGCTGCTCATCGTGCACGCCAGGAAGCTGAAGGTCTCGGCGTTGACAAGGCGACGACGTTTGACGTCGACCAGCAGCCCGTGCACGCAGAGGAAGTCGGCGCCCAGCAAAGCCATGGGGACGCAGGCGGTCACAAAAGTCCATTGAAAAAGCTGGCTGCCGAAGCAGAGGGTGACGACGCGTGGGCCGAAAGTGCGTATGGCCGAGCCATTAGCAGCGACCAAAGAGGGGCCGCAAACGGCGTCCCGCCTGTCCTGCTCGGAGGCGGGTATGACGCTCAGTTGGGCGCCGGTGTCACACAGGAAACGCCGCCCAGACGCTTTGTCCCGAATAAACAGCAAGTTGCCCGAGTGGCCGGCGCTCATGGCTGGGAATGAACGCCGGCCCGGCCGTTTCCCGACCTGCCGAAAGTGCACGGGGGCCGGCACGTCTGAGCCTTGTGTCCGAACCTGGCGTGGTAATAACACCACACCCGGTCAGGTGGAGGCCCCGGCCGTCGTGTCGGAAGCGGGCGGTGCGGCGTGGCGGCCGCCAGTTGCACCGGCAGTTCGGCCTCCAACCGCGCAGGGCGCTCGGGCGTCGTGGGCATCGCCTCGGACGGCGGCGGGCTCCAGGTAACCGCGCCGATGTGCTGGCCCGCCGAGGAGATCTTATCGGCTTCCCTGGCGAGGGCGCGGGAATCCGTGATCAACGTGCCAGCCAGGGTGAGGCGTACCGGGTGAGGCAGCTGGCGAAGGAACAGCTCGCGGAACAGAAAATCCGGAGAGTGCTCACCGAGCAACGAGAGTATATAGTCCATGCGCTCTGACGGGCGCGTGTCGCCGAGCTCGGGCAGAGTGAGCAGGCGCCGTGCACGTGCTGCCGGTGAGAGGGCGAAAGCGTCGAGGAGGAGTGTCTTCAGCGCGTCGTATTTGTCAGCAGCCGGCGGGTGCTCGAGGAGGCTCAAGGCGCGGGCCGCGGTGGCGGAACCGAGCGCCGCCACAACATGGTGGAAGCGGGTGTCGTCCGCGGTGATGCCTCGCAGGGCGAACTGAGAGTCCGCCTGAGCGAACCAAACAGCCGCGTGAGCCTCCCAGAAGGTAGGCAGTTTAAGCGTCACTGCCGTATCCATGTCGGTAGGTCACCAATGAAGGAACTGCGCTCCAACGCGAGTCGAAAGAATTGACGCGACCAAAGACGGAATTCGTCCGAGTTGCTTTATTGAAACAAAACAGCTCAGGTATTCTGACCAGCCCGTTTATCGGGCAGCAATATATATACACATTTATGTCGGGAAGTTTGCCCGGCAAAAGCTATACCGGGCATGCCCGGGTGTCAAGGGCGAGCTTTGGAAAGGCGAGTCTGGACCTGCCCGGGCGTGTTTGGCTGCGGCCTGGCAAGTCGAGGCTGGGCATGCCCGGGCGCTCTGGGCGAGCCCTGGAAAGGCGATAGCGGGCATGCCCGGACGCTCTGGGCGAGCCCTGGAAAGGCGATAGCGGGCATGCCCGGACGCTCTGGGCGAGCCCTGAAAAGGCGATAGCGGGCATGCCCGGACGCTCTGGGCGAGCCCTGGAAAGGCGAGAGCGGGCATGCCCGGGAAAGACGAGACCGGGCGTGCCCGGGAGGTTCGGGCGTGCCCGGGAACAGTGAGTCCGGGCATGTCCGGGAGAGGAGCGTCTGGCCGTGTTCTGGCCGGTGCAAGGCGATTGTGTGCATCCAGCGGTAACCGCTACAATATGAAATTTCCATGGATCCCTGCTAGTATATTTATTATTTATATAATAGGCTCACGTTGTCTGCATACAGTCACATGAAAAAGTAAGTACACCCCATGTAAAGTTTTGACTTTTTCAACATATTTCAACATACAGCTATTTGATCTTCATTTCAACAATATTGATAGATAAAGGTGATATAATATAACAAATATCATGAAACATTTTTACATTTTGTAGTCCATTGTATAATTTAAATAAACATAAATGCAAATTTCGCATGTGGAAAAAGTAAGTACACCCCATGAAATGTTTTTAAAATCTTTTTAACATATGTGGACATATCAATATTTGATCTTCATTAAAACAGTATCTATAGATAAAGGTGATCTAATTGAACAAAAAACAATGACAAATTCACTTTGCAATAATTTATTTAACAAAAAATTGTATGCACAGCTCGTTTCAAATCCCCCCACAACATCTCGATGGGATTTAGATCCGGGCTTTGACTTGGCCATTCCAGAACCCTCTATTTCTTTCTTTTCAGCCATTCCTTGGTGGATTTACTGGTATGTTTAGGGTCATTGTCATGTTGCAAGGTCCACCTTCGGTTGAGCTTCAACCCTCCGACAGATGGCCTCACATTATCCTCAAGCACCCTCTGGTACAATGAAGAATTCATAGTGGATTCTATGATGGTGAGCTGCCCAGGCCCTGATGCAGCAAAGCTACCCCAAACCATAATATTTCCGCCACCATGCTTTACATTTGGTATCAGGTTCTTGTGGTCAAATGCTGTCTTTGGTTTTTGCCAAACATGTCTTCTGGTACTGTGGCCAAATAGCTCTACCTTTGATTCATCTGTCCAGAGCACATTGTTCCAGAAGTGCTGGTCTTTGCCGAGGTGTTCATTGGCAAACTTTAGTCTTGCCCTGATGTTCTTTCTGGACAGCAAAGGTTTCCTCCTGGCACACCTCCCATGTAGATCAAATTTGTGCAGCCTCTTTCTAATGGTAGACTCGTGCACTTTGACATCAACAGTGGCAAGAGCTACCTGTAGGTCCCGTGATGACATTCTGGGGTTCTTAGAGACTTCTTTCAGCATCTTGCGGTCTGCTCTCGGGCTGAACTTGCTGGGGCGGCCTGGCCTGAACAAGTTGGCAGTTGTTTGGAATCTTCTCCACTTGTAGATGATCTTCCGGACAGTCGAATGATTGATTTCAAATTGTTTGGAGATCTTTTTAAATCCCTTCCCAGACTCGTAGGTATCTATAACCTTCTTTCTGAAGGCCTCAGAGAGCTCTTTTGATCTAGGCATGGTGACGCCGCACACTTCAACAACAAAGAGCAAACCAAACTAAATGTCTGAGGTTTAAATAAGACAGCCTCCTCCAAGATCCTCTCGAACGATGTTCTAATCATTTGCACCTGAGCTGGTGCACCTGATTCTAATTTTAGGTATTTGAAGCAGTGATAAATGTAGGGGTGTACTTACTTTTTCCACATGTGAAATTTGCATTTATGTTTATTTAAATTATACAATGGACTACAAAATGTAAATGTTTCATGATATTTGTTATATTATATCACCTTTATCTATCAATATTGTTGAAATGACGATCAAGTAGCTGTATGTTGAAATATGTCGAAAAAGTGAACACTTTTCATGGGGTGTACTTACTTTTTCACTGACTGTATCTCTGTCTCAGTTGGAAATATGGGAATGCTCCTTGGAGAGAAAAATATTAAGTGCTTCTCTATGCTTCAAATGAATCCAAACCTACAGGAAAATTATTTTTAAAAATTCCAATCAGATGAAGAATTGAACCCGGGTGGTGTATAGGCACCAGACCGCTGCCTCGCTCACTCCTGAAAAAAAAATTTCGCTGTTAAGAAATATATAACCTCCCATTTTTTTGCTTCTTTCACCTAGCTCAAGGATATCGGAATATCTTATCGGAATTGGAATCTTGTGCTGGGCTTTTGCTAGTGAACAATAACTTTCTTAATCCTCCAGGACAAAATTGAGGCAAACATAAAGAATGTGTGGATATGAAAGAAGAAGGTTATACAATAGAGAGCATGGAACAAATGTGCAGACAGCCTGAGCCCAATAAAGGAAAGCAAAACTCTAGTTTACCTCAAAGGTCGTACAAGGGTTCCACCGTAGCTTCTCTTTTGCCTTGCTGCAGTCACCTTGTAACAATTCCTGATGACGATTAAAAAACAACATGCAGTAAGAGTGATTTTACAGCACAGACACAAATAATGGAACCAATGTGCACATGTGACCAGACAGTGGGTGGTTTTGAGCCACACTTTTGCGGAGTCAAGAATGGAGAGCTTGAACTCACATCGGATACCGACTGGTGCAGTTGTTACGTCAATTTTATACACTACAAAAATCGCATCGATTTATTGGTGACAACATCAATGGTCCGCGCACCACTTCAGTGGGTCGGTAGTACTTTGGATCCACTCGAACATGTATCTCGCCTGTCTCCTTGCAACGACCCACCTCGCTTGTGCCCTTTCCCTCCCATCTGGACAAAAAAGGCAAAATATGAAAGAAACAAACAAGGACAGATTCATTAAAAGCACACCGCCCAAATGCCAAATAAATAAATAACATCCTCCTGCACGCGGCATTGCCGGGACACCTCCAGCGCTCGACGATACCGCCATGCAGCACATCGAGACGGTATTGGGAGGGAGAGGTGTACAATAATTGATTGATTAATTGTGTAATTAAAATCAATAAATAATAATTGTAAAATAATTTCTTAATCAATTTGCTAATAGCATACCTCAACCACCAGGTGGCTGTAACTCCATCCAAAGCTGTAACTTTTTGAAAAATAATTAAACAAGTCATTAATCGAAAAAAAAAAAAGAACCGAATTGATTAACCAATACATAATAAATCAATGAATTGATTAATCAATAAATCAAAAATACCTTTTACAGCCAAATCTCTTGGTCATTGTCCTGTCCAAATATCAGCTTCCTAGCTCAAAAAGTGGTCTCGCGAGATCTTTGGTCTTTGGAGGTCTCGCGAGATCTCGGAGACGGTGGGAGGGATTTTCGAAGCTCCACACGGTCTCCACGTTTTTCGAAGTTAAGTCTGTTCACAATTGTATTTTGTCGAAACTGTATTTATCTTTCGGTGTGTGAAGTTATTGTGTGCAACTTTGGTTGTTTCTCGGTGTTTATCTTTCATAAATTGATCGTCTGTTTGCCGTGTCGTGTCTTGAGGCCTTGTACAGTGTGCACTGTACAACCTTGAGGCTTTGTTTTTCTCTCAGCGGTCCGTCGTTTGTGATCCAATAACTTTCGTTCTCTGTATTCCCAGTCTTTTCACCCATAGCCTACTTCCTTGTGTAAATCTCAACAAAAAAAAAAAAAAAAAAAAAAAAAAAAAAAAACTTTTCCTTCTCTGTTCTCATTCGTTTATTCATTCTTATTCGTTCGTTCGTTCTTCGACCACGTGTTTCTCCCCCATTTCCCCAGATAGTTTTCACTCATTAACCTTCAATGTTTACACTTTCCCCTCAAGTTATGTATTCCGTCATATTTTATAACACCTTTTTCTTCTTCTTCTTTAAAAGGCTGCTTTCGACTTGCTCACCAAATCAATTCATCCCAAAAAAAATATCCATCTCCTATAGTGCCTTTTTTCTACATTCCCTAAACTCTCCTGCACTCCATCCTCCATCCAGCGTCCTTAAACGTATTTTTAACTCGAAGGTCACAAGAAACTCATTTTGCAATAAATGTTCGTTTCCCATAAATCGTACACTTTCAGAAATCCAATCTCACCCCTCCCCTCCAAATCTTCCCCATAACCCCTCCCCTCCAAATCTTCCTCATCACCCCTCCCCTCCAAATCTTCCCCATCACCCATCCCTTTCAAATCTCCCCCCTTGCCCCCTCCCTCCTAAACTACCCCCTCACCCCTCCCCGCCAAGACGCCCCCTCGCCCCTCCCCTCCTAGACTCCTGCCTCACCCCTCCCCTCCAAATCTCCCCCATATCCCATCCCTTTCAAATCCCTCCCCTTGTCCCTTCCCTCCCAAACTCCCCCCTCACCCCTTCCCTTCAAATCTCCCCACCCTCATTGCTTCTCAATTTCCCCCCTCTCACTCCCCCTCCTCAAAGCGTCCTCCCCGCTTCTTCCCCCTTCAAACTCTCACCTCCATCTCCCCCAACCTTCTGCCTCGCTCTTCCCCCTCCTCAAATAACACCTCATTGTGGCTCACCCAATCACCATCAAACCTTTTGTCCGCCCCATCCTTCCCTTTCTCCGAGCTATTCTGAAATCTCTGACACACCTTCAACAGCTCGCTCTCCCTACCTCTTCCACCTCTTCCACATCTTACCCTACCCCTCCTCCCCCCTGTTCTGTATCTGATGCTCCCCCTTCCTCTTCATTAACGGTATGGACCTCAAACATCCGGGGCCTTCGTTCAAACTTAACTGATCTCTCCATACAGGTTGCTTCTGTCAAACCAGACGTGATCTGCTTAACAGAAACTTTCCTCCTTTATGATGTCTCTGATTCCATAGTATCTCTCCCGGGCTACTCCCTCCTCCGGTATGATAGACCTGAGCCTCGTCCTGGAGGCGGGGTTGCTATCTTTATCAAAAACTCTCTTCCTCACTCGCCCTGCACTGCACTCTCTCCACCTCACCCCCAGGAATACCTCTGGCTACGGCTTCCCCTTCGCTCCCACCTCTTGTTCATATGTGTGTTGTACCGTCCACCAAACAGTGATGACTCCATCTACATCTCGCTGTCTGATGATATGGACCAACTTCTATCTACTCATCCCAACTCTCTCTTCCTCATATGTGGTGATTTCAACTGTCATCATGCCAGTTGGCTGGGTGTGGGTACCTCTCTCACCAGCCATGGCTCCTCAGCAAAGGACTTCTGCGACTCACTGGGACTGACACAATCTGTCAATTTCCCGACCCGGATCTCAGTCAACGGAACATCTTCTCTTCTGGACTTGGTTATGACTAACTTCCCTGAAAATGTCTGCTGCTCTTCTTCTGCTCCGATCGGATCATCTGATCATGTCCTTGTTAAAGTGGACATCTCTCTGACCATCCTCAGGGAGCCTGCTCAGCGTCGACGAGTCTGGCATTTCACTCAGGCCAACTGGCACGGTCTTCAAGCAGCCATCAATCATCTGGACTGGTCTCCCATCTCTACCACCTCTGACATCAACTCATCCTGGGAATTCTTCCAAAGTAAATTGCTCTCTCTCATGCACAGATTTATCCCATCTCGTCTTCAGTTGTCATACCCTTCCTCCCGTCCATGGTACACGGAATCTTGTGGTGAGGCTGTTGCCCAGAAACAACTTGCCTTCGTCTCCTGGAAAGCAAATCCAACGGAAGGAAATCTCATTTTCCTTTCACAAAGCCCGAAACAAGTGTGTGTCCACCCTCAGGAGAGCCAGGAAACAATATCTCTCCGTTCTCAAGACCGAACTCTCTTATCTGTCTCCCTCTTCCAAATCCTGGTGGCGTCTGGTCAAATCCGTTTCTGGTGTTTGTTCCCCCTCCATCCCCTCCCTTACCTCAAACGGCTACACAGCTGACTCCGCACGTGAAAAAGCTGAATGCCTCAACTCTGTGTTTGCCTCTAAATCTTGTGTCCCAAACCCATCCGCTCTGTACCCACCATACCCAGTCGTACCCTGCTGCTCCTGGACTCTGTGTCCTTTCCTCCTGACAAGGTGGAAAAGTTTCTGTCAACCCTCGACTCTGATTCTGCAACTGGACCCGACGGCATCAGCCCACGGGTCCTAAAATCCTGCTCTGCTGCTCTATCTCACCCTCTCTCTGTTCTCTTCACCCTCTCTTTTGCTCAAGGTCAACTGCCATCTGCTTGGAAATCAGCCAACATCACCGCTTTGCACAAAAAAGGTGCAAAAACAGATCCTAGCAACTACAGACCAATCAGCCTTCTCCCAATTATCAGCAAAGTCATGGAATCCATCATTGCTTCGGATATGAAATCTTTCCTCTTCTCCAATGGCTTGATCTCTGATCATCAATTTGGTTTCAGACCAGGTCACTCTACTCTGGACATGCTGCTTCTGCTGTCTCAACAATGGATGGAGGTCCTCAATGCCAAACAGGAAATTAGAGCTGTCTCCCTCGACATATCACGTGCCATCGACACGGTCTGGCACCCCGCTCTGCTCACCAAACTCTCCTCCTTTGGTATCCATGGAAATCTCCACGCATGGCTGGCGGACTTCCTCTCTAGTCGTCGTCAACGTGTGGCCCTGAATGGGTTTCTCTCATCTCCTCTTCCTGTTCAGGCTGGAGTTCCCCAAGGCAGTGTTCTGGGCCCCGTGCTTTTTCTGGTCTTCATCAATGATCTCTCTGACTCTCTCGAAAATCCTCTCTATCTCTTTGCTGATGACTCCACTCTCTGCCGCTCCATTCCTCTTCCCTCAGATCGGCAGTCTGCTGCCTCCTCACTCTCTGAAGACCTGGACAAAATCACAGACTGGTCAAACAAGTGGAACATGTCTTTCAATCCTGACAAATCTCACACTCTTACTATGTCTCTCCGAAAAGATCGACTGGACAACCCTCCCATCTACTTTCTCAACAATCCTCTCCAAGAAGTTCTGTCGCTCAAGATTTTGGGTCTCACTATCTGCCATGATCTTTCTTGGGAAAACCACATTTCCAAGCTGGCCTCCAAAGCCAGTCGCCGACTGGGCATCCTCCGTCGTGCAAAGTCCTTCCTCGGCACACCTGAGCTCCTCACCACATACAAGGCTTTCATCCGCAGCTCAATGGAATACTGTTCTCCCCTATGGGCCGGTGCTCCTGCCTCACACCTAGCTCGGCTTCACGCTGTTGAAACCAAAGCTTTCAGAATTATTGGAATCTCCCACGATGAAGCTATCTCTGAGGGCCTTTCACTCACTCACCGCAGGCAGGTAGGTGGTCTTTCTGTCTTCTACCGACTCCTCTCCGGCCTTGCACCCCCAGCTCTCTCTGTGCTCTGTCCCCCAAATATTCCTACAGGTCGCACAAGATCTGCCAGCAACCCTCTGATGGTTAAACTGCCGAAATCTCGGCTCTCTGCTCACCTTCACTCTTTCATTCCTCTTTTCTCCCGCCTCTGGAACAAACTCCCTCACTCCCTTCAATCCCACTCCTCCCTCCAGGTCTTTAAAACAGCTGTTCACCACCATCTCTTATCTTCCCCCATCCAAAACCTTGATCTTTTCTACCCCCGCTAATTCACCCCAGATCCACCTTGTTTGAAATTCCAACTTCTTTCCTGGAAGTCCTGGCAGTGTCCATATGTTTTATACCTCTCCCACCGCCCCCTTCCCATGCCCCCCACCCCCCCCAAAGCCCTCGCCCTCTCTCAGATCTCTCGATGTCTCCATGTCTCTCGGTCCCTGCTCTCAAATGTTGTGTTTGTGTCCTTCCCCCTCTCTCCCCATCTTGTCTACCGCTCCCGATGTTATATGTTTTATGTGTCGGTTTGTCTTTCTGTGTGATTAATGTTCGCTCTTTCACGAGCCTCGATCTTGTATACAAAAAAAAAAAAAAAAAAAAAAAAAGTGCCTGATATAATGCCCAGAAGAGAAAGGAAATATATAAGTAATTAATTAATCGATAATAATGTAGTAATTAATTAATTGATTAATCAAAAAATACAAAAGCACGTGCTCACTGTTGTGCAAAAATTTCAGCATCCTAGCTCAAAGGATGGCTGAGATATCACCCGGACAAACAAACAAGAAAGAAAGAAAGAAGGAAAGAAAACAAGAAACCGGAGTGAAAACCGAGTCCTCTCTTTCAGCACGCTTCATCGCCGGGCCCCCTTCGGTGCCCGGCAATGACGTCATGCAGCGCCTGAAGATGGAATAGGAAAGGAGTGGTGTACAATAACCATGTGCTACACACACACAAAGAAGTGTGTAAAGCAGCTCATACAGGTGGTGTAGTTCACTCAGCGATATGGTTGGATCTCAGAGAATGACCTAATCGACCAATATTTTAGGGTAAGATAGAACAATGTGTGGTATACATACACAATTGTCTTTCCGATGAAATGGAAAGCCCTTTCCACGAATGTGCGCACACTATTTGCTGTGCCCGTTGAGATAACAAACTCCTCTGGCTCATCTTGCTGCAGCATCAACCACATGGCCTGTTCTCACACAGGTAGTAGAGCAAATTCGCCAAATGAACATGAGAATAATCTGAGGAAGAGGAATGGGGCTCGGCTGGGGTTATTAAACACGAACCTCTACATAGTCCCGAGCATGGCCCCAGTCTCGTTTGGAATCCAAGTTTCCTAAGCTGAAGCAGTTGAGCTGGCCCAAATGAATCTTGGCGACGGAGCGGGTAATCTTCCGAGTGACAAAGTTGGCCCCTGAGGTAAGACAAAGTGAACAGCGAACAATATTTGAAAGATGAGAAAACATTTCACGCCACAAGAGCAAAACTCAGGTACAAACCAAATATATACAATTAAACAAATTAGCATTTCAGAAGCGCAACAGACGCAACATGGAAATGTTCTACGCAGACTGACTTACCACGACGAGGGCTCTCATGGTTGAAGAGAATGCCATTGCATGCAAACATCCCATAGGCTTCTCTAAAGTTGACTACAATCCAATAGGCATACAGCTTGGCAGCACCTGTCAGGAAGGTGAAACGGTGTCGTTTACCCGGGCTGGCGTTACTACGTCAATGAGCTGCGCACAATGGCATTCACTGAAAGATGCTCACCATACGGAGAGCGGGGGTAGAAAGGCGTCGTCTCGGTCTGTGGGATCTCCAAAACCTTCCCATAAAGTTCGCTGGTTGAAGCCTGATAAAAACGGAGCTCCTTCGTCAACCCACATGTCCTAATGGCGTCGAGAAGGCGCAAGGTGCCAACACCATCCACGTTCGCAGTGTATTCGGCCAGGTCAAAAGAGATCTGGCAAATCAAAAGCAAAGGAATAATGAGAATGGTGATGCCACAGTGAAAATAAACAAGCAATAACAAAAAATAATCAAATAACACAACAGGGTGTTACACAACAGCCGGACATTTTCTGACATTTCAGTCAATTTTAAATTCACAGGAGCTCAGTTACAGATAGATGATGCGCACTTACATATATAAGAGCAGCCATGTTTACAAGGAAGTGACATCATTGCTGTACACGAATGAAGCAAAGTTTCTCCTTGACCGAATCACGACTTGGGCAACGTTTCTGCAGAACTATCGGTTCACGATAGAGCGGATCAAAGTGAAAGAGAATGTTGGAGCAGATTACATATTAATTCAGCAGGATTATTTACCTGTGATTTCCAACTGGGATATCAGAGAGTGTGCCAGCACTCTCTATTTAGGGATGGGGTGGAAAAAATGTCGTACACTGTGTGTGTGTCAATGTGTCGTTGGTTGATATCGCCATTTGCGGGTTTCAGGAGGTGGAACTGAGTCCTCCCAGGACCCAAAGTATCCACCTCCGCCTCAATAAGGCATCACGGTTCATGGACCAAGCTGTTCAACCTTTTCAGAGTTTTGTTCCAAGTTCTCTTTTCAGGATCGTCACCGAACCCCGGATTGTCTCCAGTTGTAGTTCATTTGTGGTAATATTCCCAGGGATGGTTCTTGCAATCTCAATGAGGTTCTTCTTCATTATTCCTGTTGCTCCAATTATCACTGGTACAATTTCAATGTTCTTCAGCTTCCAAGATCTCTTGACCTCATTTTTGAGGTTCTGGTATGTGGTCATTTTCTTGATTTCCGTGTCGTTTAGGCCAAAGTCGCTGGGTACTGACTCATATCTCAATCATCAATGCTGTCTTTTCCTTTTTGTTCCTGAGTACAATGTCCGGACGCAATGCTTTGTTTTCTATGGTCACGCTCGATGGAATCATCAGGTCGTACGTGTGTGTGTGTGTGTGTGTGTGTGTGTATGTGTGTGTTTTTATTACTTGTTTCTTTACTTTTTTTTTAAACTTTTTTTTTTAGACATACATATAGATGCTCTACTACTGATTTACAATTGTTGTATTACAAACTTTATAGACGTGCTCACATTGTAAATACTTCATAGACAATCGAACATAGTACGTACTTTATAGAAATATGTGTGGGTTGCTGCTTCACTACCTTCCTGATAATGTTCCGCCGTTAACCTTTCTTGTTAATTTTTTCTTTTTTATTGCTTTATCCTTATATTTTTCTAACTTTCTCTTAGCCCCTTACCTAGAGTCGCTGTATGCCTTGTCTGGGGCAATATCTATAAATAAATAGTAAAAAAAAAAAAACACACCCATATAGGTCTGATTGGCCCTAGAGCAAATGTGTCTAGCGACCCCACCCCCATCAGGTTGATTGACAGTCGTACTCCCGGTCACCCCTTTGATCCCTTCCTATTCCTTTACAAAGAAATCTAGTTTTGCATACTTTTCATGGAATCTTTTCAAGCTATAAAGAAAATACCGTAGCAAAGGATGCTGCACCAGGTATAAATTGTGTCGGATGGTACCTACGTCATTGCCATTGAGAGAGGCAGCTCAGAACTATGCCGTCTGAAGATTATTAATTATTTTTATTATTATTGTTATTAATGAGAATATTTGCCGATTTTGACCTCAGTTTTTTGCTTTTTTTTGGTTTTTGCCATGGTCTGGAGTACTTTAAAGTGATCACTGCCTAGACGATCAGCTGAACAGACCAGGTGGGCTCGTATATGTAGCCTAAGTGACTTTTTAGAAAAGATACTCCAACTTTAGCTTTGCATATAGCAGGTGCGACAGACATTTTATTCTCCGCACCATCTTCATTCTCATTACAACACTTTGTAGAGGGAAGGGCATTCACAAATGTTCCGTCTCTGAGTGTACATAAATGGGACGGCATAGTGGAAAGGGAAGAAAGAATAAGAGCAGCCAGTGAGGAGTTGCTTTGCTGTGCACAGCGTGTGTCGTATTGCTGCATGTACCACCTGTTCTTTAACTCTGAAATGGACTCAAGGTTCTAGTTATTGTTATTTTTGGAGTTATTTGCAGTTATTGCTACCAGGGACAATATTACTTGACAATTCAACTCAACAAGATAGGGTTTGGCATAGAAAATTTGACAAAAACATGACCAGCAACACAGGATTTAAAATAAAACAATAAAATGCAAAGATCTGGTCTGGGAAACTAAGCTTTGTTGAGCTGGAGGGAGGAACCAACGAACCAGCAACATGTGTGGAGCAACCCGGGAATGGTTGTAAAAATGTTTTTTTTTAAACATTTTCAAGCAGCTTAAGCTTTTAAGATGTAAACTAGAATGGCACTCTTCGATGTCACAACGGCGACTGATATGCCTCGGCCCACATTATTACATCATTATAATACTTGTATCAAATTTGATTTAAATCCAATCAGCTGCGCCCAGGTTAGCACATTTGTACCTGACATGACCTCTGACCTATTGACCTCGGGACCCCCAAAATCGAATCAATTAATCTATAGATCATTATACATATCTGTACCAAGTTTGAATTAGATCCCTATAGCCATTCTCAAGTTATAGACCTATTACAGACTTTGACCTTTAACCTTTGACCTCTTGAACCCAAAATCTAATCAGTTAATCGTTACATCATTATACATACCCGTTACCAAATTTGAATTGGATCACTTCAGCCATTCTCAAGTTATAGACCTATTACAGACTTGACCTTTGACCCCAAAATATAATCGCTTAATCTTTACAATATTATACATACCTGAATCAAGTTTAAATTACAGTCGTGGCCAAAAATATTGGGACCCTTGCACTTTTTTCAAATAATGCACCATTTCTTCCAGAAAATTGTTGAAATTGAAAAATCTTTTGGTATCCACATATGTATTTCTTTGGGTTGCAGTGGAAAAAAACAAAGCAAAAAAAAAGCTGAAAAAATTACTAAAACTTAGCTTATTGCACAAAGAAATCCTAAAATGGCCCGGACAATATTATTGGCACCTTTTAGAAGTTGTGAGAAATAATTAGATTTCAAGCAGGTGATTCTCCTTTACTTTGGAATTGAACTCACCTATGGTGCGTTGCAGGTGCCTGCAATATAAAAATCACTCATTTAACCAGTTTGAATGGAGAAAAGGAGTTATTTCGCTGTTTTGTGTCACTGCGTGTACCGCAATGAGCATGGAGAAAAGAATGAAAACCAGAGAATTGTCCGAGGTCAGACACAAGATTGTAGTCAAGCTTGGACAATCTCAATGCTACAGGTCCATCTCCAGAGACCTTCATGTTCCTGTGTCCACCGTACGCAATGTTATCAGGAAGTTTAAGGCCCATGGCACTGTAGTCAACCTCCCTGGACGTGGTCGCAAGAGAAAACTTGATGGAAGATTGCAGCAAAGGATTGTTCGAATGGTTGAGAAAGCACCTCGATCAACTGCAATCAACAGTTTCAAGCTGACCAACAGACACAAGGTACGACAGTTTCAACTCGCTGCACCTTTTTGTTTTCTATGTTTTAGTCTGCCGGCACCACTGCGGGCTACAATTAGCACGTCTCGTCTAAATTACTCAATATCAATCTCCTTAATGAAGCCGTATTACAGCAAAGCTTTTTATGCCTCCGCCGACGAAGTCTCCGGAGGCATTATGTTTTCAGGCTGTCCGTCCGACTGTCCGCGATAGGTTTTCGTTCCTTCGATAACTTGAGAACAGCTTAAAGGGTTCTGAGTCAAACTTGGTGCAGGTATGTATAATGAGGTAAAGATGAACTGATTCGATTTTGGGGTCATGAGGTCAAAGGCCAAAAATCAGAGGTCATTTTAGGTAAATATACTCTTTCCATGATAACTTGTCCAGTGATGGGGTTCTGACCAAACTTGGTACAGTTATGTATAATGATGGAAATATGAACTGCAAAGATTTTGGGGTCAAGAGGTCAAAGTCTGTAATAGGTCTATAACTTGAGAACAGCTGAAGTGATCCAATTCAAACTTGTACAGGTATGTATAACGATGCAAAGATTAACTGATTAGATTTTGGGGGCAAAGGTCAAAGTCAAAGTCTATTGTCATGTGTCTACCCTGTAGTGAACACTGCAGGGCGACACGGATGACCAAACGAGCTTTAACTCCAAGGCGTTCCATCCAATGATGACGGTATTCTTTACACGTGAGGGAAAAGAGGATGATGAACTTACCTTCACGTGTCCCACCGGTGGACGTCTTTGCACCTGCGATGATTAACTCACACCGACACGGAATTAAAATGTACAAAAATACCTGCTTTATTTAAACAAATGCCGGAAACAAAACAATGCACAATAAAAACTATGATTCCTAAATGGGACGTCCAC
Organism: Myxine glutinosa; assembly: GCF_964187855.1. Taxonomy (NCBI): domain Eukaryota; kingdom Metazoa; phylum Chordata; class Myxini; order Myxiniformes; family Myxinidae; genus Myxine; species Myxine glutinosa. The sequence continues at coordinate 110,689,176 of NC_136262.1, forward strand.
ACACAAACTCGAATACAGACAAAGGAAAAAATAACTGTGAAAATAAAGGCGTTAGTTTGTGGGCACATAGCTCTGAGCAGCTCTTGAACCTCGACAGGAATCATCCTGGATCGTCACAGGCCTCCACATCCTTGCGCGGGAACCACAGGCTGCACTGCCGCAAGCGGAAACTAGGCCTCCTGTGCAGTCCGCGTCTCTCACCGCCGAGCGCGAAGTCAGCAGGCCGTGCCCGTTGCACTCGCCCCCACTCATCCCTGTCGATCTTGTTCACCAACACCGATGTGCCAAACAAAAGAAAAATGCGGCCGTGCCTTCAATCGGAACCCCGCGCCAAAAGAGCACGCAAATGCGCCCGCTTTCCATGAACACCTTTAAGTCCAGCTCAACAGGCACCGTATGTGCGACTGCTCTTAATGAACCCCAGATGCCGAGAGAGAAAAACCACAAGAGATGACAAAATGTCAGGGAGACGACCGTTCACCACCGAGCCCCAAAAACCAGACAGCAAGAGGGATAAAATTGTGGTGTCTCAATGAATGTCCCTCACTCAAGAGGCCAAAATGTTGGGGAGAGTATTCTTTTATACTCAAGGCTCTGACGTCATCCGTGCCTGCTCCACCAATCCAACAGTCCCATCTTAGCAGTCCTTGCTCCAATCAATCCCGGACCAATCACTCTTCTTCGGGGCGTGGCCTTACGGACCTTTCCGGCCTTTGTGATCACCAGGTCCGTGGTATCACCGGTAGTGCTCCATGTCCTGTTTCCGGTTGGTTTTATTTAGTGTTATAAATGCGTGATTTCCTGGCTATGTGTGTGTGCTGCTTTGTCATAAGGAACAGAGGAAAAATAACAGAGGTCATTACATACAGGGGATTAACTACCCATAATCCCCAAACAATTAACATAACCCCACCCCTCATGATGGGAATGAAGATACACTCTTACATGACATACGGTCTACCAGATCCCTACTTATGATACATGGGGTTTCTTCTTCTTCACAACAGCCGGAGCACACTGCCAATACAATTCTACCTGGACTAAGGTAATCACAGCCTACTCCCAACAAACGTAACACTATAATATGTCTATAACTTCAGAATGGCTTAATTGATCTAACTCAAACTTGGTACAGGTATGTATAATGATGTAAACATGAACTGATTAAATTTTGGGGTCAAGAGGCCAAAGGTCAGAAGTCATCTCAGGTAAAAATGTGATAACTTCAAAACAGCTGAATGGATTTAAATCAAACTTGGTGTAAGTATTCTAATGATGAAATAATGTGGGTGGAGGCATATCGGTCGACGTCGTGATGTCGAAGAGTGTCGTTCTAGTTTCTTCTTGTGTCAATTGGTGCATCTAAACTTTCATGGTTGCTCAGATTTGAGCACCGAAGAAAAGCAGACCGAGTCCTGGCATGGTTACCTTGACGTGACTCTGAGCGCCCAGGTTATAAATCTCGGTCGGTCGCACCTCGCTGATTATTTTCACCAAACATGTGCTGTCTGTCAAATCGCCATAGTGCAGCTTCATTCCTGTTCAAGGATAACAACAATGTTATGATAGGATAAGTGTCTTTTGAGCCTTATGACAAGATAAACCCTCGCTTCTTTATCACGCCGGCACGTACTCCCTTCCTGGTGCGTCGATGGGTTTTTGTAGAGGTGTTCGATACGGCCCGTGTTGAAGGAACTCGAGCGACGCACGATTCCATGAACCTGCCGAGAAACAAACGGCCATACAACAAATACAGTAAGTACTGTACAACAAAGCTGCGGGATTACTAGCAGAGCATAAAGGAAAACCCTTCCCATCGAGGCCCTCAAAATGAGCAGAAAATAATTATGCCACTTGCAATTCATCATCAAATGGCGGATTATTATTTTATTAATGGATTACACAGCATAGGACGAATCGCTATCGAAACTGCATGTTGTAACCACACGGGGTTTTAAAAGGATAAAATTGCCACAAACCTTTCATTGTATGAGCTTTGATTTTTTTTTTTTTTTTTAAACAATCGCAATCGTTTATCCCGTGTCCCAGCCCTCTCCCTTCCACAGATCTCTCGATGTCCCTGTTCCATCCTGTTGTTGTGCTTCCCTCTCTCTCCCCATCTTGTCTCCCGCTCCCTTTATTATATGTTCTATGTGTTAGCTCTTACACGAGCCTCGACTTGGTATAGGAAAAAAATAATAGGGGAGAGGCAGGTTAGTTGATACAACCTTCCTCCTCACCCTCAGAAATGAAACTTGTGTAAATTCTGCCCTCTGTTGTTAGCTAGTTGCATTACATATCATTGATAAGTAGGTCAAGAAGTTACAGACAAAGAAAGGGTGTGATTCTCCAAAAAACCTGTTTGTGTCCTCTTGAGTAAAAACGCCAACAAAAGGTAAGATCATTTATTGTGATAATACTACATAGATTTCACAGGAGTTCGCATTGGTTGATTATACTTTGTGAAAGTGGCTTTCAGCCGACGCTGCTTTGATTGCCAGGTTAACACACATAAGCATGTGGGCAACATGTGTTGCAAAAGTCCCATGGATGGGTTAGATAATACAGTCTGAGTAGGTTAGTTGATACTGTTACATGCTCCTCCCCAAACCCCGGCCACGGTGTACCTCCGAGCCCCGAAAGGAGTCACGGCAGAAAGATGTGCTATTATGTGTGCCAATGACCAATGGTGAAACCACACCAATCAATTGTTACAAAAACCAAGTATTGTATTAAAACCACACAATAATAACCAGTAACCCACGTACAAGAAAACCTTACTTGCACAGCAAACACCATATAATTTATATAATGGTACCACCAATTTCCTGAATCAATAACTCACGGTCTTCCCAAGTGAGCAATCGGTAACATCCCCCAAAGTCATTGTGTCACGATACCAGGCCAAAGTCGATCCCCTTGGCTCTCGCGATCACAAGAAAAGGTCGTACTGAGACCTGAACCCAGAACGGCTAACAGTCGACGCTGCAGAAGAGCCGCTTGGTGAGGTGTCGGGCCGACGTCCATCCGGCAAAAGTTCACCCAAAAGGCGACTGGGAGTTCACACCTTCGGTTCACCAGACAATGACGCTGACATTAACGATCAGCGGCTCCCAAGCGGAGAACCACGAAGAACCGGTCTCTGGTTCTCCCAAGCGGAGAACCAGAGATCTCGCGAGGTCACATCTTTTCGAAGCTGTTCCATGCGCTCACGCTTTCGAAGCTAAGTGATCTTTCACAATTGTGTTTTTGTCGAGACTGTATCTATCTTTCGGTGTATGTACCTACAGCGTATCTTTTGGAAAATTTTCGGTGCTAATTTTTCGTACATGTATACACAATCGTCAGTTAATCCGTATCGAGTATTCTGCGGCCTAGTACTCGTAGGCTTAGGCTACCGTACCGTCTCCAACCTTGTGGTTTTGTTTTTCTCTCAGCGATTCGTTGAATGCGCTGCAATTATTTTCGTTCTCTGTTTCGTCCCAGTCGTTCACCCCACACCTCCTTGTTTAATATCTCTACTCAAAAAAAAAAAACCCAAAAAATATTTCCTTCCCAGGTCTTATTCGTTTATTTGTTGTTCTTATTTGTTCATTCGTTCTTCGTTCACGTTGTTCGCGATCACGCGATCACGTGGTTAGAAATGTATAATCTCTCCCCTGAACAACTATTTTCTCTCATATATTATAACACCCTTTTCTTCTTCTCCTACAAAAGGATGCTTTCGTCTTGCTCACCAAATCTATTCATTCCAAAAAATATATATAATACCATCTCTTAGAGTTCCTCCTTTCTACATTCCCTAAACAATCCAGAACTCCACCCCTCCTTCAGTGTCCTCAAACATATTTTTGACTCGAAGGTCTCAAACTCATTTTGCAAAAAATGTTAGTTTCCCATGAATCGTACACTTTTCAAAATCCAATCTCACCCCTCCCCTCCAAATCCTCCCCATCACCCATCCCTTTCAAATCTCCCCCCTTGCCCCTTCCCTCCCCTCCCTCCTAAACTCCCCCCACACCCCTCCCCTCCGAGACTCTCCCTCGCTCCTCCCCTCCTAGACTCCCCTCTCACCCCTCCTCCTCAAAGCATCCTCCCTGCTTCTTCCCCCTTCCAACTTTCACCTTCATCTCCCCCAACCTTCTGCCTCGCTCTTCCCCCTCCTCAAATAACACCTCACTGTGCCTCACCCAATCTCCATCAAACCTTTTGTCCGCCCCATTCTTCCCTTTCTCCAAGCTATTCTGAAATCTCTGAAATCTCTGACACACCTTCAACAGCTCTCCCTACCTCTTCCTCCTCTTACCCTACCGCTCCCCCCCCCCCCCCCCTGTTCTGGACCCGATGCTCCCCCTTCCTCTTCATTAACGGTATGGACCTCAAACATCCGGGGCCTTCGCTCAAACTTGACTGATCTCTCCATACAGGTTGCTTCTGACAAACCAGATGTGATCTGCTTAACAGAAACTTTCCTCCTTCATGATGTCTCTGATGCCTTGGTATCTCTCCCAGGTTACTCCCTCCTCCGGTATGATAGACCTGAGCCTCGTCCTGGAGGTGGGGTTGCTATCTTTATAAAAAACTCTCTTCCTCACTCGCCCTCCACTGCCCTCTCTCCACCTCACCCCCAGGAATACCTTTGGCTACGGCTTCCCCTTCGCTCCCACCTTTTGTTCATATGTGTGTTGTACCGTCCAGCAAACAGCGATGACTCCATCTACATCTCGCTGTCTGATAATATGGACCAACTTCTATCTACCCATCCCAACTCTCTCTTCCTCATATGTGGTGATTTCAATTGTCACCATGCCAGTTGGCTGGGTGTGGGTACCTCTCTCACCAGCCATAGCTCTTCAGCAAAGGACTTCTGCGACTCACTGGGACTGACACAATCTGTCAATTTTCCGACCCGGATCTCAGTCAACGGAGCATCTTCTCTTCTGGATTTGGTTATGACTAACTTCCCTGAAAATGTCTGCTGCTCTTCTTCTGCTCCAATCGGCTCATCTGATCATGTGCTTGTCAAAGTGGACATCTCTCTGACCATTCTCAGAGAGCCTCCTCAGCGTCGACGAGTCTGGCATTTCACTCAGGCCAACTGGCACGGTCTTCAAGCAGCCATCAATCATCTGGACTGGTCTCCCATCTCTACCGCCTCTGACATCAACTCATCCTGGGAATTCTTTCAAAGTAAATTGCTCTCTCTCATGCACAGATTTATCCCATCTCGTCTTCAGTTGTCATACCCTTCCTCCCATCCATGGTACACGGAATCTTGTGGTGAGGCTGTTGCCCTGAAACAACTTGCTTTCGTCTCCTGGAAAGCAAATCCAATGGAAGGAAATCTCATTTCCTTTCACAAAGCCCAAAACAAGTGTGTGTCCACCCTCAGGAGAGCCAGGAAACAATATCTCACCGTTCTCAAGACCGAACTCTCTTATCTGTCTCCCTCTTCCAAATCCTGGTGGCGTCTGGTCAAATCTGTTTCTGGTGTTTGTTCCCACTCCATCCCCTCCCTCACCTCAAACGGCTTTACGGCTGACTCCGCACGTGAAAAAGCTGAATGCCTCAACTCTGTGTTTGCCTCTAAATCTTGTGTCCCAAACCCATCCCTCTCTGTACCCACTGTACCCAGTCGTACCCAGCTGCTCCTGGACTCTGTGTCTTTTCCTCCTGACAAGGTGGAAAAGTTTCTGTCAACCCTCGACTCTGATTCTGCAACTGGTCCTGACGGCATCAGCCCACGGGTCCTAAAATCATGTTCTTCCGCTCTTTCACTCTCTCTTTCTGTTCTCTTCACCCTCTCTTTTGCTCAAGGTCATCTGCCATCTGCTTGGAAATCAGCCAACATCACCGCTTTGCACAAAAAAGGTGCAAAAACAGATCCCAGCAACTACAGACCAATCAGCCTTCTCCCAATTATCAGCAAAGTCATGGAATCCATCATTGCTTCAGATATGAAATCTTTCCTCTTCTCCAATGGCTTGATCTCTGATCATCAATTTGCTGTCAGACCTGGTCACTCTACTCTGGACATGCTGCTTCTGCTTTCTCAACAATGGATGGAGGTCCTCAACGCCAAACAGGAAATTAGAGCTGTCTCCCTTGACATTTCACGTGCCTTCGATACGGTCTGGCACCCTGCTCTGCTCACCAAACTCTCCTCCTTTGGTATCCATGAAAATCTCCACGCATGGCTGGTGGACTTCCTCTCTGTTCGTAGTCAACGTGTGGCCCTGAATGGGTTTCTCTCATCTCCTCTTCCTGTTCAGGCTGGAGTTCCCCAAGGTAGTGTTCTGGGCCCTGTGCTTTTTCTGGTCTTCATCAATGATCTCTCTGACTCTCTTGAAAATCCTCTCTATCTCTTTGCTGACGACTCTACTCTCTGTCGCTCCATTCCTCATCCCTCAGATCGGCAGTCTGCAGCCTCCTCACTCTCTGCAGACCTGGACAATATCACAGACTGGGCAAACAAATGGAACATGTCTTTCAATCCTGATAAATCTCACACTCTTACGATGTCTCTCCGAAAAGACCGACTGGAAAACCCTCCCATCCACTTTCTGAATAATCCTCTCCAAGAAGTTCTGTCACTCAAGCTTTTGGGTCTCACTATTTGCCATGATCTTTCCTGGGAAAACCACATTTCAAATCTGGCCTCCAAAGCCAGTCGCCGACTGGGCATCCTCCGTCGTGCGAAGTCCTTCCTTGGCACACCTGAGCTCCTCACCACATACAAGGCTTTCATCCGCAGCTCTATGGAATACTGCTCTCCCCTCTGGTCTGGTGCTCCTGCCTCACACCTAGCTCGTCTTCACGCTGTTGAAACCAAAGCGTTCAGAATCATTGGAATCTCCCGCGATAAAGCTAACTCCAAGGGCCTTTCACTCACTCACCGCAGGCAGGTTGGTGGTCTTTCCGTCTTCTACCGACTCCTCTCTGGCCTTGCCCCCCCAGCTCTCTCTGGGCTCTGTCCCCCAAATATTCCTACAGGTCGCACAAGATCTGCCTGCAACCCTCTTATGGTTAAACTGCCAAAATCAAGACTTTCTGCTCACCTTCACTCCTTCATTCCTCTTTTCTCCTGCCTCTGGAACAAACTCCCTCACTCTCTTCAATCCCACTCCACCCTCCAGGTCTTTAAAACAGCTGTTCACCACCATCTCTTATCCTCCCCCATCCAAAACCTTGATCTTTTCTACCCCTGCTAATTTCGGTCCCCTTGTGTTTTATACCTCTCCCCCCCCCCCCCCTCCCCTTCCCACGCCTCCTGCCCCCAAGCCCTCTCCCTCCCACACTTCTCCCCGCTCTCAAATGTTGTGATTGTGTGCTTCCCCTTCTCTCCCCATCTTGTCTTCCGCTCCCTCTTTTTGTATATTTTGTTTGTCTGGTTGATTTGTTTGTGAAATAAATGTTAGCTCTTTCACGAGCCTCGATTCAGTATACAAAAAAAAAAAAAAAAAAAAAAAAAAAAAAAACACGAGTTCCCAAGCGAAATCCATGACATACACGAGAACCAGGCGGAAGGCTGGTGCGTGGTGAAATGGCAGACGGGCCGGTAATGGAGGCGTACCTGCTCTCCAGCGATGATTCACTTTCGGAACGAAAAGCAAAACCCGTCACGCAGGTTTATTTGCCACAGCAATAACGACACTGTCACAGGAATCCCTTTCCGCTCGACACCACGAAACAGATAGGCCTTCCTTTCCCAATCTCACTCGATCCGCTCGCCCGCCGCTTCTTCTTCTTCCGTTTTCTTCCCTCACCCATCTCGTTTTCCTTCTGAGACATTATTTTTTTTATCTTTGAAGACAGTTATCTCCATTTCACACTCAAACTGTAACAATAATAGTACATGAAACTAAAAATACTTCAAGTGGATGACAACCACAAAGACGGAAGTGACGAATCCGTAACAATACGCGTAACAACTAAACCTACCGACCTGTATCAACTAAACCTACCGACCTGTATCAACTAACCCATTCATTTTTTATTTTTTTTTACAAGAAAATGCTGTAGCCATTTGTAACTGGGCTTCATACATAATATATGTAGGCCTATATAGCCTACGCTGTACATCTTTAGAATATAAGAGTTGCGTCCATCTGAGTTGTGAATATTGTTCCTTTCCTGATATTTGATGCTTGCCGATTCATTTGTTTGGCAGATCTTATTTTTCTCTCTAACTTCACCTTTAGCCCTATTGTTAGATATACTTTACATTACCTATGTATAAATAGCAGGTATACAACTGAATAAATAACAAACAAACAGCTTTAAATAACAGTGATCATTGACTGAAAATACCATTAGTACAAATATTATACAGAAATGATGGTATGTAGCCTAGTTTGATGTGTATCTGTAATTATGTGCATGCTAATTTGTTACCATTTGCAGAAATACCATGTAAATCGATGTATCATCTACCTCATTCACCATGTAAATCAATGTATCATCTAACCTACCAAGGTGTATCAACTAACCCACTTGGTCAGGTCAGATGATACGTTTGACAAACGGTTTTTTTTGTGAGCCACCATCCCAAGTTTGATAATGCAGCGGATCTGGCATGCTTCACAGATATGTACAAGACCCTGATATTTCTTTTGGACAATTCATGAATCCTGTCGAGCTGACAGTCTTCATTATAGGCCAACATAACTGAAAAGTGTATCAACTAACCTGCCTCTCCCCTATATCTATATAAATAAACGGAGAGGCTCACGTACTTCATTTTGGCATAGACATGGCCATTTGGCCTGGGAAGGATATGGCCTACCTAAAAATGACCTCCGATGACGAGATCCATATTTAACTTAGCGCATTTCAGCGAGGAACATTATACACTATCACAGCCTGTGTCACAGCGGCTCGCTGATTCGCTCAGAGCGATCACGGGATGTTCCATCCTCGCCACCAGACTCGCTGCCGTCCCTCACTCCCCTTCCCCCCTCCCCCCTCCCCTCCCCTCCCCCCCCCCCTCTCCTCCCTCACCCCTCCCCCATCCCTCCCCCCTCCTCCCCTTCCCCCCTCCAGCCGCTTCCCCTCCACCCCCCATTCTCCCCCTCCTCCCCTTCCCCCCTCCAGCCCCTTCCCCTCCACCCCCCATTCCCCCCCCGCCCCCCTCCCCTCCCCTTCCCTTCCCCCCCTCCCCTTCCACCCCTCTCCTTCCCACCCCCCCCCCCCCCCATAGTAAGTTACACCACAACATGTAGCCTCGCATAGTTAGTTATTTCTTATTAAATGTGAAGTATCATCTCCTTCCCAGTGTTAGTATGCGTTGAGGCAGGCAGGATAATGGTAGGCCTCATTGCAGCCTAAAGTGCCTTGTCATGGGCCTAGGACAAGCCTTGCAGGCCCGAGGGAGGAGCTGGAGGGTGTGGCCGGAGAACAGCGAACAGCCAATGGGAGCTGAAGGGAGTGGCCAAGGGTGACCAATAAGGGACTGTCATGACACGTGACCCCAGGCGGCCAATGGAGGCCCGTGGAACGTTCGAGTGGGGAGGTCGGGGGGCTATAAAACCTGGCCCGAACCCCCACGCTCTCTCTCTCTCTGGCAGGCTGGCCCTCTCTGGCTCGGCACTCTGAACTCTCTCTGCCCCGACGCTCTCTCTGCCCCGACGCTCTCTCTGCCCCGACGCTCTCTCTGCCCCGACGCTCTCTCTGCCCCGATGCTCTCTCTGCCCGGACTCCCTGCATACAGACGCTCTCTCTGCCACGCGCGCTCTGCCTCGCTTTCCCCGAGATACGCTCCTCGGATTCCTGCTACATGCACATCCGTGATCAACGCCCCTACCGCGAACATCCCCGGCTGTGGTGTCCTGGGTTGGAGCGATCCTTGGGGGTATCCGCCCAATGAGCCCGTCCAGGAAAACTGCACAAAGCGGCCGCGCTTTGTGCGCATTCCCCTCTACCTTCCCTTCCCCGAACGAATCTGAGGGCCCTTGTCTGGGAACTTAGATAAGGCCGTTAAGATTCTTCGCTGTGTCCTATTCCTGTGAATACTGTACCGTGTAAATAAATCCTGTGGTTTGTTTCCAACCTGGCCGTCATCGTCCTTTTAACATTGGCCTAGCATTGCCCGAATTAAAACTGCTCGATCGGGTTCAATAGTGTTAACAGCACGACGTGAGTTACGTGACGCACAACTGCTCGGGCGTTCAATACCAGCGTGACTCGTGCGAGGTTCAGTCCCCATTCTCACAGCTACGTGTGTTGAAGGTACTCGGGTTGTGACCGTTAACCCTTCCACGCGTAGCTGCAGGCTCGGCGGCTGGAATTGCTTAGCAATCCGTCCACCACGAGTGTAGTGTGGGTGGCGGCCTCGTGGACCCGGAGTTCGAGGGGGAGCAGGGCTTAACCCCCCTTAGTACGTCGACGAACCCGAGATCCGCAACAATATACTGTTTATATATATTGAAAGGTGGAATTCCAGATGAACAATTTTCTATATATATTTAGCATTTCTCTGCTCCCCGCGGCGTTTAGAATACCTCGATGAACAGTTTGTTCCTTCCATTGTTCTACCTGTCTCCTGGTGCAGATGGGCTTCGTTCGTAAACAGCATAAGACTGCAGGGTAGTATCATTGGCTGAGGGCGCGGCTGTGCTGCTGATGCAACGCCCAATGCTGGTCAGGGCAGGAATTTGGAATTTCTTCATGGTGCCAAACCCAGGCTAGACAGCTTAGAGGTGAATGTGGGTACCTCTAGGTCATCCTGTCAGCCCATAGGTAGACAGACAATAAGGATTATAATCATCATGACGAACTCACCTCATATCCTTTGGCAAGAAGAAACTCAGCAAGGTATGAACCATCCTAAACGAAAAGGGGAAGGGTGCAGGTGTATGCAACAGGAACAGCAGGTTGAGTTGGTTTTTTCTGGTACCAAATCCAAACTCACAATAATAGAGATAACCTTTAACATTGCAGGTGTTATCCCAACTCCCAGGTAATGCACAAGAGGCTCTATTCCTTATGTCAAGTGCACACCTCATTTTGAAATTTGTACCTGTAACATGCGACTGGCAAGATAGGTTGGACTGTTAGAGGTGTGCGCACTCACCTGAAAGCTGTCTATGTTTATTGTTTGGGTTCGAACCTCGACCCAGCTATAGTATAAAGCGTCACCCAGGTGTGCCAGGTGCAAGGCAATACATCATTGGATAGGGGGAGGACCAACCCCTCTGCCAGCACCGGTTGTTGGTGAACGTTAAAGATTCCACGGTGCGTTTCACAAAGCGTAGGCGAGTTATCGCCAGCATCCTGAACAATTTACAAATGACTGCGGGGAAAGCAACGAATGTTATGACCCAGTAAAACTTCACTAAAATACCGCTTCGGTAGCAACGAGCCCCTGTAAATATCAGTACGATATGATGACGATGATCGTCATGATGAAGAATCATTAATGAATGCGATATCTAACGGGGTGAATATTTACCTATTTATTCAATGACACACACTGTGGTATTGCTATTGGAGGTTATACACCGCTCATGAAGACACCGATGTGCCGGGAAGAAAATCCTCAGCAAAAACACAGAGATATAAACTGCGCAGCAATAAACAAAACGATCACAGAAAAATAGTTAGAAAATAAAATTAAATCGACGCTGACGTGAACCAACGCGGCTATCGACCATTGATCACGTTCCGGTGCTTATACACCGTCCCAATCGTTTTCGCCGCAGGGCAGGTGCTTTCGGCTGTCAAATTTCCAATTAAAATAAGGAACATAACATTTAATATATGAGTGTTACATTCGTGTTTGTCCACGAACACAAAACAGCAATTAAATCCACTGTAAATAACGATCACGTATGTGGGTTTCATAATACAGTATTCAGTCATGCACTGAATTGTCGGACTGGTGACGGTACATCGTGAACGGCTAATTACTGAGTTAGACAAGAGAGAAGAGCCTTGATTAATATATGTTATAATTACATGCACATACACATTAAATATTATATAATTAATGTATGTTATATGCACATACACATCCCTCCCAGAAAGAGCCGGCTCACCTGGCCCGTAATCCCGGTAATCAGAGCGACCCGCCGACCGGGACTCGGTAAGCTCTCGGCTCCATCATGACCTGCCATGCTGTTCATTTAGCAAGAATAACTACACGAATGGGAACCACCTCCCGGAAGTTTAACTCAGCCTAGGTAATTTGTGCAACTCGGAGAACCTGTTTGAATGGGGAAAAACCGTACCTGTGAGCTGTGACGTCACGTGTGTCCAGTGTGACCAAATGTTAATTATCCCATGGAAGCATCAGGAAAAGCTCCCGAATCGAATTCTTAATTCTTCCCTCCAAAATCTATGTACAGCGTCAAAGCACGTACAGTGTACTCGTGGGGCTTGTTTCGTACGTGGAGACACGCGTCATGTTTAATAATAAAGGGTGGTATTAAGTATGTGGGGTTTAGTAAAAGTATTTAATAGTAAAGGGCCTAATCTCCCCCTCCCCATCTCCCCCGCCTCCTCCCTCATCCTCACCGCCCCGTCATCCTACATCCTCATCTCTCCTCGCCCCTCCCCGTCCTCGCCTCTCAGCCTCACCTCCCTCTTACCCCCCCCCCCTCACCCTCTCCCTCACTTATACTCCCCCTTCATTCATCCCCACCCTCAACTCCTCCCCTCCCCTCGGCCCTCATCCTCACCTCCTCCCCTCTCCTCACACTGCCCTACCCATCTCCTCCTCATTCCTCACCCTCACCTCCCCTCATCCTCACCCTCACCTACCCTCATTCTCACCTCCTCCTCGCCCCTCATCCTCACCTGCCAGCCTCACCTCCTTCCTTTTCCCATCTCCTCGCACTGCTCTACCCATCTCCTCTCCATTTCCTCACCCTCACCTACCCCCACTCTCACCTACACCCCACCCTCACCTCACCTCTCACCTACCTCCCCTCATCCTCACCTACCTCCATCCTCACCCTCACCTACCCCACCCGCACCTACCCCCATACTCACCTACCTCCCCTCACCCTCACCTACCTCCATCCTCACCTCCCCTCATCCTCACCTACCCTCAACCTCACCTACCCTCATCCTCACCTACCCCCATACTCACCTCCCATCATCCTCACCTACCCCCACCCTCACCTCCCCATCATACTCACCTACCCCCACCCTCACCTCCCCTCACCTATCCCCACCCTCACCATCACCTATCCCCATCCTCACCTCCCCTCACCATCACCTAGCCCCATCCTCACCTCCCCTCACCCTCAATTCCCCTCACCCTCACCCATACCTACCCACATCCTCACCTCTCCTTTACCTACCCCCACCCTCACCTCTCCTCACCCTCACCTACCCCCAACCTCACCTCACCTCCCCTCCCCTCACACCTCCCCTCATCCTCACCTCCCTCCTCACTCTCACCTAACACCATCGTCACAGGTGGTATCTTCAACATACCTATGCAGTATCACAAAATAATGCATTTTGCATAAATTTGCATAGTTTAGCCAAATATCATGAGAACGTCCATTTTTTGATTCAGCACAAAATTACATAAGCAACTGAATTTGCAGGTGCAAATTTGCAGGTGCAAAGGTGACCGACGAAAGTCAAACACGAGGCTCATTTTCCAGGTCATCCTATAGATTTTTATCAGCCATTCCTCTGGAACACGACGACTGGACATGGGGATTTTGAAATGTTGAAAGTTTGACTGACGTCAGTGATCGTGGAGGTGGTGAGGGATTCGCAGAGTTTTTGAAAATCCTCATTCAAAACCAACTCACCTGCATTGGACGAAAAGTTTATCCCATCTTCCGGAATTTAATGTGGAGCTCAGGTTTCCACACGGCGTGGGTGATCCACCATCAACCACCTTCTGGTGAAACTCCCCAAATCCACAACTGTCGGGGACACCTCTTTGTGGTGGCTGTACCCCCCAATGCAAGTCGGGGGCTACATCTTCTCCATTCTTTCCTCCTACCCAGATTCGTCAGGGCAGCGCAGTCATGGTCAGAGTTCCGATCCCCGATCACAGAAGATGTAGCCCTGTCAGACCGCGGATCCCCATGGATCAGCACTTTCCCTCTTGTCTCTCTCTCGCCCCCTACTGGCCGTTTGTGTATTGGACGTGGCAAGATGGCGGCTGTGTGTAACTGCTCTGTGTTGTGGTGAGTTGTCAGTGTGGTTTTCTCCCTCCTGCCCCTTCTCTCCCTTTCTTTTTCAGTCTTTCCGTGTTTTGTGGTGTTCTGTTTTTCTCTACACTTTGTGTCTTTTGAAAGAGAGAGCTGGCCTATTTGGGTGAGGCCTACCTGCTTTGATAAGGCATTATCAGCATCCTTGTGCTTATGATGCGGTTTATTATTAATTTATTTTGATTCGTTTCAGTTTTGACCTTCTTGTCAGATTTAGGCAAGGTTGTGTCGAGAATGTCCATGATCTCCCTGAAGAGCCGAGACGAGAGGATAAAACACGTGATGAATTTCCGTCGCCAAGTTTACATGGTACTTCCCGATCGTGGCGACGACACAAGGTTGAATATTTCGTTTAAAGTAAAATCCGACGATCGGGAGTATCAAATGTACGCCTCGTCAGCCTCACGAACATGCTTTCACTGTGGAGCCTTTTTTTTTTTTTTTTTTTTTTTGTATACAAGATCGAGGCTCGTGGAAGAGCTAACATTAATCACACAGAAAGACAAACCGACACATAAAAGGGCTTTGGGGGGGGAGGGAAGGCATGGGAAGGGGGGGTGGGAGAGGTATAAAACATATGGACACTGCCAGGACTTCCAGGAAAGAAGTTGGAATTTCAAACAAGGTGGATCTGGGGTGAATTAGCGGGGGTAGAAAAGATCAAGGTTTTGGATGGGGGAAGATAAGAGATGGTGGTGAACAGCTGTTTTAAAGACCTGGAGGGAGGAGTGGGATTGAAGGGAGTGTGGGAGTTTGTTCCAAAGGCGGGAGAAAAGAGGAATGAAAGAGTGAAGGTGGGCAGAGAGCCGAGATTTCGGCAGTTTAACCATCAGAGGGTTGCTAGCAGATCTTCTGCGACCTGTAGGAATATTTGGGGGACAAAGCACAGAGATAGCTGGGGGAGCAAGGCCAGAGAGGAGTCGGTAGAAGACAGAAAGACCACCTACCTGTCTGCGGTGAGTGAGTGAAAGGCCCTCGGAGATAGCTTCATCACGGGAGATTCCAATGATTCTGAAAGCTTTGGTTTCAACAGCGTGAAGCCGAGCTAGGTGTGAGGCAGGAGCACCAGCCCATAGGGGAGAACAGTATTCCATTGAGCTGCGGATGAAAGCCTTGTATGTGGTGAGGAGCTCAGGTGTGCCGAGGAAGCACTTCGCACGACGGAGGATGCCCAGTCGGCGACTGGCTTTGGAGGCCAGCTTGGAAATGTGGTTTTCCCAAGAAAGATCAAGGCAGATAGTGAGACGCAAAAGCTTGAGCGACAGAACTTCTTGGAGATGATTGTTGAGCAAGTAGATGGGAGGGTTGTCCAGTCGATCTTTTCGGAGAGACAGAGTAAGAGTGTGAGATTTGTCAGGATTGAAAGACATGTTCCACTTGTTTGACCAGTCTGTGATTTTGTCCAGGTCGTCAGAGAGTGAGGAGGCTGCAGACTGCTGATCTGAGGGAAGAGGATTGGAGCGGCAGAGAGTGGAGTCATCAGCAAAGAGATAGAGAGGATTTTCCAGAGTCAGAGAGATCATTGATAAAGACCAGAAAAAGCACAGGGCCCAGAACACTGCCTTGGGGAACTCAAGCCTGAACAGGAAGGGGAGATGAGAGAAATCCATTCAGGGCCACACGTTGTCTACGACCAGAGAGGAAGTCCGCAAGCCATGCATGGAGATTTCCATGGATACCATAGGAGGAGAGTTTGGTGAGCAGAGCTGGGTGCCAGACCGTATCGAAGGCACGTGATATGTCAAGGGATACGGCTCTGATTTCCTGTTTGGCATTGAGGACCTCCATCCATTGTTGAGACAGCAGAAGCAGCATGTCCAGAGTAGAATGACCTGGTCTGAATCCAAATTGATGATCGGAGATCAAGCCATTGGAGAAGAGGAAGATTTCATATCCGAAGCAATGATGGATTCCATGACTTTGCTGATAAATTGGGAGCAGGCTGATTGGTCTGTAGTTGCAAGGATCTGTTTTTGCACCTTTTTTGTGTAAAGCGGTAATGTTTGCTGATTTCCAGGATGCTGGCAGATGACCTTGAGCAAAAGAGAGGGTGAAAAGAACAGAGAGAGGGTGAGATAGAGCGGCAGAGCAGGATTTTATGACCCGTGGGCTGATGCCGTCTGGTCCAGTTGCAGAATCAGAGTCGAGGTTTGACAAAAACTCCTCCACCTTGTCAGGAGAGAAGGACACAGAGTCGACTTTGGTCACGTTAAACGTTTCCTCCCAAAGGTTTCGCGTTCAAAATGTAGGGAAAATGGTCACGAAGACACCGATTGCAAAAAGGATAATAACAAGTACAGATACATTCAAAGTACACCGCCCCATGCCAAATAATTAAATATCCTACAGCGCAGCGTTGCCGGGATGCCTCCGGTGCCCGGCAATACCGCAGTGCACCTCATAGAGGCTGCATTGGGAAGGAGAGGTGTACGCTAATTGATTGATTAATTGTAGAATTAAAATCAATAAAAGATTATCACAAAATATTTTCTTAATCAATTGGCTAATGGCATAACTAAACCACTAGTGCTTCATCCGAAGATGTATCTTTTAGAAATTTAATTAAATAAGTCATTAATAAAAAATAAATAATTAATTGATTAATCAATAAATAATGAATCAATTAATCAATAAATAATTAATCGATTAAATGATTAATCAATAAATCAAAAATATCCTTGATAGCCACATCACTTGGTCACTGTCATGTCCAAATATTAGCTTCCGAGCTCAAAAGGTGCCTGTGATATTGGCCAAATGAGAAAGAAAATAAATAAATGATTAATAATGAAAATAAATAAATAATAATCATGAAAAAATTAAATTATTAATCAATTCGGTCACAGAACACATAAACCACCACCATTTCATCAGAATCTGTAACTGAAAAAATGTTTTTTTTTTAGTAATTAATCGATTAATGCATTAATCAATAAATCAAAAATATCCTTGATAGCCACATCACTTGGTCACTCATGTCCAAATATCAGCTTCCTAACTCAAAAGGTGCCTGAGTTAATGGTCAGAAGAGAAAGGAATTTAATTAATGAAATAAGTACTGTAGCGGCTACCGCTGGGTTTACACAATCGCCTTGCACCTACCAAGGACGCGGAGCGATCACCATGCCGGGCTCGTCCAGGACGCCCGGGCAGGCCCGCGCTCAACTTGCCAGGCCTCGGCCGGGACGCCCGGGCATGCCCGGGCACGCCCGGCCACGCCCGCTCTCGACTTGCCAGACCGCGTCCGGGACGCCCGGGCATGCCCGCCCTCGACTTGCCAGGCCGCGGCCAGGACGCCCGGCCACGCCCCCTCTCGCCTTTCCCGGGCAAACGCTCCGGGATAATGTGTGTATATATATTGCTGCCCGATAAACGGGCTTTTCAGAGTACCCGAGTTGTTTTGTGACAATAAAGAACCTCGGACGAATTCCAGCTTTTTGTCGCGTCCATTCTTCCGATTGACGTGGGAGCACAGCTCCTACATTGGTGACCTACCGACATGGACACGGCAGTTGCCCTTAAACTGCCTACCTTCTGGGAGGCTCACGCGGCGGTTTGGTTCGCCCAGGCGGACTCCCTGTTCGCCCTGCGAGGCATCACGGCCGACGACACCCGCTTCCACCATGTGGTAGCAGCGCTCGGTTCAGCCACCGCGGCCCACGCCCTGAGCCTCCTCGAGAGCCCGCCAGCCGCTGACAAATACGGCGCGATTAAAAAGCTCCTCCTCGACACTTTCGCCCTCCCATCGGCGGAACGCGCACGGCGCCTGCTCGACCTGCCCAAGCTCGGCGACACGCGCCCGTCCGAGCGAATGGACTACATGCTTTTGCTGCTCGGCGAGCACTCTCAGGCATTCCTGTTCCGGGAGCTGTTCCTCCGTCAGCTGCCTAGCCCGGTACGCTTCGCCCTGGCAAGCACGACGATCACGGATCCCCGCGCCCTCGCCAGGGAAGCCGACAAGATCTCCGCGGCAGGCCAACGCATTGCAGCAGCGACCTAGGGCCCACCGCCGTCCGACGCAATGCCCATGGCGCCCGAGCACCCGGCACGGTCGACGACCGAACTGCCGACGCAATTGGCGGCCGCTACGCCGAGCCGACCACCTCCAGCACGACGACCGGGGCCTCCACCTGACCAAGCGTGGTGTTACCATCATGCCAGGTTCTGACAGAAGGCCCGGACATGCCGACCCCCATGCACCTTCGGCAGGCCGGGAAAAGGCCGGGCCGGCGTTCATTACCAGCCATGAGCGCCGGCCACACTGGCAACTTACTTTTCATCACGGACAAAGCGTCCGGACGGAGCTTCCTGTGCGACACCGGCGCCCAACTGAGCGTCATACCCGCCTCTGATCAGGACAGGCATTCCGCGGTTTGCGGCCCCTCCTTGGTTGCGGCCAACGGATCGGCCACCCAAACTCTCCCCCCTCGCAACGCCACCCTCTGCTTTGGCGGCCAACGCTTTACTTGGACGTTTGTAACCGCAAACGTGCCCATGGCTCTGCTAGGCGCCGACTTCCTCTGCGCACACGGACTGCTGGTGGACGTCCAACGGCGTCGCCTCATCAACGCCGAGACCTTCAGCTCCCTGGTATGCACATTGAGCAGCTCCGCTCCGACCGAGCTGGCATGCGCCCTCCCGGCGGCGAACGAGTTTGCTCGCCTGCTCACGGAGTTCCCGGCCCTCACGCGGCCGACGTTTTCGGCCGTCGCAGTACGACATGGGATCGAGCACCACATACCAACCACGGGCCCGCCGGTCTACGCCAGAGCCCGCCGCCTCGACCCAGCCAAGCTCGCCGTGGCCAAAGCCGAGTTCGACACTTTGAAACACCTCGGCATCGTGCGGCGCTCCGATAGCGCGTGGGCTTCGCCACTACACATCGTCCCAAAGCCAGGGGGCGGCTGGCGCCCATGTGGCGACTACCGCCGCCTTAACGACGCTACCACCCCCGACAGGTATCCGATCCCGCACATCCAAGACTTCTCCGCCCGTCTGGCAGGACAGGTCATTTTTTCAAAAATCGATCTCATACGGGGATATCACCAGGTACCTGTCAGGGCGGCCGACGTCCCTAAAACGGCCGTCATCACGCCGTTCGGCTTATTCGAATTCCTACGGATGCCGTTTGGCCTCAAGAATGCGGCTCAGGCGTTCCAGCGCTTGATGGACGGCATGCTGCGTGACCTGCCGTTCCTCTTCGTTTACCTGGACGACATCCTCGTCGCCAGCACGTCCCGGGCCGAGCACCTCCTCCACCTCCGAACACTGTTCGGGCGCCTCAGCGAGCACGGCCTCATCGTCAACCCGGCCAAATGTGACTTCGGCACGACGGCCGTTGATTTTCTGGGCCACCACATCACCAAGAACGGGGCCGTGCCGCTGCCAACCAAGGTCGAGGCCATCACCACGTTTCCGCGTCCCCGCTCCATAAAGGCCCTGCAGGAATTCCTGGGAATGGTGAATTTCTATCACCGCTTCGTGCCCCGCGCTGCTCAACTCATGCGGCCCCTCTACGAAGCCCTCCGGGGCAAGCCGGCCAAGCACGACATCGTCTGGTCCGCAGCAATGGACGCGGCCTTCCAAAGCTCAAAGCGGGCCCTCGCCGACGCAACACTGCTCGCTCACCCGGTGCTCAATGCTCCCATCGCCCTCACCACGGATGCCTCCGACTACGCGGTGGGCGCCGTACATGAGCAATGGGTGAACGGGGTTTGGCAGCCACTCGCTTTTTTCAGCCGGCAACCCCGGCCGAACGAGCTCAAATACAGCATGTTTGACCGTGAGCTCCTCGGTCTACACCTGGCCGTTCGCCATTTCCGCCACCTCCTGGAGGGCCGACCCTTCACGGCGTTCGTCGACCACAAGCCGTTGGTTTACGCAATGGCCAAGGTCACGGAGCCGTGGTCGGCCCGCCAACAGCGCCACCTCTCCGCCGTGTCGGAGTTTACCACGGACATCCGGCACGTCGCCGGCAAAAAGAACGCCGTGGCCGACTGTCTTTCTCGGGCCAGCGCGAACGCGGTCCACCTCGGCGTGGACTTCGTGCTTATGGCGGCGGACCAAACCACCGACACCACGGTGCAAGCCCTCCGGGCGGCGGACACGGGCCTCCGCCTGGCCGACATCCCCTTCGCGGACACTGTCCTGCTCTGCGACGTCTCCCAAGGCCAGCCTCGCCCCATCGTGCCCGTTACCTGGCAACGCCGCATCTTCGCCTCCCTCCACGGCCTTTCCCACCCGGGCCGGAAAGCTTCCCAGAAGCTGGTGTCGGCGCGATTCGTCTGGCACGGCCTTCGACGGGACGTCCGCGATTGGACCAGCACCTGCACAGCCTGCCAACAGGCCAAGGTCCACCGACACACCCAGGCCCCGCTGGCACCTTTCACCGTGCCCGAACGACGTTTCGACCACGTCAACGTGGATCTGGTGGGCCCCCTACCCCCATCACGGGGGTTCACACACCTGCTCACCATGGTGGACAGGACCACCAGGTGGCCGGAGGCCGTTCCCCTCGTCTCCACCACCACCGCCGACGTGGCGCAGGCTTTCATCACCACCTGGGTCGCCCGCTTCGGCGCACCGGCGGACATCTCGTCAGACCGCGGACCGCAGTTCACCTCCGAGCTGTGGGGCGCGGTCGCCCGCAACCTGGGGGTCAAGCTCCACCGTACTACGGCCTACCACCCCCAAGCCGACGGGTTGTGCGAGCGATTCCACCGCTCCATGAAGGCCGCGCTCATGGCCGGCCTTCAAGACGGCGGTTGGGCCGACCGGCTGCCGTGGGTCCTTTTGGGCCTCCGCACGGCCCCCAAGGAGGACCTCCGGGCATCCACCGCTGAGCTTGTCTACGGCCAGGCGCTACGCGTCCCAGGCGAATTCGTGCCCGACGCTACCAGTCCCTGGTCCGCAGCTCACCAGCGCTCGGACCTCCAGGAGGCCGCCCGACGGTTTGCCCCCGTGCCAACATCCCACCACGGTGACCCCCAGTCCTACGTCCCCCCAGCGCTTCGCACAGCGGAGTACGTTTTTGTGCGTCATGACGCACATCGGGGGCCACTCCGGCCGCCGTACGACGGGCCCTTCCGGGTCCTGCGACGGGACGACAAGTCGTTCGTCATCGACATCGGCGGCAGGTCAGACCGGATTGCGGTGGACCGCCTCAAGCCGGCGCACGTGGACATCGACCAACCGCCACGGTTGGCCCTTCCGCCGTGGCGAGGCCGCCCCCCGTCCACGGTGCCCCCCACTACCACACCGGACCCCCTCACCCCCACGACCCGCCAGGGGTCGCTTCGGCCGGGTCATCAGGACCCCCCTCAAATTGACCCTGCCGGTGCAAGTCGATTCTGGGGGGACGTGTGTAGCGGCTACCGCTGGGTTTACACAATCGCCTTGCTCCTACCAAGGACGCGGAGCGATCACCATGCCGGGCTCGTCCAGGACGCCCGGGCAGGCCTGCGCTCAACTTGCCAGGCCTCGGCCGGGACGCCCGGGCACGCCCAGCCACGCCCGCTCTCGACTTGCCAGGCCGCGTCCGGGACGCCCGGGCAGGCCTGCGCTCAACTTGCCAGGCCTCGGCCGGGACGCCTGGGCACGCCCAGCCACGCCCGCTCTCGACTTGCCAGGCCAGGACGCCCGGCCACCCCCCCTCTCGCCTTTCCCGGGCAAACGCTCCGGGATAATGTGTGTATATATATTGCTGCCCGATAAACGGGCTTTTCAGAGTACCCGAGTTGTTTTGTGACAATAAAGAAACTCGGACGAATTCCAGCTTTTTGTCGCGTCCATTCTTCCGATTGACGTGGGAGCACAGCTCCTACAGTACTTAATTAATCGCTTATAATTAAATAACTCCTCAATTAATTGATTAATCAAAAAACAAAAAATACCTTTTTTGACAAAGGACTTGCTCGCTACTGTGCCGAAATTTCAGCTTCCTAGCTCAAAGGATGGCTGAGATATCGCCTGGAGAAACAAACAAGAAAACAAACAAACAAGAAAACAAACAGAGTGAAAACTGAGTACTCCCTTTCAGCGTGCGTCACTGCCGAGCCCCCTTTGGTGCCCAGCAATGACGATTTGCAATGCCTGGAGATGGCATAGGAAAGGTGCAGTGTACAACACTCGTGTTCCTATTAAACCGACTGAAGTTAATCCTGAGAGTTTACCTGTTCCCGCTGTTCCGTCCTGCAGTGAGACGAATGATAGCAGCGTCCCTGTTCATGTTCCTAGTCTTGAAAACGATCGTACCTCACTTCCTGTTGCAGAAACGGAAGTGACCCAAACCTGTACAACTTTTGCCACCATCCCCTCATGTAGTGAATGAAAATGGAGGACGATCTGGAAAGACTGGAAATTTAATACCAGTCTTCTAGAAGATGGTCTATTTGAAGAAGCTTTCCAAGTTTTCTGGGCAAATCAAATCCTAAGAAAGCCCTCTTTTTCTTCAGTAAATCTTTGGTGGGACAATACAAAAACCCAGATTCGGGTGTTTTGTCAACAGTTTAGAGCAAACATTACAAATGTTAAGAATATAACAATGACTTGTTTGGAAGCTGACATAGTACAGCTCGAAGGTAAACTTGCTAAAAATAATAATGCAAGAAACTTCCAGTTATTACTAGAAAAGAAGACTCAGTTGAGAGAGTTAATCCAGGAGAAAGCAGCAGGGTTGTTGCTCAGACTAAGGGTTAAGAACTTAAAGGTTTTAGATACCCCTAGTAAAGCTTTTTTTCGTCTGGACTCTGTCAGTAAAGCACCCAAGAACATTTTTTCTGTAATTAATCCTGGCGGAGCTGTTGTTGTAAATCCAAGAGACAGACGGTTATGTGTTCAAGATTTCTTTTCCAAACCGTTTTCAAAACAGGTTGTTTGTGATGAAACAATGAGACTTTTAACCTCTCACCTATCCACGTTAACTGAGCCCCAGCGGCTGGATATGGACTCGCCAATTACGCTCGAGGAGTTAACGCAAGCCCTGGCCGGAATGGACTTGGGAAGAGCCCCTGGAATCAATGGACTGCCGGCTGAATTTTATGTGGAATTTTGGGAACTGTTAGGTCCAGAACCGATGCATGTTCTTGAATCATCACTGACTCATGGAGAATTGCCTTTAAGTTTGAGAAGAGCGGTGATGTCCCTTCTTCCAAAGGCTGGTGATTTGCGACACATGAAGAATTGGCGACCTGTTTCTCTACTATGCGCTGATTATATAAAAAAAAAATATTCAAAACGTTTTGGCGAATCGAGTTTTAAAAAGTAATTAGCGATTTGGTTCACCCTGATCAGAGTTATTGTATCCCAGGTAGATCTATGTATGATAACTAGACAACTCTTGTATGGTGCTGTTCTCTATTGCGTTCTCATCTTGTGTAATACTGCGCATTGTTATTTGCATATTCTGTATCTATTATCTTATTCTAATATCTACCATCGCTTTCTTTGTCTTGCAGATTGATTGTTCATCGTTGTTGCTAATAAACCTGCATTCAATTGATACATTCTTGTTTATGAACAATCAACTCATCTGAAGATGCCTGCTGCAGTCTGCCCCTTCCCGAGCTGTGTCTACGTTACTCACAGCACTGACAATGCCGTTGCTGCTATCCAGCTCTCCATCCACGCCATGACCCACACGTCCATTGCACCAGCCAAACCGGACAAAGTCAGCCGTCCTCGTATCCAAACCGGCGGTACCAGCGAAGATTGGCAATATTTCACCAGAAGATGGGATGGTTACAAGGCAGCGACCCAGATAATCGGCAATGATGTTCGCGTTCAACTCCTTGAATGTTGTGATGATAACCTACGACGTGACCTCCACCGCAGCAACCCACGCATTGAAATCAAGGACGAGGCAGCTATACTACAAGCCATTCGGTCCCTTGCTGTCCGAGAGGAGAATACCATGGTGTCCCGCGTAAACCTCCACAACATGCGACAGGACCGAGAAGAACCAATTCGTACCTACGCAGCCCGTCTGGCTGGTCAAGCTGAGATCTGCAAGTTTTCTGTTGTATGCTCATGCAATCCCCCTACTGATGTCAACTACACCAAGGACATGGTTCGCGATGTCCTATGTCGGGGACTCGCCGATCAAGATATACAACAGGACATTCTCGGCGATCAAAATCAGAACATGAGCTTGGAGGAAGTTCTCATTTTCGTCGAGGCCAAGGAAGCAGGGAAACGTTCCCAGAATGCCTTGCTCGATAGTGAAGGCGCTCATGGCGCAAGCCAATACAAAAACTGGAAGAACAAAAGAGCCCTGATCACTACCGACAAGCAGGCGGCCATTTGTAGTTATTGCGGCAAAACTGGTCATGGCAAACAGCCGAACATCGACCAAAGGCGTCAATTCTGCAATGCCTACGGGAAAACATGCAGTAAATGCGCCACTCGCGGCCATTTTGCACATGTCTGCCGGGGAGGCACGAAAAAGGCGGACAACAAACCTACGGACAAATCAATGGATGCTCATGATGTGGATGAAAGCAGCCAGGTCCACGATCTCCTCTGCTCTGTCACGGAACGAGAAACGGCCATTTGGAAGCCGCAAATTAAAAGGGCCATGGCCACCTTGTCAACTCCACTACACCTCGACCACCATATATTTGACCACCTCTCTGGCTGGACCAAGAAGAAGTCTCAACCACAGCCGTACATAAAACTCATAGCACGGATTGATAAGGAATCTTATGACCATTTCGGCCAGCCACTGTCATCCCGACCAAAATCGGCCAGGCTCCAGGCCATGGCCGACACTGGCTGTCAAAGCTGCCTCACAGGACTTAATATTTTCCACAAACTCGGGCTGCGTAATGAAGACCTGTTACCTGTCAACCTGAAGATGAATGCTGTTAACAGTGGAAGGGTCCGGATTATCGGCGCCATGCTCCTACACCTGTCTGGTCGCACAGCCAATGGCGACATTATTGAAACCCGACAAATCTGCTACATCTCACCTGACACACGGAACATGTATCTCAGTCGTGAAGCATGCGTCGATCTAGGCCTCGTGTCTAGTAGCTTCCCAACCATTGGCGAATCCAACACAGTTGGTGCTGCAGTGGCAGCAGTTATCGATGCAAATTGTAACTGCCCGGTAAGATCGCTTCCCCCTACACTGCCTACATCTATCCCATTTCCGGCCACTGACGAGAACCGAGAGAGGCTGGAGAAATGGCTACTGGAGTACTACAAAAGCAGCACATTCAATGTCTGCGAACACCAGCCACTACCCCACATGGAAGGTCCGCCTCTCACACTGATGGTTGACCCCGAGGCAACACCAAAAGCGGTGCACACCCCAGTGCCTGTCCCCTTACACTGGCAGGCAGAAGTCAAGGCTGGTATCGATCGCGACATCAGGTTAGGGGTTCTGGAACCGGTGCCAATTGGTGAACCAGTGACATGGTGCAGCAGAATGGTCGTCTGTCCAAAGAAGGATGGGACCCCACGGAGGACAGTTGATCTGCAACCACTGAATGCGCACTGCACACGTGAGACCCACCACACCCAGTCACCCTTCCATCAAGCAATGGCGGTGCCACATAACACCAAAAAGACGGTAACAGACGCCTGGAATGGCTATCACAGCGTTCCAATCAGAGAATGTGACCGCCATCTGACAACGTTCATCACACCATGGGGCCGATACCGTTACTGCACCACTCCCCAAGGTTACATCGCTTCAGGTGATGGATACTCCAGACGATTTGACGAAATCGTATCGGACTTCAAAAACAAGTCCAAATGTATTGATGATACCATCATGTGGAGCGACACATTGGAAGAGAGCTTTTTTCAGACATGCAACTGGCTCGACCTGTGCGGCCGTAATGGGATTACGCAAAATCCGACGAAATTCCATTTTGGTCAGGACACGGTCGAATTCGCTGGATTCGAGATCACCATGGACAGTGTACGACCATGCCAAAGGTATCTCCAAGCGATACAGGACTTCCCCACACCAAAAACAATTACTGACATTCGCTCCTGGTTTGGGCTAGTCAATCAGGTAACATACTGCTTCAGCATGACCGAGAGGATGCGACCTTTTCGGGACCTCCTAAAACCATGCACCCCCTTCTACTGGGATGCAACACTACAATCCCTATTCGAAGAATCAAAACGACTCATCATATCTGAAGTCGCAAATGGGGTCCGGATCTTTGACAAGGAACGGACAACATGTCTCGCAACTGACTGGTCGAAGGATGGGATTGGCTTCTGGCTCCTCCAAAAACACTGCAGATGCCCTGGTGAAACCCCACAGTGCTGCCCCGATGGCTGGAAAATCACCCTTGCTGGAGGCCGCTTCACCCATGCAGCGGAGTCGCGCTATGCTCCGATAGAGGGTGAAGCTCTAGCAGTGGCGGACAGCCTGGAAAAAGTAAAGTATTTTGTGTTGGGATGCAAGAACCTGATTATTGCCGTCGATCACAAGCCCTTAATCAAGCTTCTTGGTGACAGACGATTAGAGGACATCCATAACACGCGGCTTGCCAACTTGAAAGAAAGGACCCTAGCATATCGTTTCCGAATTATCCACATCCCGGGAAAACGACACTGCGTACCAGATGCGATTTCACGACATCCGTCGGGTGCCAGACCATCGGAACGACTGCCACTGGTGGATGACATTTCCTCCATTATGGATGTGGCCACATCGACTACACTAAGACAGCACACCTTGACTGGGCTGTGGACCACAGATGACGACTCTGGCATGGAAATGGCTATTTCTATGGCAGCCATCAAGACACTCGATTCTGTGCGGTCCGTCACTTGGGACGATGTTCGGGACGAAACAGCAAGTGACACTCAGATGCTGCAGTTACTCAATTCTATTGAGCAGGGTCTACCTGCCAGTCGGGACGATTTCCCTGTGTCCATTTTGGAATACTTTCCCTTCCGTGAACACCTCTACACTATTGATGGCATAGTGGTCTACAAGGGGAGGATTATCATCCCACCGAAGCTACGGAAGCTTGTCCTTGAGAATCTTCATGCTGCTCACCAAGGAGTCACGGCTATGACCACCCGGGCCAGCAGCTCGATCTTTTGGCCTGGAATCACTCCCCAGATTCATGAGATGCGCAATCGCTGCTCACACTGCAATCGGATGGCCCCATCGCACCCAAGTGCTCCACCTACAGCCTCAGCTGAACCTGCCTACCCTTTCCAGTACGTTTGTTCAGATTACTTTCATCACAAGGGTCGGAGTTATTTGGTCACCGTTGATCGTTACTCTAATTGGCCAATCATTCAGCTAACTACTGGCGGGGCACAAGGCCTAGTGAAATGTCTGCGGTCGAACTTCGCCACTTATGGTATCCCCGACGAATTGGCATCTGACTGTGGGCCAGAATTCACGGCACATGACACCCAAGACTTCTTGCGTCGGTGGGGCGTTAACCATCGGTTGTCATCCACTGCCTTCCCACACAGCAACTGTCGTGCCGAGATCGCAGTCAAAACATCGAAAAGAATGATCACCGATAACACTGGTTCCAATGGTGAACTAGACACTGATCGGTTCCAACGTGCAATACTCCAGTACCGGAATGCACCGGATCAGGACACTAGGTTGTCTCCAGCCATGATCATCTTCAAGAGGCCAGTCAAGGACTTCATACCCATCATCCCAGGCAGATACTTGCCATCGGACACCTGGCGGGAAACACGCAACAATCGTGAGGAAGCTTTGCGCATTCGGCATGCCAGGGAGATCGAAAGACTCTCTGAACACACGACAAAACTACCTCCACTGGCCGTCGGGGACCATGTCCGGATCCAGAACCAGACCGGCCTGGAACCACGAAAATGGGACCGGACCGGAACCGTGATTGAGGTAAAACAATTCGATCAATACGTTGTCAAGGTGGATGGCTCCGGAAGAATCACTCTCCGGAATCGTAAGTTCCTGCGACGTTTTACGCCTTTCAGCATGACAACTCCCACTACGACTGGCAAAAGTGGCATGCTGCCAACCGTTATGCCAAGTGTTATGCCAATCGTACCGAAATACTTAATGTCTGGTACCCAACCCGTCACCGCTCCAAGAGTCTGTCTCAATCCTGTTACCACTCCCCAGAAGGGTGAACCCCAACATGTCATTGCGCCGGGCTTACCATCACAGACACTCCGCTCCACCACCGCGATGACACCACCCGCGAGAGTCGCTAACCAACCACATGTGCAGACCACCGCCACACCTCCACGGTCACTGCCTATTTCTGCCCCCTTGACGGTTCGGGTGATGATGGACCAGCTGGAGGGGACTCCGGCGTCGGACAGGGCGATAGTGAACCACCCACCGGAGACTCCCACAATGGACCAGGAAATTACGAACTGCCCTCAGAGGACTCCGACGATTGATCGGGTGGTGACGGGCCGCCCGAAGCGAATTATCAAACCACCAGCCCGATTCAATTCAGAAGAATATCAATTATAAACTCATGTGATCCTTTTTCTCGGTCTCCAGTTTCGTTCTATTCTGTGTCACAATTGAACGTTTTTGGGAAAGGGAGATAGACAACTCTTGTATGGTGCTGTTCTCTATTGCGTTCTCATCTTGTGTAATACTGCGCATTGTTATTTGCATATTCTGTATCTATTATCTTATTCTAATATCTACCATCGCTTTCTTTGTCTTGCAGATTGATTGTTCATCGTTGTTGCTAATAAACCTGCATTCAATTGATACATTCTTGTTTAATAACATATTTTTCATTAGAGATCTGATAGATGGCAACTGTGTGCAGAATGACTTTGGTATAATTTTTATTGATTTAGAAAAGGCTTTTGATAGCATCGATCACATCTTTTTGGATCATGTGCTTGAAGCTTGTGGATTTGGAGCTATTTTCAGAACTTATATTGCTTTATTGTACAACAATATATTCAGTTTAGTTAAGGTGAACAATGACCTTTGTTCTCCCATACAGGTTCAAAGGGGGGTAAGGCAAGGTTGCCCTGTCTCCGGCTTACTGTTCACCCTTGTAATGGAATCACTTCTCGTGTTACGAAGGAATAACGTTTCTGGAACCCTACCCTAACCCTAACCCTACCTTACCCCTAACCCTAACATGTCCTGGATATCCTTCAGTTGTGGTATCGGCGTATGCTGATGACGTCGCAGTCATTGTTAAAGACAATAACGACATTGCAGCTCTTGCTAAGTGCCTACATTTGTTTGGTTTAGCTTCCAAATTGAAGTGCAACTGGGAAAAGAGCAAAGCTTTATGGGTTCCCTCTGTCAGGGACAGTGCATCTAGAATGGCGCAAGGCCTGCCAATACACCTTCCTGCAAGTTTAAAGTGGGTGGATGAAGGTGTTCGCTATCTTGGAGTGTTTCTTGGATCCCCACAGTACGGCCAGAAAAACTGGGAAGGTGTTGCTGAATGCGTA
This sequence comes from Myxine glutinosa, assembly GCF_964187855.1. NCBI lineage: Eukaryota > Metazoa > Chordata > Myxini > Myxiniformes > Myxinidae > Myxine > Myxine glutinosa. The sequence goes on from NC_136262.1 coordinate 110,718,770, forward strand.
AAAAAGAGATCGAGTAGGTGGAGGAGAGCCCTGCCTCACCTTTCGTATAAGGGCCGAGTTTTGGTCGTCAAGAATCGAGTCGCCTCCTTCTTGTGGCACAGATTCATCTGCCTACAACCACCAGAAGGCTTGGTGAAGGAAGTGCAAAGGCAACTGTTGGAGTTATTTTGGGGAGGTCATCACTGGTTACGGCCAAACGTTGTATGCCGTCCATTGGCCGAGGGTGGCCAGAGTATGATAGACGTCAGGAGCCGTATAATGGCCTTTTGGTTGTGCTCTGTACAAAAACTTTTGGCGAAAGAGCAATTACCAAACCATGTCTTGGCCACCCACATTTTGCAGCAGGCCGGCAGGCTGGGATATGGCCGCGAATGTTTCTTGGTCCTGCTTCAACAAGTTGACATATCTCCTCTTCCTGTTTTTTTTACCAGAGTGTGTTGAATGTTTGGCAGAACCTCAGTGTGCCGTCAAGAAGACAACGACGACATCAACAGCTCTTTCACGAGCCTCGATCTTGTATACAAAAAAAAACAAAAAAAAAACATGTTTGCACAAGAGCCTTTGTTTTGCAATCGGCTTTTTCCTAACATGCCCAAAAGTATGGACCTCTGCCAGCATTTTATAATTGTTGGCATCACAAAAGTATGGCAACTCCGGCATGTTTCTGGTTGTGGGTGGAAACCAGCTCGAGAAGTAGCCGAGCTAGCAGGAATTCGGTCCGAAAGAGTGACTGCAAAAGTGTTGAGAGAGGTGATACGGATATGGTTCCGGCTGAGAGTATGCTGGTCCCACGAGCTCGAACCACTGCATGATGAGTGGGTTTTTCTTGGGTTACTGGTGCACTTCAAATCGGAAGACTTACCCCCGGTTAGCATGGGGTTAAGCCCCTTTCAAGAGACTAGCAGTAAAGAGCTATACAAGTCATGTGTCAAGTTACTGCTGGGGGATACGCCGCTAAATGGAGTAATCCGGTGGAAGAGACTGTTGCCTGTGGGACCCCCCTCTGAACCTGTATGGGACTCCATGTATAGCAAGCTCGTAAGTAAAAGATCTGGTGACCTCCAATGGAGACTGATCCATTGGATAGTCCCCTCCAATAAGTTAATCAACCATTTCTCTCCTACATCCACATGTTGCCCATTCTGCATATGTACGGAGGACGTGTTCCACGCCTTCATTAATTGTGTGAGATTGGTTCCTTTGTTTCGGTGGTTTAATCTTGTGGCACACAGAATGAATGTTGTTTTCTCGTTGCGTTCTTGTATTTTCGGCTTTAATGCCAAGTCAAGCAAGGAAAACATGTTAATGAGGTTTCTTGTCTCAACAGCCAAGCTGGCAATATATCTCTCAAGAAGGGAGAAATTGAACGGTAAACCTGTCGGGGAATGCAATGTCCTGGTGTTCTTCAATGCCCTCGTGTCAGAAAGACTTAAACTAGAGTCTTGTTTCTATAAGGATGCAAACAATCTTGATGAATTCACCAATACCTGGTGTCATGAAGGGTTGTGTGAGGTTCGTGAGAACCAACTGGTAATATTTTTGTAGTTTGTATAAATTTAATGGTTTCTTTTGGTAATTTGCGTGTCATGGTACTTCTGGAACCGTTTCCTTTCATTACTTTTCATGTATTTATGGTTGGTGTAAATATATATAGTATTCTTTTGATAATAAAGGACTTCAAAAGTCTCTTTACCTCTCTAACTCTGCCGTGGCCCTGACTTTGTGAAGGTGGAGGTGTACACCATCCTGGATGTGGGGGATCTCTGGTTCTCTCCTGCGAGATTGATCACCTGTCTCCACGACACAGGTTTGCTCGAGAGAACTATAAAACTATAAACATAAAATATATAAAACTATAAAACATAACTATAAAACAACAACCACTCACAAAATCCAGAATCACTGCTCAGCTCCACTCATTTTCCCCCCTTTTTCCCCACATGTGAAACAAACATCCACATTCTATTCGATCTCATTCTTCCCTCCTTCTCTTCAAGACACCTGTTTATTCCGGATTATCTCGGATAATTCCCAATCCAAAACTATGATCGTTTTGACCCCCATTAACACCTCCTTCCAAGTTTCCATTCTTCCCTTCCTGAGTTTCCTTATATATCCATCTTGCCCAACCTGTGCATCCTCTCCTACCTTTTATTTGTCCTCTATTTTGTCTTTCATCCCTGCTGCTGGTGGTTTCCCCCTCTTGCTACTGTTCCTTTTATTCTGTTGTGTCCTGATCCGGTGAGTGTTCTAAATCTTCCATGAGCCTTGACTTTATATACAAAAACAAAAAGGTAGTTTGAAACCCCTTTTTGATTTGATGCCCCGATCGAGCTACCCGATCCTGTCCAGGAGTCTCTAATATCTCCACGATGATTCTACAGACCAGTACACAGTGCCCATAGAAAGTCCACACCCCCTTTGAAATTTTCACCTTTTGTTACCTTATAACCTGGAATTAAAATGCATTAAATCAGACTTTTTCCACCTTTATTTAAACATCGTAACCCAAACTTCCAAGTGAAAAACAAATTCTACAAATTTCAGAAAATTAATTAACAACACAAAACTAGAAAATCTTAGTTGGATAAGTGTAGTAAGTGCCCCCCTTATAATATAGCAATATTGTAAATTATCTCAGGTGTGACCAACCAACCAATCACTTTCAAAATCACACACTAAGTCAATTGGCCTCCACCTGTGTATAAATTGTAAAGATTCTGATTATTTCAGAATAAAATCAGCTGTTCCTGTAGGTTTCCTCTGCTGGGTAGTGCAGGTCACAGCAAACCCGGCTGGTTTGGTTAGCAGGCTGCAAGGTGAGGGTGCTTCGGTGTCCACCTGAGCAACTTGTTAGCCTTGTTGCGTTTGTCCTGCGTGTTTTTATTTCCATCTCATCTTATGTGTTTATCTTATACTTTTTGTCTTTGTTTGTCCTGCGTTTTCGTTCGTCTCTCCCTTCCTGCTTTTCCCTGGCCTTCCCCCTGTTTGGCGTCCTCACCCTCCAGGCAGGTAAGCAGCCTCACGCTTCCCCGCCACCACTTCCCTCCCTCCCTCTCCCCACCCGTCATTCCCCGTGTTGTCCTTCGCCCCTCCCCAGGACTCCGACATGGCGAGCAGGTGCCCTGTGTCCGGTTTCCCACTCTGCGAGGACGCTGCCCAGGTCCCAGCCCTGATATTTGTGAACCTTTCGTTATTTTTATTGTTGTTTATTGGTTTGATCTATTGTAATCGACTCGTTTGTTTGGGACTTGTTTGATTATTGTTCTTGATTTATTTGGTTTTGATTTCTCGTTTGATGGGTTTTTTTTTAAACCTTTTTTTGCTAATAAAAAAGGCTTAGGCCATTAAAACCATGAGCTCCAAGGATATTTCAAAAGACCCCCGGGATAAAGTTGTGGAAAGGCACAGATCAGGGCATGGTTATAAAAGTATTTGTAAGGCCTTGAATATCCCTTGGAGCCCAGTCAAGACAATCATTAAGAAGTGGAAGACGTATTGTAGCACCAAGACCCTGCCTAAATCGGGCCGTCCCTCCAAACTGTATGACCAAGCAAGGAGGAGTCTGATCACAGAGGCCACCAAGAGGCCAATGGCAACTTTGAAAGAGCTACAGGCCTTTATGGCAAAGACTGGTCACTGTGTGCATATGACAACAATATCCCAAGCACTCAAGAACACCGTCCATACTGTGAAGCAAGGTGGTGGCAACATCATGTTATGGGGATGTTTCTCATCAGCAGGGACCCTGGCACTTCTCAGGATAGAAGGGAAAATGGATGGAGTAAAATACAGAGAATTCTGAGAGGAAAACCTGTTGCCTTTTGCAAGAAAGCTGAAATTGGGAAGGGAGTTCACCTTTCACCATGACAACGACACGAAGCACACAACGAAAGCTACACTGGAGTGGCTGTGGAACAAAACGATAAATATCCTTGAGTGGCCCAGTCAGAACCCCGACCTAAATCCAATCGAAAATCTGTGGCATGACTTGAATATTGGTGTCCATCAACGCTCCCCACGCAACTTGACTGAGCTTGAACAGTTTTGTACAGAAGAATGAGCAAATATTGCCCAATCAAGGTGTGTAAAGTTGGTAGAGACCTATCATAACAGACTCGCACTGTAATATTGCTGCCAAAGGTGCTTCCCCCAGGTATTAACTCAGGGGGGTGGACACTTTTCCAACCAAGATATTCTAGTTTTGTATTTTTTATTAACTTTCTGGAATTTGTAGAATTTGTTTTTCACGCGGAAGTTGTGGGTTACGATGTGTAAATAAAGGTGGAAAAAGTCCGATGTAATGCAATTTAATTCCAGGCTGTAAGGTAACAAAAGGTGAAAATTTTGAAAAGGAGGTGTAGACTTTCTATAGACACGGTATATTTGAAGACAAAGTCTGTTAGATGTCTGGTGTGATATTCTGAATCCATAGCCTGCTGTTGCAAGATTGGCTGTTTATGCCTGGATGGAGTTTCCATCGACATGGTTGTCCGAGACCGGATTGTCATCCCTCTTTGTGATGACATGTACACTTCGAGCAAGACTGAAAATTCGGTGTGTTCTATCGAAAACGACCTCACATCTGGAGCGTGTAACACCCATTAGTAAATTCACCTCCTCGCCAGTTAGAACCACCGCTTGGGTTCATCTTGATCACGATCCTGACCTGCCAAGGTGCCCGGGTGCACCGCCCGATCGGCCACTGGCGCTCCAAATTGAACTAGGTACAGCAGCGAATAGGCCCTTGATCCAGCTCAGAGTGTCTCGACCGATTGGCCGATGTAATCTCCGTAATAATATATGACGCTTTGCATTACAAATGGTACAAATGACAAATTCGATTTGATGCATAAACATTTATTATTAATAACACCGATAAAATAGATTTTTCTTTCAAGATTCACATTTGATATAGATTATGTCGACCAAACTAAGACCTGGTTAAAGAGAATTTTCTCCTGAGACTGGTACATGACATTTTTGTTAAGTTCCTATTGGTAGAAAATAGAGCTTTATGTTACACAAGTCTCAGGATAAAATGAGCACAAGGGGGTGAATTGTGCAGTCCCTCCAGCTGTTACTCGTTTACAGCACAAATGGCATTGAGAAGAGTACCAAAATAAAGTATTTTCCATACCTCCACCGATACTACTGCAAAAACAATGCTTCGACGCCTCAAAATAGATCTTACTGTACACGACACATGACAATCCTTTTTAAACTGCCTCTTCTTTCCTCATGCCTTACAGCACCAAATTTATTAGAAAAGCATGGGTGTGCTGAATGACGTGTCCTTCTGCAACAGTGCCAATTATTCCCAACAGTTCTAGCACCCATCTTCGTGGAACCGGCTGACTCGGCTCGACGTTTGACCGTGGCAAGAATATGTAATTTGTTCAGGGTGCCGGCGATAACTCGCCTGCTCTTTGCGAAATGCGCCTTGGGACCTTTAACGTCCACCAACGACCGGTGCCGGCAAGTGGGTCCTCCAGCTTAACGTCCGGCGCACGTTAATGCCTCGCCCTGCGAGTGAAGCACCAGGACGACAGCAATTGTAGCCAGGCCGAGATTAAAACTCGGGCTCAGCAGCTCTAAGGTGAGTGCACATACCTTTACGCTATACTGCGAGCCTCCAGTGTGACATATGCTGAACTGTAGCACAAGATAATGTACAGCAATGAAAACAAAAGTTACAATCTAACCTCAATAGGCTATTTCATTTTAGGGCATGAAACATGTATGAAACATGTGATACCTGTTGGAGATTATCCAATGTCAAAGAAAAATAAAAAATTCAAAACTGCTTGGAACTGTCGATATCCAGTTGATTTATTTTGTCGAACTACTGGATGCTGTCTGAAGGGGCATTTTGGCGGCACAACGTAATTGGCAGTGCAGGGACACTGCAATGCGTTCAAATCGGATGCTAACCGTCTCTTAAAAACCACAAGTCCACAGGGCCTTTCTTTACCTTGAACTCGATCTCAACCAAATCCTCAAATGGCTCTTCACAAGCATCAACGGATGAATCAGAATTCTCTTTGCCAAATTCAAATCGCACACAATTCTCTGAAATGGGTCTCCATTTGGTCTGATCAGGACGATAAACATGATATTACTTTTTTTTTTTATAACATATGTACAAAAAGACAAATCACATTGTTTACATCTTAATCTAAAAACTGTACATCATGCACGATGCATGTTGAAATCCAAGGCATTGAAGAATGCCAGGAATGCAAAGATAAGCGGTTGAACGGATCGAGATGATACGCACAAAAAAGGTTGCCGGCTGCAACCCAGTGAACCTGCCGAGAACCGGCAAACATGTCCGCTGCTTTAAAAGCATGGATACTTCAACGAAGGTAGCAGGAATTGAATCGACGATTAGCGAGACTAAAACCTTATGTTATCATTTTGTTTTAAGAATCAGACACAGGCCAAATGCATTTTGCCAAAACAAAAAGAGAAGCATCGTCTCAGAAGGATCAACGCAAACCTAAGAATATCGGCCCAAGCTGTATTTCGTTGTCGAAGAGAAATCGAATGTTCACACACCTGTTTGTAAAAACATTTTTAAAAATCATGAAGGTGTAGGTACAAAGCTAAGTGAAACCAGCAAAAAAGAAGGTTTAGTGCATGCACTTAAGAACATGACAGATCCCTGAATAATTGTAAGAAAAATAAATTTGGCTGAGACATGAGGAACAGCTAGAATCTGACTAAAGTTGGAGGCAGGTATAAACTTAAGGAAGTTGGGAGTGAATAAGTGAAACCAATTCCATATCACTCTTGCCCAAAGCCTTCAGTCTCCTCAATGGCATAAAGCAGCTTCTCTTTAAGCTGCTCAAAGCTCTTGTAAGGAGGAAGATCAAGACGGTTAAAGCTAGGGGTGAAGAGGAAGAGAGGCACATGTGTGTCGCTTAACATGCTCCAAAATCAATGAATTACGAAGCGATAAAAAGGGGTGGGTTAATGAATGAGAGTAATGTGGACTGGAATGTAGTCTCAGGAGTTGAACAATGTTATGACAACATGTGCATGGAGATGGTAAAACATCAGCACAAACAGTGAATATCATGACAATCACATCATGTGACCAAAACAAGTTTTACCATTTTCTGGCAGCTTTATTATTCACCACTTTTACAGTTTACCCAATAAATATATATATATATGATGATGGTAAATATATACAGTCATCCCTCGCTATATCGCGGTTCACTTTTCGCGACTTCGGTACATCGCGGGTTTTTCTCGCTAGTATATGTAAAATTATATCGCGGATTTTTCGCTATATCGCGGGATTTTGCGGTATAAATGTATTTTTATATACTATTATTTTAAATATTTTTGTGGTAAAATAAGCATTTTCTAGCCTAAAAAATAAAAAAACGTAAAAAAATAAGAAAAATACAGTAATTAAAACACATTACAAGAAATAAAATACTGTACATAGTGTACAGTAGAAGAGTAGACAAAGAGACAAAGTCGTGCGTATGGAAAACGCAGATGCGGCAGCTTCCACTTGCGCTAGTTACCCACGTAATGGGTAACTAATGCTCTTTCTGGCTGTGCAGTACATTCATCATCGTCATCACCTTCATCGTCATCAGTACTGCACAGCTAATTCATCATCATCTTCATCACGCAAGTTGTAGTATTGAAGAGCCGGGGCTCTTGCTTGATACGGACGAAATGACGGGCAAGACACAAACTCGTCCGAGAAGATATTTATTCTCAAAACCAACTCGGGAACACTGAAAAGCCCGTTTATCGGGCTGCATTATAAAGCACAACCAGAAATCGAAAGCCACGCCTCTCAAGCGTGGCGTGCTTCGGTGGTCACGTGATCAACGGGTGTAGCTGATTATACCCGCACGCGCGACACGCTTTGGTGGTCACGTGACCAGCCACTCTGGCGCCGGGGATCCCCGCCGGTGACGTCACCGGCTGGAGCAAGGAGATTCTGATGCTGGTCTTGCTTGGGGGACCCATGGGTAGCTACAGTATCTTCAATGGTGAGTACCCATTAGAATTTTATATGTTGTTAAAATTACGTATGTTTAAGAGTGTAAAAAGTGTTTAAGAGTATAGGAAGTGTTTATAAGAGTATGGGAAAGGTTAATAAGAGTGTGGGGATGGTCATAAAGCTTTAAAATATATATAAATAATAAAATAAAAATATGGTCGTTACTTCGCGGATTTTCGTCTATCGCGGGGGGTTCTGGAACGTAACCCCCGCGATAAACGAGGGATCACTGTATATATATATATATATATATATATATATATATAGTAGCGGCTACCGCTGGGTTTTCACAATCGCCTTGCACCTATCAAGGACGCGGAGCGATCACCATGCCGGGCTCGTCCAGGACGCCCGGGCAGGCTCGCCTTCAACTTGCCAGGCCGCAGCCAGGACGCTGGGCCACGCCCCCTCTCGCCTTTCCTGGGCAAACGCTCCGGGATAATATGTATATATATTGCTGCCCGATAAACGGGCTTTTCAGAGTGCCTGAGTGTTTGGTTTGATTAAAGCAACTCGGATGAATTCCAGCTTTTTGTCGCGTCCATTCTTCCGATCGACGTGGGAGCCCCAGCTCCTTCATTGGTGACCTACCGACATGGACACGGCAGTCGCCCTTAAACTGCCTACCTTCTGGGAGGCTCACGCGGCGGTTTGGTTCGCACAGGCGGATTCCCTGTTCGCCCTGCGAGGCATCACGGCCGACGACACCCGCTTCCACCATGTGGTAGCAGCGCTCGGTTCGGCCACCGCGGCCCGCGCCCTGAGCCTCCTCGAGAGCCCGCCAGCCGCTGACAAATACGGCGCGATTAAGAAGCTTCTCCTCGACGCTTTCGCCCTCCCATCGGCGGAACACGCACGGAGCCTGCTCGACCTGCCCGAGCTCGGCGACACGCGCCCTTCCGAGCGAATGGACTACATGCTTTCACTGCTCGGCGAGCACTCTCCGGCATTCCTGTTCCGGGAGCTGTTCCTCCGTCAGCTGCCTAACCCGGTACGCCTCGCCCTGGCAAGCACGACGATCACAGATCCCCGGGCCCTTGCCAGAGAAGCCGACAAGATCTCCGCCGCAGGACAGCGCATCGCAGCGGCGACATGGGACCCACCGCCGTCCGACGCAACACCCATGGCGCCCGAGCACCCGGCACGGTCGACGACCGAACTGCCGACGCAATAGGCGGCCGCTACACCGAGCCGACCACCTCCAGCACGACGACCGGGGCCTCCACCTGACCAAGCGTGGTGTTACTATCATGCCAGGTTCGGACAGAAGGCCCGGACATGCCGACCCCCGTGCACCTTCGGCAGGCCGGGAAACGGCCGGGCCGGCGTTCATTACCAGCCATGAGCGCCGGCCACACGGGCAACTTACTGTTCATCATGGATAAAGCGTCCGGACGGCGCTTCCTGTGCGACACCGGTGCCCAACTGAGCGTCATACCCGCCTCTGACCAGGACAGGCAATCCGCGGTTTGCGGCCCCTCCTTGGTTGCGGCCAACGGATCGACCATCCGCACCTTCGGCCCGCGCAACGTCACCCTCTGCTTCGGCGGCCAACGCTTTGCTTGGACGTTTGTAACCGCAAACGTGCCCATGGCTCTGCTAGGCGCCGACTTCCTCTGCGCACACGGACTGCTGGTGGACGTCCAACGGCGTCGTTTAATCAACGCCGAAACCTTCAGCTCCCTGGTATGCACATTGAGCAGCTCCGCGCCGACCGAGCTGGCATGCGCCGTCCCGGCGGCGAACGAGTTTGCTCGCCTGCTCACGGAGTTCCCGGCCCTCACGCGGCCGACGTTTTCGGCCGTCGCAGTACGGCATGGGATCGAGCACCACATACCAACCACGGGCCCGCCGGTCTACGCCAGGGCCCGCCGCCTCGACCCAGCCAAGCTCGCCGTGGCGAAGGCCGAATTCGACGCGTTGGAGCACCTCGGCATCGTGCGGCGCTCCGATAGCGCGTGGGCCTCGCCATTGCACATCGTGCCAAAGCCGGGGGGTGGATGGCGCCCGTGTGGCGACTACCGCCGTCTCAATGACGCTACCACCCCCGACAGGTACCCGATCCCGCATATCCAAGACTTCTCCGCCCGTCTGGCGGGACGGGTCATTTTTTCGAAAATTGATCTCATACGGGGATATCACCAGGTACCTGTCAGGGCGGCCGACGTCCCTAAAACGGCAGTCATCACGCCGTTCGGCTTATTCGAATTCTTGCGGATGCCTTTTGGTCTCAAGAACGCGGCTCAGGCGTTCCAGCGCTTGATGGACGGCGTGCTGCGTGACCTGCCGTTCCTTTTCGTTTACCTGGACGACATCCTCGTCGCCAGCACGTCCCGGGCCGAGCACCTCCTCCACCTCCGAACACTGTTCGGGCGCCTCAGCGAGCACGGCCTCATCGTCAACCCGGCCAAATGCCACTTCGGCACGACGGCCGTTGATTTTTTGGGCCACCACATCACCAAGAACGGGGCCGTGCCGCTGCCAACCAAGGTCGAGGCCATCACCACGTTCCCGCGTCCCCGCACCATAAAGGCCCTGCAGGAATTCCTGGGAATGGTGAATTTTTATCACCGCTTCGTGCCCCGCGCTGCTCAACTCATGCGGCCCCTCTACGAAGCCCTCCGGGGCAAGCCGGCCAAGCACGACATCGCCTGGTCCGCAGCAATGGATGCGGCCTTCCAAAGCTCAAAGCGGGCCCTCGCCGACGCAACACTGCTCACTCACCCGGTGCTCAACGCTCCCATCGCCCTCACCACGGATGCCTCCGACTACGCGGTGGGCGCCGTACATGAGCAATGGGTGAACGGGGTTTGGCAGCCACTTGCTTTTTTCAGCCGGCAGCTCCGGCCGAACGAGCTCAAATACAGCACGTTTGACCGGGAGCTCCTCGGTCTACACCTGGCCGTCCGCCATTTCCGCCACCTCCTGGAGGGCCGACCTTTCACGGCGTTCGTCGACCACAAGCCGTTGGTTTACGCCATGGCCAAGGTCACGGAGCCGTGGTCGGCCCGCCAACAGCGCCACCTCTCCGCCGTGTCGGAGTTTACCACGGACATCCGGCACGTCGCCGGCAAAAACAACGCCGTGGCCGACTGTCTTTCCCGGGCCAGCGCGAATGCGGTCCACCTGGGCGTGGACTTTGCGCTTATGGCGGCGGACCAAACCACCGACACCACGGTGCAAGCCCTCCGGGCGGCGGACACGGGCCTCCGCCTGGCCGACATCCCCTTCGCGGACATTGTCCTGCTCTGCGACGTCTCCCAAGGCCAGCCTCGCCCCATCGTGCCCGTCACCTGGCAACGCCGCATCTTCGCCTCCCTCCACGGCCTTTCCCACCCGGGCCGGAAAGCTTCCCAGAAGCTGGTGTCGGCGCGATTCGTCTGGCACGGCCTTCGTCGGGACATCCGCGATTGGACCAGCACCTGCACGGCCTGCCAACGGGCCAAGGTCCACCGACACACCCATGCCCCGCTGGCACCTTTCACCGTGCCCGAACGACGTTTCGACAACGTCAACGTGGATCTGGTGGGCCCCCTCCCCCCGTCACGGGGGTTCACACACCTGCTCACCATGGTGGACAGGACCACCAGGTGGCCGGAGGCCGTTCCCCTTGTCTCCACCACCACCGCCGACGTGGCGCAGGCTTTCATCGCCACCTGGCTCGCCCGCTTCGGCGCACCGGCGGACATCTCGTCAGACCGCGGACCACAGTTCACCTCCGAGCTGTGGGGCGTGGTCGCCCGCAACCTGGGGGTCAAGCTCCACCATACTACGGCCTACCACCCCCAAGCAAACGGGTTGTGCGAGCGATTCCACCGCTCCATGAAGGCCGCGTTCATGGCCGGCCTTCAAGACGGCGGTTGGGCCGACCGGCTGCCGTGGGTCCTTTTGGGCCTCCGCACGGCCCCCAAGGAGGACCTCCAGGCATCCACCGCCGAGCTTGTCTATGGCCAGGCGCTACGCGTCCCGGGCGAATTCGTGCCCGACGCTACCAGTCCCTGGTCCGCAGCTCACCAGCGCTCGGACCTCCAGGAGACCGCCCGACGGTTTGCCCCCGTGCCAACATCCCACCACGGTGACCCCCAGTCCTACGTCCCCCCAGCACTTCGCACAGCGGAGTATGTTTTTGTGCGTCACGACGCACATCGGGGGCCACTCCGGCCGCCGTACGACGGGCCCTTCCGGGTGCTGCGACGGGACGACAAGTCGTTCGTCATCGACATCGGCGGCAGGTCGGACCGGATTGCGGTGGACCGCCTCAAGCCGGCGCACGTGGACGTCGACCACCCACCATGGGTGGCCCTTCTGCCGCGGCGAGGCCGCCCCCCGTCCACGGTGCCCCCCACTCGACCGCCCACCACCACACCGGACCCCCTCCCACGACCCGCCAGGGGTCGCTTCGGCCGGGTCATCAGGACCCCCCTCAAATTGACCCTGCCGGTGCAAGTCGATTCTGGGGGGATGTGTGTAGCGGCTACCGCTGGGTTTTCACAATCGCCTTGCACCTATCAAGGACGCGGAGCGATCACCATGCCGGGCTCGTCCAGGACGCCCGGGCAGGCCCGCGCTCAACTTGCCAGGCCTCGGTCGGGACGCCCGGGCATGCCCGGGCAGGCTCGCCCTCAACTTGCCAGGCCGGAGCCAGGACGCTGGGCCACGCCCCCTCTCGCCTTTCCTGGGCAAACGCTCCGGGATAACATGTATATATATTGCTGCCCGATAAACGGGCTTTTCAGAGTGCCTGAGTGTTTGGTTTGATTAAAGCAACTCGGATGAATTCCAGCTTTTTGTCGCGTCCATTCTTCCGATCGACGTGGGAGCCCCAGCTCCTTCAATATATATATATATATATATATATATATATATATATATATATATATATATATACATATACATATATATGCTAAACTGTAAAAGTGGTGAATAATAAAGCTGCCAGAAAAAAAATATATATATATATATATATATATATATATATATATATATATATATATATATATATATATATATATATATATATATATATATATATATATATATATATATATATATATATATATCTATATATATATCTATCTATATATATATCTATATATATATCTATCTATCTATCTATCTATCTATCTATCTATATATATATATATATATATATATATATATATATATATATATATATATATATATTCATTCTATCTATATATTCTATCTATATATTCTATCTGTCTATTCTATCTATCTATTCTATCTCTCTCTCTCAAACACACACACACACACACACACACACACACACACACACACACACACACACACACACACACACACACACACACACACACACACACACACACACACACACACACACACACGATTGATATACAGACTTGGCATTTAATATGGAATTTTTTTTTTCTTGACTTGGGTGTACTTTCTTAACTCAGTATATAAATCTGGTGAGTTTCTTTTACACTTTGGTGATTTATTTGTTGAAAGAACCATGTCACTGATTGTCTGTCGCAGCAAGAAGTCAACAACAGGATTATATCACAGGTGGCGTGGCAAAATGTACGGACAGGTGCATTTGATGATTGGCTTCACAGTCGGGTATACAAGAGTTGTTGCGTTCTATATTAGTGGAAAACAACTGCTGCACGTCTCCAAAGGTTATTGCTGCTTCCTCTGGAGATGGTCCGTCAACTCGACAATGCTGTTTGTCATGGAGTGGTGGCTTTACGAAATTACGGCATGAAACAGCGTGCTATTGCTCGGCAGTATGGCATCACTCAAGGTCAGGTGTCAAAGATCCTGAAACGAAATGCTCAGAGGGGTGTCCCTCCCCCAATACCGAGGCCAGGACGTCCCCGCAGAACCACAAGGAGGGATGATCGCCAGCTGCACCGGTTAGTCCGCAATGGCCATACCAAGTCAGCTAATTGGCTTAGGGCTGAGTGGCAGCAACTGACAAATGTGCCTGTATCCAGAAGGCTAGTCAACCAACGACTGGTTCAAGCAGGCTATCGTGCCAGGCGTCCCCTGAGAAAGCCACGCCTGACCAGACAACACCGCCAGCGCCGATTGCAGTGGGCCAGAGAGCACCGTCGATGGCAGCCAGGACACTGGAATCATGTGATCTTCAGTGACGAGTCTAGATTTCTGGTCTATCGTCAAGATGGCTGCGTCCGAGTGTGCAGACAAGTGCATGAAGCCTACAACAAAGATTGTATAGTGCCAAGAGTCCAAGCTGGAGGTGGTGGGGTGACCGTTTGGGCTGCTTTTCATGCAGGGGGCAAAACTGACCTGGTTGTTCTGAATGCAAACCTGAACCAGTTCAAGAACAGGGCCATTCTGGAAGAAACATTGCTTCCATTTGCTCATGCAGCCTTTCGAGGAAACTTTGTCTTCCAGATGACAATGCACGGCCTCATCGCGCTCGCATGATCCAACACTTTCTTGCTGACCGTGGTGTAGAGCATATGGAGTGGCCTGCCATGTCCCCGGATATGAATCCGATAGAGAACTTGTGGGCAGAATTAACGTGTCAAATCGACCACTTGGACCAGCAGCCGACCTCTGTGCGTGAATTGCAGCAGGCTATTGTCACTGCATGGCAAGCGATTCCTGTCCAAACCTTGTCAAATCTCGTGAACAGCATGCCTCAACGTTTACATGCTCTCCTGAATGCTCGTGGGCGTTACACGAAGTACTGAACTGTAATTTTACTGTCCGTAATCCCAGTCGTTATTTAACTTTTGTTTTTGTTAAAAAAAAATTTGGCTAATGTGCAAAATAAAGAGATACTTCTGGAAAACGTACAGAAGTTTAACACAGTACTGTCCATGAATTGAGTTCGATATCAGTTTACATCACTTTCAAGGATCAATTTATTTGTTTCGAAATGTCAAATGTGGTTTTTGTTTCTTTTAAAGGTCACATTAACAAAATCTAGAATAATTTCAACATAATTCCAATGAACTTTTGGTTCAAAGACATCTTGAAAAGTAAGTTCACCCCCACAAAAAAATATTCCATATTAAATGCCAAGTCTGTATATCTATATGTATATATATCTATATGTATATCTATATATATATATATCTATATACATATATATATACATATATATATATATATATATATATATATATATATATATATATATATATATATATATATATATATATATATATATATATATATACACACACACACACACATATATATACACAAAGAATTAAGTTAAGCACCCCTACACAACGAATTAAGGTAAGCACCCCCTAATATATATTCTTTGTGTATATGTATACATTGGCATATATTCTAAGGTATGTGAGATCAAATAATGATTGGTATGACATTAGCAATTATCCATTGATGAAATTGAGTGATCAAAGTGAAAAAAAGTGATTGGTTGAGTCAGTGATCCGATCACGTGGGTCCTACACACGTTATTGACGCAAAGATCGCTAGAGGTCTTCTCAGAACAATGACTGTACGTTAGAAAACATAAACGTCATCCACACTGTCCGTGATGGACCTATAGCTCCATACTTAAATTGAGGTGAAAATATGCCTAAAATTCCCAAAAAATTTCACCTTAAATTATTCAGAATAAAATATTGAAAACGGCATGATTGTTATGTTTTTATGTGACCATAATATCACTTCTCCAGAAAATATAGCAATATCATGGGTATATTACACTGTTTTGACGACAACAAACTTGTAATGTGCGAGGTTGTAAAAAAACGGGGGGGGTGCTTAACTTAATTCTTTGTGTATATATATATATATATATATATATATATATATATATATATATATATATACACACACACACACACACACACACACACACATATATATATATATATATATATATATATATATATATATATATATATATATATATATATATATATATATATATATATATACATTGGTTACAAACACGTACGCTAACATTGTTTTTATGAGATAGGAGAAGAAGACCACTCCTTTTGCATCTGCAGATCCATAGGGTTATCAAAGCAGTTTCCTCGGCTAGTGGGCTCAATCCTGGATGGGTTGCCACTCCAACGCAGGATACTTGAATGGCTCATTCTTCCCAATAAGCTCGTACTAATTTTACCGACATCGGAAAGCTGATAGGCTGAGTCAATCCACCTGGTGTTAATCAACGGCATGACAGGGGCTTGACCTCAAGACCCGAAGATCTTAAGTCAGCCATCTTAACGTTAAGCCAACACCAGGCTTCATTATGAGATAGCCAACTAATAATTAACCCCTCAGTCATTTTCGTAACAATACGTTTGTCAACTTCTCCAAACACAAATGTGAAAGATTTTCTTTCTAGACTTGATCGAGCCTCTTTGGATAGCACAAAATCCTCCATCCAATTTGGCAGTCAATGAACACCATTGTGTATCATACTCTAATCCAGCTGCTCCTATATATGCGAGTGTCATTCAATTCCATCACAATAACAGAGACGTGGTTGGGTTTCTCAAAATTCGTGATCCAAATGCTCAATTAGAATAATATCAATTTGTTTGTGGACTTTAGCCACACTGAATGGTTGATAACACAACTTTGGGTAAGCGAAGGGATCCGATGTGTTTTTGGTATATATATAAAAAAATAACCACCTTTAGAGGCCATTTTTCCCCGCAAAGCGGATATATATATATATGTGACAGTAAACACTGGTAGTATTTGAACACAATGTTATTTATTCAGAACACCATAAAACTACAACAGCACTCGATAGAGCGCATACCTCCGCCAGGCTGAACAGTTTACGTTTTGAATCCCACTGATTGGCCGGATCTGGATCCGGACCTGAACCAAACTCTAATCGGCTTGTTCTTGTCACCTAACCAACTCGTTCACAAAGTTTCGTCCAAATACATCCATAACTTTTTGAGATATTGTGATCTATATCGGTTTTAGCCCAATCACTCAATGTTGAAGAATCACTTATAAAAAATATCTGAGTATTCGGTCGGATCTCCACCAAAATCGAATCAATTTGTCCATATCACACATGCACGCTGTCCACCAAGTTTCGTCCGAATCCGTCCACACTTTTTGAGATATTGTGATAGATATCGCTTTTGGCTCGATCTCTCAATGGTGAACAATCACTTTGAAAATTCTACTAAGCGGATCGGAATCTTCATCAAAATCAAACATTTCGTCCTTGTCACAAACCCGACCACGACACCAAATTTAGTCCAAATCCGTCGACAACTTTTTGAAATATCCTATTCACAGACAAACAGATTTGGGTGAAAACAACTTCTTCTCACCTTCAGTGGTGAAGGTAGTAACATTTTTTTTGGCGCAGATACAGTCACTTACCAGAGCAATTAAAGTATTATAGCAGGATCCAGAGTAAAATCTCAAAAACAATGAAACGTATCCTCCTGTTACACAACTTACCACGTGTGGCTACGTGGCAGCCAAGTCTCTTTCCCCACTTTCTCAATACAAAATTTTTGAGGGCCATTACTTCCTGCAAGCAACACAAGTAGAAATTGTTTTTACAGAAGAATGACAAATTCATGCCAAATATTGTCCAGTTCATCTCATACATCATGGTAATATATGCCCTTGAACAATAAAGAAAAATAAAACATCTCATTCAATGAAGTCTCAAAACTCCAAAAAAAACAAATATGAATTGCCAATGATTACGACTCCGATGGGAATTGTGAAGTCTTAGCATTTCAAGCCTCAGTCTTGGACACGTGGTTTTGCCTTCAAAGGCCCGAACCAGGACCGATCAGCTGAGAAATCAGAGCTTGCGGGCACTCGGCATACTATTTTACATCACATCAATAAATAATTGGTGGCATCATGGTTAAGAGCGGCCACTCAGAGTCTGGGAGCTCGGCGGTTTGATTATTGGCTAAATCATACCAAAGGATTGAAAATGGTTAGTTGAAATTAATTGAAAATTTTAATTTAATTAAAAATTAATTGAAAATTAATTGAAAATTAGAAAATGGTATACTGTTCTCCCCTATGGGCTGGTGCTCCTGCCTCACACCTCGCTCGGCTTCACGCTGTTGAAACCAAAGCTTTCAGAATCATTGGAATCTCCCGCGATGAAGCTATCTCTGAGGGCCTTTCACTCACTCACCGCAGGCAGGTAGGTGGTCTTTCTGTCTTCTACCGACTCCTCTCCGGCCTTGCTCCCCCAGCTCTCTCTGTGCTCTGTCCCCCAAATATTCCTACAGGTCGCACAAGATCTGCCAGCAAGCCTCTGATGGTTAAACTGCCAAAATCTCGGCTCTCTGCTCACCTTCACTCCTTCATTCCTCTTTTCTCCCGCCTCTGGAACAAACTCCCACACTCCCTTCAATCCCACTCCTCCCTCCAGGTCTTTAAAACAGCTGTTCACCACCATCTCTTATCTTCCCCCATCCAAAACCTTGATCTTTTCTACCCCCACTAATTCACCCCAGATCCACCTTGTTTGTAATTCCAACTTCTTTCCTGGTAGTCCTGGCAGTGTCCATATGTTTTATGCCTCTCCCACCCCCTTTCCCATGCCTCCCCCCCAAAGCCCTCTCCCTCCCACAGTTCTCTCGATGTCTCCATGTCTCTCGGTTCCTGCTCTCAAATGTTGTGTTTGTGTCCTTCCCCCTCTCTCCCCATCTTGTCTACCGCTCCCGATGCTTTTTGTTTTATGTGTCGGTTTGTCGGTTATGTGTCGGTTTGTCGGTTTGTCTTTCTGTGTGATAAATGTTCGCTCCTTCACGAGCCTCGATCTTGTATACAAAAAAAAAAAAAAAAAAAGGTACGTATTGCTTCTTCACTGGACACTCAGTATTTAAAGAATAGAACATGGAGAAGCCCAGTCAGTTGGCATCCATGAAGAGGAGGAAATTTCTTCTTCATTACACCGGTGAGTGCGGAGAGAAAAGACCTCAAAATATACAAGTGTGCGTGTGATTTGTGATGTAGCTCATTCATGAGCCTCCGATCATGCAAAGTAAAACAAAAAACATAAAAGCAGTTGGATTCACAAAATATGGACTGTAATGCAGATTCCGTTGCATTATAAACTACGGGGTTCATAGAACACCTTACACATGCGGTGTTTAAGTATATAATTAAATGAAAATAAATAATGACATCAAAAGTATATTTAAAAAAAATCTGGACGTGTACCACCATTGTACAGTCTTATACACCACTTCGTTTAACATGTCCAAGTACTGCAAAACTGGAGGTGGTTGGAAGTGGTAGCATGGTGATTCATGTTCTATAGTGTTCTTATAATTAAATTTAAATAAAATAAAGATTCTAAAAGTCAATTTTTTAAAAATCCGGAATTTTACCGCCGTTGACATAGTGGCTATTACACCACCTGAATTAACCAGTTACATTGGTTCTTCATGCCTGTCATTTGTGTCCTTTATGACATCCTTAAAAACAGTAAGTTTCCAGTTTGGAATGATTTTCCAATTGGTTTGACTGCCAGGCAGTCAGACAGACTAAAAAAATATTTTCTCACTCCTCTCTTTGCATGTGCGATCGCATCGGGACAAATTCAGATCCAAAGTACTGCTAAACTACAGGTTAATTTTCCGATTCGTGTTCAAAATATAACATTCAATTGAAATCAAGTTGTTCCTCGATCATAAACTGACGTTTGTGGACGGACAGACAAACAAACAAACAGAAGTGAACCAATTGCTCAACTCCACTTTGTGTGCGTGGGGTAATAATGCTACCACTCAACAAGAAGGGTGAATGAATAACAGGAAGCAAAGGAAAGCAAGAAGCGTGCTTGCATGATCAAGCAATTGTCATCAACAATGTCATAGATTATATCCAATTGGATGGACTAATCAATGAAAAAGAAGGACAAAGAAGGAGGTTCAGCAAACCCAAAGAAGAGAACAAGAGAACGAAGTTGTTAACAGGAAAAAAAAGAAGGGAATCGGTGCAATAACATGAGAAAACAACATGTGCTCATTGCAGCCACCGTTTCCTACTGCTCAACATGGATGACGTGATTAGGCAATTCTCTTATGGTTTCAATTCCACACTGAAATTGAGGGGATATTTGCTTGAAGGTTAAAATCCTATTTTTTTAACTTGCTTTTTTTACACTTTACATATTAAATCCAGGCAGGTGAAAAGAAAAGAAAAACTCCCCTTCATCATCTGGTTTTATTTATCAGTAATGTTTCAGGCTTTGTGATTCCCAAAAATTCACCAACGAAGGGTAAAGCACGAAACGTCAGTGCTTTGTGATCCATCACGGAGGTTAACTTTAACCATTTTACTCTTGTGCTTTTATTCAAAGATGCCTATTCAACACAACCTCAGGCCATCTCCCACCCATACTCTTGATATTTTCTACCCTCAATAACCCTCTCTAAGCATATCCCTTCTTTTCCAGATTGTTGTGTTTTCTCCCCCCTCCCTCCTCTTCATTTTATGTTCCATTGCTGTTTCATTCCGGGTTTTCCCTTCTTCTTGCTGTGTTTGAGCTTGCATCCCAGCTTGACCCCATGTACTCTTCCTCCTCCTGCTGCTGCTTTTATTCTTCCCCATGCCCATTCTTTCTCCTAGTGTCCCTCTATGGTGTCCATCTACCGTGCTGTTGGTGTGTTTCCCTCTTTCCACTACGTTATTTTGTTTCTGGTCCATTCTGTGTTCCAGCTCTTTCACGAGCCTCCACTTCGTATCAAAAAAAAAATTGTATGCGTTTGATTCCCTTGGCCAATTGGTGAGAAGTTGCCGTGGGAGAGGTGGTGGGCTAAAATTCCACCTGCCTTTCTAATTATACAACTTCGGCCATCTGATCAAGCTCAGGTTATTTCGACTTTAGTAAAACATCAAGAAGATTGTCGTGTAAAGCTGTAGCGAAAATCAACTTGGGGAGTGGAACACAGAAATGATGGGCCAAATGGCATCCTCATTTTGTTGAGTAAGGTCGTACAGGAGTGTGCGAGCACTCCTTACACTCAATGTAATCGCACAGAGACTGTGGACCCTTTACATATTACTTTCCATCCTGCATACAGAATATTAATCATCCTGCATCTTACTATAATTCACCAAATGTCCGTCTGTCTGTTCGAAGGTACCGTAAAAACTGCTGAACCGATCGCAAAGATATTTGGGGTGGGTAATCCTGGGACCCCTGGGAGTAAAATAGGCTATTTGGTTTTCCCAATTTCAGCTTTGGTCTCCAGCATTCTCAGGTTTGGACTCCCGCATAACATTCGCGTTCGCATAACATTCATTGTGACAATGTTCTCGTTGTGACGATGTATGTGTTCACGGTAGTGTTTGACGTGACGGTGTGAATGTAATTTCGTAATGTTTTTCGTTTCGTATTCCTTTCATGAACATTTAATGTTTAATGAACGTTTAATGCCCTTCGATATCCGGGGCCGCAAGCGCGCTACACTGGACGGGCCAGCGTGTACCTTGCCCTTCGCCGTCAGGCTCGGGTAAACCGCTGAGCCCCATCCGTGATGGGGACTGGGGCTTGAGACGGTGTCCCAAGAACGAGGAATTCCCAGTAAGCGCGAGTCATCAGCTCGCGTTGATTAAGTCCCTGCCCTTTGTACACACCGCCCGTCACTACTACCGATCGGACGGTTTGATGAGATCCTCGGATCAGCCCCTGCACGGGCCGTTCTCGGCTCGTGCCGGTGCACCGAAAAGATGAGCGAACTTGACTGTCTAGAGGAAGTAAAAGTCGTAACAAGGTTTCCGTCGGTGAACCTGCGGAGGATCATTATCGGGACAACATGAGAGCGAACGAGACGCGAGACGTACGTGGTACGTGATCGTCCATGTACTGTTTAGCCATGTACTGTTTAGATTTTGATGATTTGCATGTGATATGATTCAACGGATGTTTATATGAATCGTTTAAAATAAAAAAGCCTTCAATTTCTGATATTTTACCTTTTCATTTGGGCTTCCCAATTGAAGCCCCGCCTGTAGGGCGGGTACTGTTGCTAGTAATTAAAATGCAAGTAGTTTGATTCCCAACAGAGAATCCCTTTCCAAGGCAGAAGCACAGAGGCACCAGCCAAGCTCCACCCCTACCCATTACCCACTGGGAGAGGGGGGGTCAGGGTTCAACACCAATTTGGCTCATAAATGAAAGTTTTTGTTGCGACGATGACCTGTTTGCCAATACTACGGTTCAGCAAATTATCGGGTAATTGGGCCAGGGGTTTGAAAACGTGTAAGGAACAAACAAACAGAGTCATGTATATAGGTATAGCAGAGATGGATAGAGAGTACACAGAGAAAAAAAGGAAAGTGGCAGAGACAAAGTTAAACAATAATCCAGCAGACAGATCTTGGACAGATCATGATGCAGGATAATACAGGATAGAGAGAAAGACAGGGAAGTGCTTACCAATGAGTTCAACGAAACCTCCGACTGGCAGTCGGCATGTTCCAGTGACAAACTGCAGTAACCGCAGTCTCTTTTCATTGTCCATCTCTTTCACAACCTGAACATATAGTGAGACATGACAGAAAATCAGGTACACAACGAAAGGTGGATTGGGTAGTCTTCAAGGCTGATAGGTCTGAGGTATGGACAAAGGTGTTTAAAAAAGAATTTGGAGTGACAAAGTCATACTGGAGGAGAAACATAATAAAGAAAATAGTACAATGAATGAAATGATATATAAAGCAAAGGTGAACGAGTCTGTGCAAGACGATGAGATTACTAACAATTTGGATGCAAGTGCTCTTGAAACAATACACCTGCCCATAAAGCATGTTGCATGCAGGCATGTGCTTGGTGAATGATATGATTTAAAAAAAGATATCAGGGGAACATGCTATCCATCGAGTTGTAGTAAACTCCGAATGAAAATCTTAAAATGGTGAACTAGAGAAAGTTCATAGAACACATTACCCCACGCTGTCTCGAGAAACAAGGACATGATGGGGTCTACGAGCGGCAAATAATATTTCGTCCAAGTACTGCTAAACAGAAGGGTTTTCAAAGTGTCAAAAAGGTCATTTGTATTCTATAGTGTTCAAGTATATAATTTAATTTAAATAAAATAAAGATTTTAAAGGTTTCAGAAATAAATATTCAGAAGTTTACCGCCATTGATGCAGTGTCTCTTACACCACCTAATTTAACACGTCACATTAGTTATCCATGCCTGTTGTTTGTGTCCTTTATGACATCCTTAAAACTAAGTTTCCTGTTTGGAATTATTTTCAATTTTGGTTGACTGCCAGACAGGTAGACAGAGGAAATCATGATCTTGCTCCTATCTGTGCATGTGTGATCGGGACCATGTCAGAGTCAAAGTTCTGCTAAACGACTGGTTCGTTTTCCGATTCATGTTCCGATTCGTGTTCAAAATATAACATTCAGTTTAAATCAAGTTGTTCCTCAATCATAAACTGACTTTTGTTGACATACAGACAGACAGAGACCAATTGCTTTTCACTTGATGAGTCTGGGCCTGTTCTATCTACCTATCTCGGTCGTAGACTTTGAATTAATTGCCTTGTCAGCAATTTACATCATCAACGGCCAGCACGATCTTACCCTGGATCAGTTATGAAGGCAAAGCACATGCAACGATGGACACAATAAACTGACCTGCCAGAACCAGGCTATTTGCTTGCTGTTCCTGTTATAATGCCTAAATATGGTGTTTCGTTGCCAATCTCCAAGGTCCATTTCCTGCATTCCACAGAGCATCACCTGTTGCATAGATGGGAGGTTGAGAGGGAAGGGGGTGGAGGGTAGGGGGAATTAGACATTCCATCTCACGGTTAAAATTTCACTATTTTTAACACTTCTTTCCAGTTGTGCACCCCAAATGTATTGCCCATTATAAATCAAACACTTTCCTTCCATGTTTAGAATGAATCTACATTCATACTTTTACCTCCAGTTCGCGCTCGTCAAAATACTGCAGCCACTGCAGAGGAACAACCTCACCAAATCCATCCAGGAACGATTTTGTCTGGTCTTTCACTCCTCTTGAAAACCGCCATTCAGTCATCAACCTTGTTCCATCGGGAGTTGGGATTGTGTAGGAAAGGTAAAGGAATGAAGTAGGTGAGAACTCAAAGCAAATATTTTCTTTTTTTAATGAAAGTATCAGTTACAGGCTGAAGAAACTCTTGCTACTCGACCCTGGGACATTTTACTCTACCGGTGTCAAATTGCACTAACATTTAGGTATGTAATAATCTGATATGTAGGCCGAGGGCTTTCAGAATAGCCGAGAGGTATGCGCACTCATCTCTGAACTGTTTAGCCTGGGTTCAAATATTGAAAAGGAAAAATTCCCTTTTTTAAGGCCATTTTCCCTGCTAGAGCGGAGGTTAGCCTTGCGGGCCCCATGACCATCATTATAGTTACCTTTTTGAGACTATTTTTTATGGCCGGATGCCCTTCCTGACGCCAACCCTTTAGTCACCTTTTGCGACACGCAGGGATACGGTGTACCTATTCCAAATGGGTTCAAATATTGACCTGGTTTCTAATCTTGAAACCATCACCCTGGTTTTTTGCAGGTAAAGCGAGGCATCAACATGTGTGCCGTCCCTGAAATGGACGTTAAAATGGGTGCCCCATATGTGGATGTTAAAGATCCCAGGTGTCCACAAAAATTTGGCGAGTTATTGAAAATCTGAAAATTATTATCTGAACTATTATACAACAACAACAACATGCATTTTAAGGCCATTTTCCCTGCTAGAGCGGGGGTTAGCCATCTGAACTATTATATTGAACGAAATTATTATATTGAAAATCTGAACTATTGAAAATTATTATCCATTACTGAAAATTACTAAAATGACAAATTATTGCCTGGACTGCAGGTAGCAAGCGATCTGATATTCTTGGAGGTTCTTTGACACCAGGTGACACTGCTTGCTATGTTAGAGCATGATTGCTCTCTGGGCAGCAGATTCTGCACCGAAAATTAATTGATCAGATCATTTGCACGTTTCATGTGAACAGCCTTCGTCGACTACGAAGAATCCTCCCCCTAATTTCTGTCTGATCCTCTCTACTTATTTATCAACTTTCAGTCAGACAAAGAAGGACTGGTCATCTACTTGGAAATACGTCCTTCAATGCTGTCAAGTCCCATGTCCTCACCTTCATAAAGTGTGCCAAATAAACCCCTTGATCTATTTCTGTAATCAACCTTTTCTCACGAGTGAAGTGCAGCTTCCGGGGCTCCTCGACCTTACCATCAACCACAACCTGTCCTGATTGGATCAGATCAATAAACTAGCTTCTTCGGCTGGGTACTGCCTTGGAATACCCTGTCAAGTCCATTATGGGGTGGTTTTCCATTGTGCCCATTATAAATGTTCCACTGTGCCCATCCTCCAATTTCACTTTATCAAGTCCTTTCTGGGTAACTTTCCACCAAACAAACACAAGGCATTAAAATGCACACGTGCCACAGAATATGGCGCCAGACTACTCTACCAGTGTCGGAGGGGAGAAGGGTAGGTGTGGGGTGATCACATTCTAGATACAAGTATTGTACTTTAAATAGATTGGGTAAAATATTGGCAGATGCAATATAACATAAAGAGATGTAATGTTCTGGGAATGGGTAAAGATAATGAAAATAGAGGTAATGTAATGCAAGGGGCAATCTTGGAGTGCTTCACACAGGAAAAGGATCTGGCGGTGCTCATAGATACGAGGGCTGGGAGGGGCCTCCTCATGTGTCCAAGTTTCTTGTATGTCCTTATATATCCTTGGAATGATGTTAAATCGGCTGTCCTGTCTGCTAGCATTCGCCGATGGAAGTTAAAGATCACATTTAATTACAATGAACTACAAGGAACATTAATAAAAGGCAAGGCCATTTGGCCCATCATGCCTGTGGTACATCAACACCTCATTAACTTGGCCTTTCAAAAGAGTAGGCAATTTTGTGCTGGTACTTTGGCCAAATTACAAATTCCTCTAATAACCCACAAAACCCTGCGCCAGAACGACGACCTAAGGTTAGCTCCAAATCATGGAAAAATTCGCAACTTGTGAATGCACTGGATGCTCTGTTTGAGTACGAGATCTGGGAAGGAGTTGGTGGCGAGGGTGAATGATACGGATGAAGGCAATTAATGAAAACCCCGTATATTTACATTCACAAAACAACAAAATAGTCAAGGCCAAAAAACATGAGGGCCCCCGTGGGTGGAAAATAAAAGAAAGATGGGAAAATACAATCAGGATGATTAAGCCACAGATGATTGCCTCACAGTAGAATATAAAATAAAACATGAGGCACTTCAGAGAACTTTGCAGAGGAGCGTTCTCGATGGCACCAACACCAACTTTCCAGATGGTGCAAACTACTCGTGGCCTCGGAAGGGCATCCCAGAATCCCGTTCTCAGTGTGGCTCAAGTCGCGAATGAGCAGAGAAGGGGACCCTAGATTTTGCACCAGATGAGACAGTCCCCCAGGGTGCTACAGGGCATCTGTCATTCTGACAGAAAGCCTGTGAGAACATCGACTCCATGGGCAACTACCCTCTAGCAAACACCGCAGGACCAGGAACGGAACCCGTAAGCGGGAAGGAACCCACAAACCCCACATCCTGCAGCATGCCCCAAGAGCTTGCAACAGAACCAATGTTTTACTAAAATGGACAGGTGGTGGCACCGCCCCGGTCAGCGGAAAGCCTCCCACCTGGTTATTAAACTTAACATTTTAACTAGCACGCACACGCACACGCACACACACCTCTTACCCAATATACTCTTCCTTGTTTTCTTCTGTAACCAAGATCTCAGCACCATCAGACTTTAATTCGTGAGACGTCACTTTCCCCAGCACTTCCATGTCAACAGCGAAGTACATCTCCAACTCGCACTCCTCTATATTGTTGTCCCTGCAGCATCACGGATGACAAACACAATGTGGCCGATTCAATCTACAAAGGTTGAATGCAATCAAAATTGCCTATGGGATTTGAATGTGGGATCCCAGCTATGTGTTTGGATGAGAATGGCAAACAGGTCAATCCTGAAGTCATCAAGGTTCATGCAACATTTCAAATCGTGAAACGGAAAGAAATCCTGAGAAATCTCTGCTTTTAGCCAAACAATCAGACTCTACGTGTACTATAACAGTTTTCCTGACACAAATTGCAAGGTGTATGCTGGGCTGGACGACCAACCGGATCCAGATGAGAGAGTTGTAGAACTCGGCATCGATGGACTCCAGATCCTTAAGGGTGAGTTTCTTTCCAAGCATAAGCTTATAGAAGGGCAGTGAAAACCCCGTGTCAATGAACTTTCCATGATACAAGGCCTGGCCAAGAAGAAGGGAGGTTAGGAAGGTTGTAAAACGTTGGAGAGTTTTACAACAAGAGCATGAAACATACTGTACAACCAACCATGGCGATGAAGCGGCCGATGAATCGAAAGTACCCAAGGTGATCGGGGTTTATGTACGAGGCTGGGTTAATCTGCAGGCAGTAGTTGTTCTTGCCAGCGTACTCAAACAGGCAGTACATAGGATTGAGGACTTCATGGGACAGCAGGAAGAACCATTCCCTAAAAACAAGAAAAAAAAGGAAGGCAATAGAGAACTAGAGTTCAAAGAATACATTAACCTGCTCAGTGTCACTTCAATTGTAATAAAATAATGACTCGTTAAATAAAATAATTAAAATTATATATATATATATATATATATATATAATAAAATAATGATAAATCAAATAATGATAAATCAAATAATGATAAAGAGAATAAGGACAAATAAAAAAATGAAAAAAATATATCTATATCGATATATATAT
Source organism: Myxine glutinosa (assembly GCF_964187855.1). NCBI lineage: Eukaryota > Metazoa > Chordata > Myxini > Myxiniformes > Myxinidae > Myxine > Myxine glutinosa. Next base: position 110,746,611 of record NC_136262.1, read on the forward strand.
ACAGTCACGTGAAAAAGTAAGTACACCCCATGTAAAGTTTTGACTTTTTCAACATATTTCAACATACAGCTATTTGATCTTCATTTCAACAATATTGAAAGATAAAGGTGATATAATATAACAAATATCATGAAACATTTACATTTTGTCATCCATTGTATAATTTAAATAAACATAAATGCAAATTTCGCATGTGGAAAAAGTAAGTACACCCTTGGCTCTAATACGTGGTATTGCCCCCTTTGGCAGAAACAACCTCAAGTCGGCGTTTCTTATAACTGTCTACCAGTCTTTGACATCGACTGGGAGAAATTTTTGCCCACTCCTCCATGCAGAATTCTTTCAGCTGTGCGATGTTTGAGGGGTTTCTTGCATGCACAGCTCGTTTCAAATCCCCCCACAACATCTCGATGGGATTTAGATCCGGGCTTTGACTTGGCCATTCCAGAAACCTCCATTTCTTTCTTTTCAGCCATTCCTTGGTGGATTTACTGGTATGTTTAGGATCATTGTCATGTTGCAAGGTCCACCTTCGGTTGAGCTTCAACTTTCCGACAGATGGCCTCACTGTCGGACCTCAAGCACCCTCTGGAACAATGAAGAATTAATAGTAGATTCTATGATGGTGAGCTGCCCAGGCCCTGATGCAGTGATGCAGCAAAGCTGCCCCAAAACATAATATTTCCACCACCATGCTTTTCAGTTGGTATCAGGTTCTTGTGGTTAAATGCTGTCTTTGGTTTTCGCGAAACATGTCTTCTGGCACTGTGGCCAAATAGCTCTACCTTTGACTCATCTGTCCAGAGCACATTGTTCCAGGGGCGCTGGTCTTTGCCTAGGTGTTCATTGGCAAACTTTAGTCTTGCCCTGATGTTCTTTCTGGACAGCAACGGTTTCCTCCTGGCACACCTCCCATGTCGATCTAATTTGTGCAGCCTCTTTTTTATGGTAGACTTGTGCACTTTGACATCAACAGTGGCAAGAGCTACCTGTAGGTCCCGTGATGACATTCTGGGGTTCTTAGAGACTTCTTTCAGCATCTTGCGGTCTGCTCTCGGGCTGAACTTGCTGGGGCGGCCTGGCCTGAACAAGTTGGCAGTTGTTTGGAATCTTCTCCACTTGTAGATGATCTTCCGGACAGTCGAATGATTGATTTCAAATTGTTTGGAGATCTTTTTAAATCCCTTCCCAGACTCGTAGGCGTCTATAACCTTCTTTCTGAAGGCCTCAGAGAGCTCTTTTGATCTAGGCACGGTGACGCCGCACACTTCAACAACAAAGAGCAAACCAAACTAAATGTCTGAGGTTTAAATAAGACAGGTTCCTCCAAGATCTTCTCTAACGATGTTCTAATCATTTGCACCTGAGCTGGTGCACCTGATTCTAATTTTAGGTATTTGAAGTAGTGATAAATGTAGGGGTGTACTTACTTTTTCCACATGCGAAATTTGCATTTATGTTTATTTAAATTATACAATGGACTACAAAATGTAAATGTTTCATGATATTTGTTACATTATATCACCTTTATCTTTAAAAGGCTTTAAAAGGCATTTAAAAGGCTTTTCTCAATTTCCTCTCCAACTCATTCCACCTCAAAAAAAAGAAATTCAATATCTTATACGTCTCCCTCACTACATGGTCTAAATTCACATTCATTCCATCCCTCCTCCATCATTCTGAACCGGATTGCTAACTTGAAAATCACAACAAACCCAATTTGTTTTCAATGTTCGTCTTTCATTAATCATCCACTTTCTAAACTCCCCTCTTGCCCCTCCCATCCAAATCCCTCCCCTTGCACCTACACTCCTAAACTCCCTCCTTGCCCCGCCACTCTTAAACTCCCCCCCTACCCCTCCACTCCTGAACTCCCCCCTTGCCCTTCCACTCCTGAACTCCCCCCTTGCCCTTCCCCTCCTAAACTCCCCCCTCACTCCTCCCCTTCAAAACTCCCCCCCAACCCCTCCCATTCAAATCTCCCCCCATACCATTCCTCTCCAATTCTCCCTCCTCCCCCCTCCTCCTCAAAGCTGCCTCCTTCCCACTTCGTCTCCCTTCTATCTCATACCTCCACCCCCACCAACCTTCTTCTTTCCTCTGCCCCCCCTCAAACAACCCCTCTCTGTGCCTCATCCCTTCACCTTCAAACCTTTCATCCTCCTCATCCTTCCCTTTCTTGGAACTCTTCTGCAATCGCTGACACACTAACAACTGCTCTCCCTACCTCCCCCTCTCATCCTTCATCTTACCCTACTCCTCCCCCTCTCTCTTCATTAACGGTATGGACCTCAAACATCCGGGGCCTTCGCTCAAACCTGACTGATCTCTCCATACAGGTTGCTTCTGACAATCCAGACTTGATCTGCTGAACAGAGACTTTCCTCCTTCAAGATGTCTCTGATTCCTTAATATCTCTTCCTGGTTACTCCCTCCTCCGGTATGATAGACCTGAGCCTCGGCCTGGTGGTGGGGTGGCTATCTTTATCAAAAACTCTCTTCCTCACTCTCCTTGCACTGCCCTCTCTCCTCCTCACCCCCAGGAGTACCTCTGGCTACGGCTTCCTCTCCGCTCCCACCTTTTGTTCATATGTGTTCTGTACCGTCCCCCAAACAGTGATGACTCCATCTACATTTCACTGTCTGACAACATGGACCAACTTCTATCCACTCATCCCAACTCTCTCTTCCTCATATGTGGTGACTTCAATTGTCATCATGCCACCTGGTTGGGTGTGGGTTCCTCTCTCACCAGTCATGGCACCTCAGCAAAGGACTTCTGTGACTCACTGGGATTGACACAATCTGTCAATTTCCCGACCCGGATCTCAGCCAATGGAGTATCTTCTCTTCTAGACTTGGTTATGACTAACTTCCCTGCTAATGTCTGCTGCTCTTCTTCTGCGCCAATCGGTTCTTCTGATCATGTGCTTGTCAAAGTGGACATCTCTCTGGCCATTCTCAGAGAGCCTCCTCAGCGTCGACGAGTCTGGCATTTCACTCAGGCCGACTGGGACGGTCTTAAAGCAGCCATCAATCGTCTGGATTGGTCTCCCATCTCCACTGCCTCTGACATCAATTCTTCCTGGGAATTCTTCCAAAGCAAACTGATCTCTCTCATGCACAGATTTATCCCATCTCGCCTTCAGTTGTCTTACCCTTCCTCCCGTCCATGGTACACTGAATCTTGTGGTGAGGCAGTTGCCCTGAAACAACTTGCCTTTGCCTCTTGGAAGGCTAATCCAACTGAAGGAAATCTCAGTTCCTTCCACCAAGCTCGGAACAAGTGTGTGTCTACCCTCAGGAGTGCCAGGAAGCACTATCTCTCCTCACTCAAGAATGAACTCTCAAACCTGTCTCCTTCCTCCAAATCCTGGTGGCGTCTGGTCAAATCCGTTTCTGGTGTTTGTTCCCCCTCCATCCCCTCCCTTACCTCAAATGGCCACACAGTTGACATCGCACGTGACAAAGCCGAATGCCTCAACTCTGTGTTTGCCTCAAAATCCTTAGTCCCAAACCCATCTCTCTCTGTTCCCACCTTTCCCAGTCGAACCAAACTGCTCCTGGACTCTGTGACCTTCTCTCCTGACAAGGTGGAGGAGTTTTTGTCAAACCTCGACTCTGATTCTGCAACTGGACCAGATGGCATCAGCCCACGGGTCCTAAAATCCTGCTCTGCCGCTCTATCTCACCCTCTCTCTGTTCTTTTCACCCTATCTTTTGCTCAAGGTCATCTGCCAGCATCCTGGAAATCAGCAAACATTACCGCTTTACACAAAAAAGGTGCAAAAACAGATCCTTGCAACTACAGACCAATCAGCCTGCTCCCAATTATCAGCAAAGTCATGGAATCCATCACTGCTCCGGATATGAAATCTTTCCTCTTCTCCAATGGCTTGATCTCTGATCATCAATTTGGTTTCAGACCAGGTCACTCTACTCTGGACATGCTGCTTCTGCTGTCTCAACAATGGATGGAGGTCCTCAATGCCAAACAGGAAATCAGAGCTGTCTCCCTTGACATATCACGTGCCTTCGATATGGTCTGGCACCCAGCTCTGCTCACCAAACTCTCCTCCTATGGTATCCATGGAAATCTCCATGCATGGCTTGCGGACTTCCTCTCTGGTCGTAGACAACGTGTGGCCCTGAATGGATTTCTCTCATCTCCCCTTCCCGTTCAGGCTGGAGTTCCCCAAGGCAGTGTGCTGGGCCCTGTGCTTTTTCTGGTCTTTATCAATGATCTCTCCGACTCTCTGGAAAATCCTCTGTATCTCTTTGCTGATGACTCCACTCTCTGCCGCTCCATTCCTCTTCCCTCAGATCGGCAGTCTGCAGCCTCCTCACTCTCTGAAGACCTGGACAAAATCACAGACTGGTCAAACATGTGGAACATGTCTTTCAATCCTGACAAATCTCGCACTCTTACTATGTCGCTCCGAAAAGATCGACTGGACAACCCTCCCATCTACTTTCTCAACAATCCTCTCCAAGAAGTTCTGTCGCTCAAGCTTTTGGGTCTCACCATCTGCCATGATCTTTCTTGGGAAAACCACATTTCCAAGCTGGCCTCCAAAGCCAGTCGCCGACTGGGCATCCTCCGTCGTGCGAAGTCCTTCCTAGGCACACCTGAGCTCCTCACCACATACAAGGCTTTCATCCGCAGCTCAATGGAATACTGTTCTCCCCTATGGGCTGGTGCTCCTGCCTCACACCTGGCTCGGCTTCACGCTGTTGAATCCAAAGCTTTCAGAATCATTGGAATCTCCCGCGTTGAAGCTATCTCTGAGGGCCTTTCACTCACTCACCGCAGGCAGGTAGGTGGTCTTTCTGTCTTCTACCGACTCCTCTCCGGCCTTGCTCCCCCAGCTCTCTCTGTGCTCTGTCCCCCAAATATTCCTACAGGTCGCACAAGATCTGCCAGCCACCCTCTGATGGTTAAACTGCCGAAATCTCGGCTCTCTGCTCACCTTCACTCTTTCATTCCTCTTTTCTCCCGCCTCTGGAACAAACTCCCACACTCACTTCAATCACACTCCTCCCTCCAGGTCTTCAAAACAGCTGTTCACCACCATCTCTTATCTTCCCCCATCCAAAACCTTGATCTTTTCTACCCCCACTAATTCACCCCAGATCCACCTTGTTTGAAATTCCAACTTCTTTCCTGGAAGTCTTGGCAGTGTCCATATGTTTTATACCTCTCCCACCCCCCCCCCCCCCTTCCCATGCCTCCCCCCCAAAGCCCTCTCCCTCCCACAGTTCTCTCGATGTCTCCATGTCTCTCGGTCCCTGCTCTCAAATGTTGTGTTTGTGTCCCTCCCCCTCTCTCCCCATCTTGTCTACCGCTCCCGATGTTATTTGTTTTGTGTGTCTGTTTGTCTTTCTGTGTGATTAATGTTCGCTCTTTCACGAGCCTCGATCTTGTATACAAAAAAAAAAAAAAAAAAAAAATCTCAATATTGTTGAAATGAAGATCAAATAGTTGTATGTTGAAATATGTTGAAAAAGTCAAAACTTTACATGGGGTGTACTTACTTTTTCACGTGACTATATATAAACAGATTGAACCCCCTAACTTGACTGGGAAGCAAAGCACAGATTGAGTCACACCCCAGCAATTGCTGCACAACCTGTTAGAAACAAGTGTTGCCTGCCACGCTGACACAGTCTCTGCCCTGCTCATCAACAATTAGGAGATTTGCGGTCAGGAATATTAAATTTACGAAGGAAGCACACCAACAGTATGACATGACGCTGACATCATGTGGTCACAAATAAACAATTTGCAGTATGTTGTCCTGATGAGCCCATAATGAGGGCGAAATCTAGATCGACATATCTGCCTTTGTCTATTTGTGACCCTAGAGTTTTATTCTCAGTCTGCAAAGACTTGAGTACCACGCAGATGCCTCCTAGTTTGGAGGTGATGTGTTGGTATAATTTATGCACATTATGTCAGCATCATGTCATCGGGTTAGTGTGCTTCCTTAGTTAAATATATATATATATATATAAATAAAATAAAATAACGATAAATAAAATAATGATAGATAAAATAATGATCGTTTTAAAAATCCGAAGATTTAGTGCAATTGAAGTAGTCCCGAAAACCAACCTTATATACCACCCCCCATTGAACCTTGTCTTGTCTCCCTCCCCATCTTGTCTTTGAACCTTGCCTTGTCTCCCCCCCCCCCCCCCCCCCATCTTGTCCTTATTTAAATCGAAGTGCTGCAAAACTGGAGGTTTTTTGGAAGTATAATGAAGGCGATTTGTGTTCTACGGTGTTCAAGTATATAATTAAATTTAAATAAAATAAACATAGTACAGGCCCAGACCAGGAATCAAACACAGGTCCACTGGTGAACTGTACTAGTGCTCTGGTGAACCATACCAGTGCTCTGGTGAACTGTACCAGTGCTCTGGTGAACCGTACCAGAGCACTGGCTGGTACGGTTCACCAGAGGACCTGGGTTTGATTCCTAGTCTGGGCCTGTAAGTTTCCCACATATGTCAATTAATTAAAATAAAGATTGTAAAAGGTGTATAAATTCATTCCAGTTTTACCGCCATTTCCCCCAAAGTGTCTATTACACCACCCTATCTAACACATTACATTAGTTATTGGTGCTGGTCGTTTGTCGTTAAAAACAGTAAGTTTCCTGTTTGGAATGATTTTCCATTTTATTTGAATATATTTGAGAGTAAGAATATTATCTCACTCCTTTCTGTGCACATATGATCGGGACAAATTCTAAACCAAGGCAAACTTGTCTTCCGATTCATGTTCAAACTAGAACAATGCGACTGTGTCGCCAATATGCCTCTGCATAGTCCCACAGCGGGTAGATGCCATCACTCTGCATATGTATGCGTGGTGGATCACGTTTGTGAAGTTTTGTGTTGATCAGATAAGGTTCGTTTTTCTTCCCAAGATGGCTGCCAAACCACGTGATTTATGACCATCATTTTCAAACTAAATGCAACAGTGCTGTTAAATGATATTTGTAAAATTTCGCATCAATAGGGTGAGCGGTTTCAGAGATATAATTATTTTATATTTTCCTTCAATCCAAAATGGCTGCCAAACTATGTGACTATAAAAAAAAAAACACCTTTAGAGGCCATTTTCCCCCGCAAAGCGGGGGTTGGCCTTTTTTGGGCACCGTGGTTGTTGTTGTTTTTGTTGGTCCCCTTTTTGAAGCAATGTTTTACGGCCGGATGCCCTTCCTGCCGCCAACCTTGTTTGTCGCCTTTTACGACAAACAGGGAATTACCAGTGAACTGGCACTCAATTAGCCGAGCTCGGAAGGATGACAGGCTGAGTCAACCCCCCTGGTGTTAATTCAGCGATCGACCGGGATTCGAACCCAGGATTCTAGGATCCTAAGCTGGCACCCTGACCGCTAAGCCAACACCAGGCTTATGATGTGACCTATGATGTCATAAATTTAATATTTCAATACAAATGGGTCACACATCATGTGCATGCAATTTCAGATCTTTAGGATAAGGAATTTGATTAAACCATTTTTGGCTGGTATACCACTTCACCTATGATGTCATAATTATCATGCTTTTGTTCCCCATTGGGAGTACTTGACAATGTTCCAAGTTTCAATTTTTTCCATTCAGCAGTTTCTGAGAAATAATTTTTTAATCCCAGATAGCTGCCATACCACGTGACCTATGACGTCACAATTTTCATTAAAACATTCTGCATGGGTGTCACTCCTACCCTGAAAGTTTTGTCTCACTCAGACATATGGTTGCTGAGAAAAACGAGGTTTAGCCTGGAAGGACAACCCGAAAACAATGCCTCTGGCGACTTTGTCGGCGGAGGCATAAATATAACTTTCAATTAAAATAAGTTGTTCCTTCATATAATAAGTTCCTTCATCCAAGTTCCAAGTTCCATCCAAGTTCATCCAAGTTCCAATAAGTTCCTTCATCATAAACTGATAAAACAGACAGATGGACGGACATGAACCAACTGCTGAACCCCACTTTTTGATTCGCGTCCACGGAGTAACAAGAAAGCATCTCAAAATGCAAAGCCCATCCACATCCGCTTTGTACTCAAACTAAACTTGACAAAAACGACAGCTAAAAAAAAAAAAAAAAATTATATTCATTAGTGTTCTCCATTTTTTTCAAAATAAACGTTTGTTATGACAAAAGCTCAAATGGTAAAAAAAGAAAAAAGAAAAAAAAAGACATACACACACGCACCTGTGCGGGGCACGAGCTAAAAATAATGAAAGCACCGATATTATGAACAAGTACCTAGCTGGGCCTCCGTAGTCCAGACCCTCCTCTCCTCGGAAAATGACATATAGGCGTCGACGTAGCTCATAGGGCTTCATGTTCATAATCTACGGATGAGCCGGAGTATAGGAGAATTGCAATAATGTTATGTGGTGGAACCAGATGCTTGTGATGACGCAGATAGACAGAAAAAACTAAAACAAACAAATAAATAAATAAATAAATCGGTAGACCAAAAAAAATATATGGAGATGGTAAATTCTGCAAAAGTAAAGTAAATCCCACAGTGACGTCGGGTACTTTTTGTTGTTGCTGTACAATCTCATTTATATATTAATGACGTCAGCGCTCATTGCCCAGATCAGGCTGACAGGATGGCATACTTGAATGTGAACCGTTCATTCTGGGCAAGATTACCATCCCAGCTATAACTGTCACCTTGGTGCTTAGCAGGCAGAGAGTTGAATCAAATTGTGCAACGTCCTTTGGAGGGGAAGTTAAGCTTGTTGTCCTGTCTGCCAACATTCGCTGGTCAACATTATAGATCGGACATCTTATAGTTGGCCGAGATTCAAACCCAGGATACAGAGTTTAAAGGTGAGTGTGCGTACCTCTAGGGGTTCTAGGCCATCCCATCAACCCTGCAGTACTATAAGTTGGTCATAATACCGTTTTGACATCTTAAAAGTTCTAAACCTAATCAAGAGGCAGGAAAAAAAAATCTAAATCTAGGCTCATGTTGAAGGTATGGAGGTGAGTGTTCAGCTTGGAATCGTGGAGGTTAACCAGATTTTAGATTCTGGAAGAACACATGTGACCTGGAGTGGACCGAGAGGAGGACTTGATTATTTGAGAGGATAAGGAGGAACGTGGAGGGAAATGTGACAGAATTCGTTTTCAAAAATCAGAACTAACCTGAGTAAATGAATCCTCAAATAGAGTTTGTCTTGTAACGCTGATCTTCACGTGGCTTGGCAATGCGTTCGACTGGCAGGAGGGAAAGGAATGGTTTAGTTTCTCAACAACAATTAGCGACATAATCCACCACCTGATCAGCAATGCGCTGTCACCAGCTGCCATGTTGGAAATCAAAGGTGGGGTAGATATGAAATGGAACTTGTGACGACAAAGACGACCTTTCATTTACAACATTAATCCAACAAAAAATAACAACCCCTCTAACAAAAGTGAATTTATATCGTGTTACTTTCGTTTATCAAACCCAATGTTCATTATTCTACAATTATACAACAACAAAATGGTTGTTGAAAATACGACTGATATAGAAGTCAATGCTCAGGATGATATTGGAGGAAAATACAACCCTCAAAAGTTGGAACATTTTTCACTTCAAGGTCAATCTCGTAAAAATAATTATATATAGGATTTTAAACAAGGATCGTTGTCCTTTGTACATGAACAGTTGCAAAAAGGTAACACAACTTAATTTACGATCAATCAGCTGAAAGGAAGGACATTACAACATCCTTTTGCGTGTCATGATGAGTTAACTGGAATAGCATGGAAGACGCTTCGGGAACTGAGTGGCGTGCTGACGAGGACGGGAGTGTCGTTGAAGCTGAAGGGAAAGGTGTATGCTGCATGTGTGAGAAGTGTTATGATTTATGGGAGCGAGACATGGGTAATGAACGTAGAGCAGCAACGAAGGCTGGAAAGGGTGGAAATGCGAATGGTTCGGTGGATGTGCGGAGTATCGTTGAGAGAGAGGAAGACAAATGATGAATTGCGAAAGATGATGGGAATATTGCCTGTGATTGATGCTGTGAAGAGGAACAGGTTGAGATGGTTTGGTCATGTGTTGAGGAAGGATGAAAGTGACTGGTTGAGAAGAGTGATGGAAATGAATGTAGAAGGAAGTAGAGGACGGGGAAGACCGAGAAAGACTTGGCTAAAGGTGGTGGAAGAAGAAATGCGGGCAAGGGGGTTAACAAGGGGAGATGTAGAAAATAGGGCAAAATGGAGAAGATTGTCATGGGGACCGCAAAGCTAACCCCCGCTCTTTCAGGGAAAATGGCCTTAAAATGCCAGTTGTTGTTGTTGATGAGTTACCTGACACAAATAGCGGAACTGTCCCAGCTTCCACCTAAAGCTTCGCTCATAAGCAATGGGGCCTCCCTTCGCTCTGTGCAGACATGATCACACGAAGGACGACAAGAGTGAATAAGAAAATAAGGCAGTGTGGTGATGGAGGTGGTGGTGTTACAGGTTGAAAGATTTTGTTCATTTTTGTTCAGTAACATTTCAAACAATCATTTGTGTCTCTTTGCTGTTCAGAAAAGTCCTAAAGTTGCGACAGGGACAACATTAATCGAAAGGAATCTTATAAAATGCTGGAGAAGCATGTACCCAGCAGCCTTGGCTCCTGGCCGGGGGTCTTGGAAGGTAGTGGAGCGGGTATTGTGGTCAACGAAGTAGCGAACACCCTCATTGGTGAACCTCATCTCCCACCCATCTAGCAGGGGCTCCTCGGTCAGAATGCTGTCAAGTGAAGATAGAAAAATAATTCATAGTGGCACGAGTCCTTTCCATGGCCATCTGCCATGTCCCATCACACGGCGCACAACTGGAATGTTACACGTTACACAGAAACTTCTCACCCATATTAAGTCTTTCAGTAACAACCTTGAAAGTTTGCTGACTTTCTACATCGCTTTGGACTAACACCAGGAAGTATAACAACTTTCAAAGTTGGCCTCCAAAGTCAGCTGCTGACTGGGCATCCTGCATCATACAAAGTCCTTCCTTGGCACACCTGAAGTCCTATCCACATACAAGGCCTTCATCTGGAAATTGATGGAGTACTGCTCTCCCCTCTGGGCTGGTTCCCCTGCCTCACATCTTGTTCGGCTGGAGCCCGAGGAAACCAAGGCCTTCAATACTATTGGAATCTCCTGCTATGGGACTATCACTTTCCTGTTGCAGACAGGTAGGTGGTCTCTATCTACTATCTTCTTCTTTCTGGCCTTGCAACCTCTGCCATTTCCATTCTTTGTTCCCCCCAGGTTTCTGCAGGGCACAGATGGTCCACCATCTTCCACCCCAGGTTTAACCCTAAATCCAGGATCACTGCTCATCTCCAGTCATTTTTTGCTCTTATTTTCCACCTGTGGAACAAACTTCCACATTCTCTTCAATCACATTCTTCCTTCCAAACGTCCAAGATAGCTGTCCCCAGCATATAAGTTCATCTCCCATAAAAAACCATGATATTTTCTACCCTCGTTCCCCAACCACCCCTCCCCCCCCCCCCCCCCCATTCCACAAGCCCACCTCCTTCCAAATTTCTCGTTTTTATTTCCTGAGAGTTTCCTTCTGTATCCATCCTGTCCACCCTCTACGTCCTTCCTTACCCCTTATTCCTCCCCCATACCCATTGTTTGTCCAAGTCTCTCTCCATTTTGTCCCTCAAAACCCTGCTGTTGGTGGTGCACCCCCCCCCCCCCCCCCACCCCTCCATCCTACATCTACTGTTCCTTTTGCTCTGTTGTGTCCTGACCTGCTCAGTGTTCTAGCTCCTCCAAGAGCCTTGACTCTGCAGAACAAAAAACTTCTCGAACAGCGAACGCAGTTATATTTTCTTACTTTCCTTAAATACTCTTTACTGATAGAAAATAATTCCACATTCGAAGTCACCAGATTGTCAAGAACAAGCATATCCGAGCAACATTCAAAGAGGACAAATCAGCACACTTTTATCCTTGACTCATTATTCATTCGAAGCCACTAAAAAAATTAAGTGATTCTTCACCATTGAGTGATAGGGCTAAAAACCATATGGAGCATACAACAACACACAACAACATGCATTTTAAGGCCATTTTCCCTGCTAGAGCGGGGGTTAGCCTTGCGGTCCCCATGACAATCTTCTCCATTTTGCCCTATTTTCTGCATCTCTCCTTGTTAACCCCCTTGCCCGCATTTCTTCTTCCACCATCTTTAGCCAAGTCTTTCTCGGTCTTCCCCGTCCTCTACTTCCTTCTACATTCATTTCCATCACTCTTCTCAACCAGTCACTTTCATCCTTCCTCAACACATGACCAAACCATCTCAACCTGTTCCTCTTCAAAGCATCCATCACAGGCTCTATTCCCATCATCTTTCACAATTCATCATTTGTCTTCCTCTCTCTCAACGACACTCCGCACATCCACCGAACCATTCGCATTTCCACCCTTTCCAGCCTTCGTTGCTGCTCTACGTTCATTACCCATGTCTCGCTCCCATAAATCATAACACTTCTCACACATGCAGCATACACCTTTCCCTTCAGCTTCAACGACACTCCCCTCCTCATCAGCACGCCACTCAGTTCCCGAAACTTCTTCCATGCACATCTCACTCCAGCAACCGTTGCCGAGTCTGATCCACCTTCTCCATTCAGCATGTCTCCGAGGTAGCAAAATGTTTTCACACCTTCCAGCTTCACGCCGTCTCCAAGATCCAACTCAACATTTCCTCCATCTGCAGCTCCCTCTGTGCACACCTTACATTTGAATGTAGCTGCCACACTGGTTAATGACCCTCTCAGACCACCGGTGTGTGTACACCGTGGATACCGTGTACCCCTCGTCCCTCTATACAAGGGGAAAGGTGACCCTCTGGACTGTGGCTCGTATCGAGTGATAAAGTTATTGGAGCATGGAATGAAGGTATTGGAAAGGGTGTTGGAGAAGAGGATAAGGAAGAAAGTGAAGATCGACGAAATGCAGTTTGGACTTATACCAGGAAGAGGAACGACAGACGCGCTTTTTATTGTGAAGCAGTTGCAGGAGAAGTACATGGAGAAGAGGAAGAAGTTGTTTCTTGGGTTTGTTGATCTGGAGAAAGCATTCGATAGGGTTCCACGTGAAGTAGTGACATGGGCATTGAGGAAGTTAGGAGTGGATGAATGGTTGATCAGAGTAGTGATGGCAATGTACAAAAGAGCGTGCACAGCTGTAAGGACGAAGGACGGGAACAGTGGTGAGTTTGAGGTGAAGGTGGGAGTGCATCAGGGGTCGGTACTAAGTCCACGACTATTTGTCGCTGTGATGGAGGTGCTGGCTCAGAACGTAAAGGAGGGTTTACCGTGGGAGTTGTTGTATGCAGATGATCTGGTGTTGATTGCAGAAAGTATGGATGGACTGAAGGAGAAGATGCACAAGTGGAAGGAATGTATGGAGACAAAAGGTCTGAAGGTGAATATCGGAAAAACAAAGGTGATGGCAAGTGGTAAAGCATGTGGTGAGGTGGAAAGAACTGGGAAGTGTCCGTGTGCTGTGTGCAGGAAGGGTGTCGGAGTGAATTCCATTCAATGTACAATGTGCGCTGAGTGGGTTCATCAAAAAGGTAGTGGTTTGAGAGGGTCATTAACCAGTGTGGCAGCTACATTCAAGTGTAAGGTGTGCACAGAGGGAGCTGCAGATGGAGGAAATGTTGAGTTGGATCTTGGAGATGGCGTGAAGCTGGAATGTGTGAAAACATTTTGTTACCTGGGAGACATGCTGAATGGAGAAGGTGGATCAGACTCGGCAACGGTTGCTCGAGTGAGATGTGCATGGAAGAAGTTTCGGGAACTGAGTGGCGTGCTGACGATGAGGAGAGTGTCATAGAAGCTGAAGGGAAAGGTGTGTGCTGCATGTGTGAGAAGTGTTATGATTTATGGGAGTGAGACATGGGTAATGAACGTAGAGCAGCAACGAAGGCTGGAAAGGGTGGAAATGCGAATGGTTCGGTGGACGTGTGGAGTATTGTTGAGAGAGAGGAAGACAAATGATGAATTGCGAAAGATGATGGGAATAGAGCCTGTGATGGATGCTGTGAAGAGAAACAGGTTGAGATGGTTTGGTCATGTGTTGAGGAAGGATGAAAGTGACTGGTTGAAAAGAGTGATGGAAATGAATGTAGAAGGAAGTAGAGGATGGGGAAGACCGAGAAAGACTTGGCTAAAGATGGTGGAAGAAGAAATGCGGGCAAGGGGGTTAACAAGAGGAGATGCAGAAAATAGGGCAAAATAATAATAATAATAATACATTTATTTTATATAGCGCTTTTCAAGAAGCCCAAAGGCGCTTTGACAGAGTACAAAAATCAAGTGCAAAAAGACAAAAATCAATAGGGAAATAATCAAAGCAAAAGGAAGGAGAAGGAGAAGAGATAGTCAGGGGTTATATGCTGAGGGTTAAATGTTGAATGCAGTGTTGAACAGGTGGGTCTTGAGTGATGTTTTGAATGTGGTGAGTGAGGAGGAGCCTCTGATGGTGTGAGGTAGTGAGTTCCAGAGGGTGGGAGCAGCAATGGAGAAGGCCCTGTCCCCCCAGGATCTGAATTTGGTCCGGCTGGGGGGGGGGGGGGGTCAGGAGGTTGGTACCAGCAGAGCGAAGGTTGCGGGTGGGAGTGTGTCTGGAGAGGAGGTCAGTCAGGTAGGATGGGGCCAGGTTATGGAGGGCTTTGTAGGTCAAGAGGAGGATTTTGTACTGGATTCTCTGGGGGATGGGGAGCCAGTGAAGCTTGTAAAGGACGGGAGTGATGTGGTCACGGGTCCGGGAATGGGTGAGTAGACGGGCAGCGGAGTTCTGAATGTATTGGAGTTTATTGGTGATTATTGAGGGTGAACCATAGAGGAGGCTGTTGCAGTAGTCCAGACGGGAGGTGATGAAGGCGTGGATGAGGGTTTCTGCAGCCGTGGAGGAGAGGGATGGACGGAGACGGGCGATGTTTTTCAGGTGAAAGAAGGCTGTCTTTGTGATATGTTTAGTGTATTTGTCGAAGGAGAAGGTTTGGTCAAAGATGATGCCAAGATTCCGGATGTGAGGGGAGGTGGATACTGGGAAACCGTCGATGTTGAGGGCAAAGTTATGGGTGGATTTGGTGAGCGTTTTTGGGCCAATGATGATTATTTCAGATTTATCACAGTTAAGTTTGAGGAAGTTGATTTGAAGCCAGGATTTTATTTCAGTGATGCAGTTTGTCAGGATAGAGTGGGTGGCGGTGGAGATGGACTTGGTGGAGATGTAAAGCTGGATGTCATCGGCGAAGCAGTGGAATTGGAGACCATGACGGCGGATTAAGTGACCAAGGGGGGACAGGTACAGGATGAAGAGGAGGGGGCCAAGAACTGAACCTTGAGGAACACCTTGGGGGAGGGGAGCAGTGGGGGATTTGCAGTTATTGATAGAGATGAACTGGCGTCTGTCAGAGAGGTATGATTTGATCCAAGAGAGGGCAGTGCCGGTAATGTTAAAGGTGGTTTCAAGTCGGGTGAGGAGGATGGTGTGATTGATGGTGTCAAAGGCGGCGCTGAGATCAAGGAGGATGAGAATGTTGAGGTTGCCGGCGTCAGAGGAGAGGAGAAGGTCGTTAGTGATTTTGAGGAGAGCAGTTTCAGTACTGTGGTTGGAGCGGAATCCGGATTGGAATGTTTCATACAGGTTATTGGCAGAGAGGTGATGTTTGAGTTGAGTGACTACAGCGCGTTCCAACGCTTTTGACAGAAAGGGTAGGTTGGAGATGGGTCTGAAGTTATTTAGGGTGTCAGGGTTGAGTCCAGGTTTTTTCAGAATGGGGGTAACAGCAGCAATTTTGAGGGATGGTGGGACGATGCCTGTAGACAGGGAGGAGTTTATTGTTGCAGTGATAAGTGGAGAGAGAGCAGAAAGGGAGGCCTTGACAAAGCTGGAGGGGATGGGGTCAAGAGTGCAGGTGGCAGTTTTCATTCCTATGAGGAGTTCAGAGAGGTCAGTAGCGGAGACTGGGGAGAACTGAGACAGGGGTTGGCAGGATAAGGGGGGGCAGGTGGTTGGAGGGGGAGCGGGTGCGGCGGTGGTCAAGCTGTTGTAGATGTTGTCAATTTTGCATTGGAAGAAAGAGTGGAAGGAGATGCAGTTGTCTACTGTGAATGACTGGGTGGTGGTGTTCAGGGGGCGGAGGAGTTTGTTTATTGTCGAGAAGAGTGCTTTTGGGTTTCCAGAGCCAGAGTGGATAATTTGAGAGTAGTAGGCGGAGCGGGCGCGGGAGAGGGCATCTTTGTAGTGCTGCAGGTGGTCCTTGTAGGCTTGGGAGTGAATTGTGAGACTTGTTTTTATTGCGGAGTCTTTCAAGTTGGCGAGCACAAGTTTTCATCAGGTGGAGTTCAGGGGTAAACCAGGGAGCAGAATGGGTGCAAGAAACTGTTTTGGTTTTTATAGGCGCAAGCTGGTCAAAGCAGGAGGAGAGAGTGTGGTTGTAGTAGTCAGTGAGGTCAGAAGGGGTGTGGAGGTCAACGAAGGGAGAAGTGGACATTTTTTCAGAGAGAATGAGGTCGGTCGGATGAGAATGAGGTCGGTGAAAGAGCGTTTAGCTTACGGAAGTTGATAGTGCGATAATGCCTTGGTGCTGGGGTGGGGATGTTGATGGTCATAGTGATGGCTAAGTGGTCAGAGAGGGTGAGGTCGGAGCCAGAGAGATGGTGCAAAATTAATCCAGTAGAGCAGACAAGGTCCAGAATGTGACCACGGTTATGGGTAGGAAAGTTGATATGTTGAGTGAGGTTAAAGCAGGTGAGTAAATCAGTGAAGTCAGTGGTTATTGTGGAGTCAGTGGAGTCCATGTGGATATTGAAGTCACCGAGGAGGAGGATTGAGGGGGAGAGGGAGCAGAGCTGGGTCAGAAAGTAGGAGAAGTCAGACAGGAATGATGGGTGTGGTTTGGGAGGGCGGTAGACGACAGCCATGACTGACTGTGTGTGACCAGAGAGTTTAAAAGCCAGGTGTTCAAATGATGGAGCAGATGAGATGGAGATGAGGCTGGTCTTGATGTCCTGTCGGTGAATTACGGCAATTCCACCACCTCGGCCCTCCGAGCATGGTTTATTGATGTAAGAATATCCATTGGGTGTAGTGAGGTTGAGTGAGAAGTAGTCCAGAGGTTGTTGCCAGGTTTCAGTGAGACAGAGAAAGTCCAGTTTATTATCCAGAATGTGGTCGTTCAGGATGAGGCTTTTGTTGTTGAGGGACCGGGTATTGAACAGGGTGACCTTGATGGTGAGCCAAAATGGAGAACATTGTCATGGGGACCGCAAGGCTAACCCCCGCTCTTGCAGGGAAAATGGCCTTAAAATGCCTGTTGTTGTTGTTGTTGTTGTCACACCACTGCATTTTTGATGAACCCACTCAGCGCACATTGTACATTGAATGGAGTTCACTCCGACACCCTTCCTGCACACAGCACATGGCCACTTCCCAGTTCTTTCCACCTCACCACATGCTTTACCACTTGCCATCACCTTAGCCTTTCCGATATTCACCTTCAGACCTTTTGTCTCCATACATTCCTTCCACTTGTTCATCTTTTCCTTCAGTCCATCCATACTTTCCGCAATCAACACCAGATCATCTGCATACAACAACTCCTATGGTAAACCCTCCTTTACGTTCTGAGCCAGCACCTCCATCACAGCTACAAATAGTAGTGGACTTAGTACCGACCCCTGATGCACTCCCACCTTCACCTCAAACTCACCACTGTTCCCGTCCTCCGTCCTTACAGCTGTGCACGCTCTTTTGTACACTGCCATCACTACTCTAATCAACCATTCCTCCACCCCTAGCTTCCTCAATGCCCACGTCAATGCTTCGCGTGGAACCCTATCGAATGCTTTCTCCAGACCAACAAACCCAAGAAACAACTTCTTCCTCCTCTCCACGTACTTCTCCTGCAACTGCCTCACAATAAAGAGCGCGTTTGTCATTCCTCTTCCTGGCATAAATCCAAACTGCATTTCGTCGATCTTCACCTTCTTCCTTATCCTCCTCTCCAACACCCTTTCCAATACCTTCATTCCATGCTCCAATAACTTTATCGCTCGGTACAAGCCACACTCCAGAGGGTTACCTTTCCCCTTGTATAGAGGGACGAGGGTACTCAGTTCCCAATCCACTGGAATGCGGCCTTCTTTCACCACCAGATTACAGATCTCTGTCATTCTCTTCACACCCCAACTTCCTGCTGCCTTCAACATATCTCCCACAAATCCCGTCGGCCCTCCCGCTTTTATACTCTTCATTGCTTTTATCGCTTCCTCAACTTCCTTCTTGGTTATCTTCTCTGCCGGTCCTAAAACTGAGTTACTCTCTATGTTGCCACCCCATTCATTCTCTGTATTCAACAGCATTTCCATATATCTTTTCCATCTTCCTTTAATTCCATCTGGGTCCACAACGATTTGTCCCACTTAATCCTTCAAGCAACTCACCCACATCACATCACACCTCTCTTTCGCTATCTGCTTTGCAATCCTGAATACCGCTCTCTGACCCTCTTCCGAATCCAAGCGTTCTCCGAACATTTTCCTACATGCCTCCTGCGCCTTTGCTACCTCTTTCTTTGCAGCCTTCTTGGCTGCCTTATAACTTTCATGCTCTGCTTTTTCTGCTCCCGTACCCTTCGCCTTCTGCCACTCCTTGAACTTCTTCCTCTTCTTGTCAATCCTCTTTCCAACTTCGTCATCCCACCACCATGTTTCCGAGTGCCTAGGTGGTCCTTTTGTCCATCCACATACCTCACCAACGGCTCCCAACAGACTATCTTTCATTGACATCCAACCACTTTCAAGCTCAACCACATCATCCTCTGCCCTACTCAGCCTCTCTTTTAATGCCTCCCTTACTGTCACCTCTTTCAACCTCCACACCTTCATTCTCGGTTGGTACTTCACCCGCCGAGCTCTCCTCGCACCTTTCGCCCTTATATCGCAGACAACCAAGTGGTGATGTGAAACAGCCTCCTCCCCCGGGATCACCTTTGTGTCCCGGAGGTGCCCCCTATCTCGCCTACGCACCATCAGGTAGTCAACGGTTGTCGTCGACCCACCTGACATGTATGTAACAAGCTTATTATCCTCTTTCTGGAACTGAGTATTACAAATCAACAAATCAGCTCCATCAGCAAACTCCAAAATCCTTTCACCTTCTCCAATTCTCACACCATATCCATAACCCCCATCAACTCCCTCAAAACCGTCCATACTCCTTCCCACATGTCCATTTAGGTCTCCTCCTACCACAACAACTTCCTCATGTTTCACGTTTTCCATCAGCTTCTCTATCGCACACCAGAACTTGTCCTTCTTTTCATCGCTCCGACCAACCTGCGGAGCATATCCCGAGATGACGTTCACCAAGAGCTTTCCAATCATCATTTTCACCATCATCAACCTTTCACTCACTCTCGTCACACTCACCACACTGTCTACAAACTCCTCAGAAAACAGGAGACCAACACCATTCACGCCTTCTGGGCACCCTTGCCACACAAACTTGTATTTCTGTCCCTGCCTACCCTTCACCATTCTCACACCACTTCCCTTCCATCTCGTCTCTTGCACACAACATATGTCCACTCTTCTTCTGATCAATACTTCCACCACTTCTCCTGATCTCCCTGTCCCTACATTCCATGTCCCAAACCTCAGAAACCTGTCTCCATTTTGGGCTGTACCCTGCTCATATGTAGTTGTAATTGTCATGGTTCTCTTTTTGAGGCAATGTTTTCATGGCCGGATGCCCTTCCTGACGCCAACCCTCTTACGACACGCAGGGATACAGTGTACCTATTCTAAACCAGGGTACACACCGGGATATATGATATCATGTGGCATGATATTTCAAAAAGTTGTGGATGACCTGGCCTGGTCCCTCGAGGCTTCCGTCTCCTCGGCGGTCGTTTGCTGTCTATTTACTTTCGTTCTTTCACTGTATTGCTTTTTTCTTTGTCTTTCTTTTCACCCCATACTTCCCCCGAACATCTTACCCTTTGTTTAAAGTCTTGATACGAAAAAAAAAAAAAAAAAATCTTAATAATAATTTCCTTCTTTCCTTGTGGTTCCCCCTCCCTGACCGCAACCACGTGTTTTCTTGCCCCATCCATTTTCTCTCCTTCCTTCATATCTCAATATCCAGCCGATACCTTTCCAATTCTAGTTTTCACCATACTCCTTCACCCTTTCTCCTTCTTCCTCAGATCCACTTTCACCGAACCTTCAATATATATATATATATATACGTTTATATTAACAAATAATTAAAAAAGTAGGCCACTCCTCCCGTCCTAACACAATTGCTTATACAACTCCCTGCTCCTTCATTCTCTGCTCACCTGGCTGTCAATATCCTATTCTTCTGTTACTCCTTCTGAACCTGTTCTGGAATCCTTCATCCCCCTTAGCCTCCATGCCCTCACTTCAGGCATTTTCCAGATAGTTTTCATGGTTTTGTTTAAAAATGTTTAAACTTTCCCCTGCAGTGTTGTATTCTGTTGTATGTTATAACATGCTCTTCTTCCTCTTTAAAAGGCTTTCTTCAATTTGCTCATCAAATCACTCCATTTCAAACACTTAGTTCTTCCTTTCTACATTCTCTAAACTCACCTTCATTCCACCCCTCCTCTAACGTTTTCAAATGGATCTCTGCATTGAAAATCAGAAGAAACTCATTTTGCAATAAATGTTCATTTTCCATTAATCGCCCCTCACCCCGCCCCTCCGAAACCCTCCCCTCACCCCTCCTAAACACCCCCTCACTCCTCCCTTTCAATTCTTCCCCCTCGCCCCTCCCCTCCTAAACTCCCCCCTCACCCCTCCCTTTCAAAACTCCCCCCTCACCCCTCCCCTTCAAATCTCCACACCCTCCATTTTTCTCCAATTCTCCCCTCTAACCCCTCCTCCTCAAAGCTGCCTCCTCCCAGCTTCCTCTCCATTCCCACTCATACCTCCACCTCCTCCAAGCTTCTTCTCCGCTCAGGTTGCTTCCAACTAACCAGACTTAATCTGCTTAACAGAAACTTTCCTCCTTCAAGATGTCTCCGATTCCTTCATATCTCTTCCTGGTTACTCCATCCTCTGGTATGATAGGCGTGAGCCTTGTCCTGGTGGTGGGGTTGCTATCTTTATCAAAACACTCTCTTCCCCACTCTCCCTGCACTGCCCTCTCTCCAACCCACCCCCAGGAGTACCTCTGGCTATGGCTTCCCCTTCGCTCCCACCTTTTCTTCATCTGTGCTCTGTAACGTCTACCAAACAGTGATAACTCCATTTACATCTCGCTGTCTAACAACATGGACCAACTTCTATCCACTCATCCCAACTCTCTCGTCCTCATTGGTGGAGACTTCAACTGTCATCATACCAGCTGGCTGGGTGTGGGTACCTCTCACATCAGCCACGGGTCCGCTGCTCTTCTTTTGCTCCAATCTGTTCATCGGACCTTTAACAAGTGGGCATATGCTTGTTAAAGTGGACATCTCTCTGACCATTCTTAGAGAGCCTCCTCAGCATCGATGAGTCTGGCATTTCACTCAGGCCGACTGACATGGTCTTCAAGCAGCCATCAAACATCTGGACTGGTCTCCCATCTCCACTGCCTCTGACACAAATTCTTCCTGGGAATTCTTCCAAAGTAAACTGCTCTCTCTCATGCACAGATTTATCCCATCTCGTCCTCAGTTGTCATATCCTTCTTCCCGTCCATGATACACTGAATCTTGTGGTGAGGAAGTTGCCCTGTAACAACTTGCCTTCACCTCCTGGAGGGCAAATCCAACTGAAGACAATCTCAATGGAACATGAGGAACATGTCTGTGTTTGCCTCAAAATCTTGTGTCCCAAACCCATCACTCTCTGTTGTACCCACCTTATCCAGTCAACACAGCTGCGCCTGGACTCTGTGTCCTTCTCTCCTGGCAAGGTGAAGTTTCTGTCAAATCTCGACTCTGATTCTGCAGCTGGACCTGACAGCATCAGCCCACGGGCCCTAATATCCTGCTCTGCCGCTCTATCCCACTCTCTCTCTGTTCTCTTCACCCTCTCTTTTGATCAAGCTCATCTGCTTGGAAATTAGCCAACATTACCGCTTTACATAAAAAAGCTGCAAAAACAGATCCTTGCTACTGTAGACCAATCAGACTGCTCCCAATAATCAGCAACGTCATGGAATCCATCATTTCTTCGGATATCAAATCCTTCCTCTTCTCCAATGGCTTGATCTCGGACAATAAATTTGGATTTAGACCAGGTCACTCTACTCTGGACATGCTGCTTCTGCTATCTCAACAATGGATGGAGTTCCTCAATGCCAAACAGGAAATCAAAGCCGTCTCCCTTGACATATCTTGTGCTTTCGATACGGTCTGGCACCCCGCTCTGCTCACCAAACTCTCCTCCTATGGTATCCATGGAAATCTCCACGCATGGCTTGCCGACTTCCTCTCTGGTCGCAGTCAACATGTGGCCCTGAATAGATTTCTCTCATCTCCCCTTCCTGTTCTGGCTGGAGTTCCTCAAGGCAGTGTTCTGGGCCCTGTGCTTTTTTGGTTTCAAAAATCCTCTCTATCTCTTTGCTGATGACTCCACTCTCTGCCGCTCCATATCTCAACCCTCAGATCGGCAGGCAGCAGCCTCTTCACTGCAGCGATGCGAGGCTGGGGTGGTGGAGGCTGGATAAAATCACAAACTGGTCAAACAAGTGGAACATGTCTTTCATTCCTGGCAAATCTCACACTCTCACTTTGTCTCTCCGTAAAGACCGTCTGGACAACCATCCCATATACTTTCTCAACAATCCTCTCGAAGAAGTTCTGTCACTCAAGCTTTTGGGTCTCACTATCTGCCATGATCTTTCCAGGGAAAACCACGTTTCCAAGCTGGCCTCAAAAGCCAGTCGATTGAATTGAGTGACCTGATATAAAAATCCTCTTCAAATTTCAAGTCAATTGCATGAAAATTGATGATGTCTGAAACGAGACATATGTTGACCTTTTGACCTTTAGACCTCAAAATAATTGGTCATTGAATTCAATGACAAAATATGCAAATCCGCTTCAAATGTCAAGCTAATTTGATTAACATTGATGATTTTAGAAATTTGACCTAGAAGCTGTTGAGCTTTGGCCTAAGTTGACCTTTTGACCTCAAAATCAATAAGCCTCTTGCTTATGACCAACTGCACAGTTTGGTGAAAGTCGGTTTAAAATTGTGACCTGTAGGTGATTGACATCCAAGCAAACAGACAAACAAGAAATATGTTGTGCAGAGCACGATACTTGTGAAATCCGTAAAATAAGTTGTTGGCCTAAGATGACCTCAAAAATACTTGGTGGTTGAATTTAGTGACCAGATATGCAAGTCCTCTTCAAATTTCAAGTTAATCGGATAAAAATTGAGGATTTTAGAAATTTGGCCTATGTTGACCTTTTGGCCTACGTTGACATTTTGACCTATGTTGACCTCAGAAATAGTTGGTGGTTGAATTCAGTGACCAGATATGCAAATCCTCTTCAAATTTCAAGTCAATCGGATGAAAATTGAGGATTTTAGAAATGTAAAAAAAGTTGGTGACCTTTGGCCTATGTTGACCTATTGACTTTTTGACCCCAACAACAATAGGCTGCTTGCTTATGACTAACTCTACCATTTGGTGAAGTTTCGTGAAGATCGGTTGAAAATTGTGACCTGTAGGTGACTGATATACAGACAGACAAACAGGCGAGAAATATGTCGTGCATAGCACGATACTTGCAAAATCCCTCAAATAAGTTGTTGGCCCATGATGACTTCAAAAATAATTGTTGGTTGAATTCAGTGACCTGGTATGCAAATCCTCTTAAAATTCCAAGTCAATCAGATGAAAATTGAGGATTTTAGAAATCTGACCGATGTTGACCTTTTGGCCTATGTTGACCTCAAAAATACTTGGCAGTTGAATTCAGTGACCAGATATGCAAATCCTCTTAAAATATCAAGTTAATCGGATGAAAATTGAGGATTTTAGAAATTTGGCCTATGTTGACCTTTTGGCTTATGTTGACCTAAAATATAATTGGTGGTTGAATTCAGTGACCAGATATGCAAAGCCTTTTCAAATTTCAAGTCAATCGAAGGAACATGGAGGATTTTAAAATTTTTACAAAGTTGGTGACCTTTGGCCTATGTTGGCCTATTGACCTTTTGACCCCAAAAACAATGGGCTTCTTGCTTATGACAAACTCTACCATTTGGTGAAGTTTCGTGAAGATCAGTTGAAAATTGTGACCTGTAGGCGATTGACATAGACAAACAGACAAACAAAGACAGAGCCAGACAGAATAACGCACAATACATTTAAAATCTTCGATTTTTCAAGAAACAAAATGCATAGTCTCACCCTTGTGTGCGAGGATCTTCCCATTGGGTGGTGTGTGTATTGTGGTTAACAAAGTACACACGTCCACTCTGCTCTATTCGCTTTTCTTTGGGATAATGATTGCAGGAAGGAAGGAAGGAAGATGCAACAAATACGGAAAACATTCAACGATCATGAAGCAATTTCATCCAATAAACCATTGTATGAATACCATGGCAAGATTGTACGATGGATTGTATATCTATATATATAAAGTAGAGTTGGCCTCTGTGTCTGTATCCTGATCTATCTATGATCTCTAAGATCTCGAGAACCCGTGGACGGATTTGCGAGCGGAAAGTACTGTTCGACTCGGGATGGTCCCAGGAATGTCACGGAGACATAAACATTTAAAAAATTTCGGGTTTTAAAATTAGCGTATTATTAGCACTAGCAGAAGAGAGAGGGATTCGAAGGGAGGGAGCGCAGCGCTTCTAGCGCTTCTGACTACAGCACACCTTAAAATTAAAAAAACTTCGGGTTTTAAAATTAGTGTGTTACGCGTAATTAGCGCTAGCAGAAGAGGGAGGGAATCTAAGGGAGGGAGCGCAGTGCTCCCTCCAGCGCTTCTGTTAGCGTAATTAGCGTATTTCGGAACGTTAATTTTTCAACTTCATTATTCGGAATCAGTACGTCCCAGAGAACCTTCGTAACGTTAATTTTTCAACTTCATCCGATTGACATGGGACCAACGGCATGTGACAAAGAGTGAAACATACAGGCTACATTTATTTGACGACAATGAGTTCCGACTTCCGACCTCGGTGGGATGACAGGCTGAGTCAACCCCCCTGGTGTGAAGGGGGAGGAGGAGGGGAGGGGGAAGAGAAGGGGAGGGGAACGAGGGGGAAGGGGATGGAGGGGGGGGAGGGTGGGGAGGGGGAGGGGAGGGGCCCTTCTTCCCCTGGGCACCCCCGCACCCTTCCCTCCCCCCTTCCCCTCCCCCCTCCCCCCTTCCCCCTCCCCCCCCATTCCCCTCCCCTCCTCTTCCCCCTCCCCTCCTCCTCCCCCCGCTTCCCCCCCTCCCCCCCTCCCCCCCGTTCCCCTCCCCTCCTCTTCCCCCTCCCCTCCTCCTCCCACTCCCGTGCAAAGCCGGGTACCTCTGCTAGTAGATAATACAATACAATGGAGACAGAGAGGGGCGGGGTGGAGACAGAGAGGGGCGGGGTGGAGACAGAGAGAGGTGGGGTGGAGACAGTGAGGGGCGGGGTGGAGACAGAGAGGGGCGGGGTGGAGACAGAGAGGGGCGGGGTGGAGACAGAGAGGGCGGGGTGGAGACAGAGAGGGCGGGGTGGAGACAGAGAGGACGGGTTGGAGACAGAGAGGGGTGGGGTGGAGACAGAGAGGGGCGGGGTGGAGACAGAGGGGTGGGGTGGAGACAGAGAGGGACGGTGGAGAGACAGAGAGGGGCGGGGTGGAGACAGAGAAGGGCGGGGTGGAGACAGAGAGGGCGGGGTGGAGACAGAGAGGGGCGGGGTGGAGACAGAGAGGGGCGGGGTGGAGACAGAGAGGGGCGGGGGGGAGACAGAGAGGGGCGGGTGGAGACAGAGAGGGGTGGGGTGGAGACAGAGAGGGGCGGGGTGGAGACAGAGAGGGGCGGGGTGGAGACAGAGAGGGGCGGGGTGGAGACAGAGAGGGGTGGGGTGGAGACAGAGAGGGGCGGGGTGGAGACAGAGAGGAGCGGGGTGGAGACAGAGAGGGGCGGTGGAGAGACAGAGAGGGGCGGGGGAGAGACAGAGAGGGGCGGTGGAGAGACAGAGAGGGGCAGGGGTGAGACAGAGAGAGGCGGGGGTGAGACAGAGAGGGGCTGGGGTGAGACAGAGAGGGGTGGGGTGAGATAGAGAGGGGTGGGGTGAGACAGAGAGGGGTGCGGTGAGACAGAGAAGGGTGGGGAAGAGACCGAGAGAGAAAGGTGAGAGGATGGAGGGGGTTAGCCAAGACAATGATATGTTATGTGTTATGCTTAATGAATGCACACACGCGTGCACACACACACACACACACACACACACACACACACACACACACACACACACACACACACACACACACACACACACACACACACACACACACCTCCCCATATGAGCATTTTTGAGTGGACTGAGACAGCTCGTTAAAGCATATAACGTGCATAAACACACCAACCCGAAAGCACTAAAGCTTTCGCACAAAGCACAATATCAATATAATAAAATATTGAGTACAAAGGCTTGAAACAGGCCTTTGTTCACCCATTGATGTACTTTCTACTTTTTAAAGGAAATAAATAAATTAAATAGATTTATCGGCATAGCAGGAGGGCCACATTCTTTGAATTTTATTTTTAATTTGATATATTTTGCTTTCCTTATTCGAAGACGTCCCCACGGAGTACACAGGCGCGACTGCAGAAGCCTTGCCGTCGATCCTGCTGGTTAATTATTTTTATTGTACTCAATTCCCGCTGGTTAATTATTTTCGTAGCACGAAATAAAGTTGCACTTTGGACACGTCTTTAATATTTACTTTACTCAATGTATTGTTGTTGTTGTTTTGTTTGGGGTTTTTTTTGTATACAAGATCGAGGCTCATGAAACAGCCAACATTAATCACACAAAAAGTCAAACCGACACATAAAACACAAAATAAGGGGAGCAGCAGACAATATGGGGAGAGAGGGGGAAGGACACAAACATAACATTTGAGAGCAGGGACATTGAGAGAAATGTGGGAGGGAGAGGGCTTTGGGGGAGGTGGGAGAGGTATAAAACATATTGACACTACAAGGACTTCCAGGAAAGAAGTTGGAATTTCAAAAAAGTATCTGGGGTGAATTAGCGGGGGTAGAAAAGATCAAGGTTTTGGATGGGGGAAGATAAGAGATGGTGGTGAACAGCTGTTTTAAATACCTGGAGGGAGGAGTGGGATTGAAGGGAGTGGGGGAGTTTGTTCCAGAGGTGGGAGAAAAGGGGATTGAAAGAGTGAAGGTGAGCAGAGAGCCTAGATTTTGGCAGTTTAACCATAAGAGGGTTGCTGGCAGATCTTGTGCGACCTGTAGGAATATTTTGGGGACAGAGCACAGAAGGAGCTGGGGGAGGAAGGCCGGAGAGGAGTCGGTAGAAGACAGAAAGACCACCAACCCGCCTGCGGTGAGTGGGTGAAAGGCCCTCGGAGATAGCTTCATCGCAGGAGATTCCAATGATTCCGAAAGCTTTGGTTTCAACTGCGTGAAGCCGAGATAGGTGTGAGGCAGGAGCACCAGCCCAGAGGGGGGAACAGTATTCCATTGAGCTGTGGATGAAAGCCTTGTATGTGGTGAGGAGCTCAGGTGTGCCAAGGAAGGACTTCGCACGACGGAGGATGCCCAGTCGGCGACTGGCTTTGGAGGCCAGCTTGGAAATATGGTTTTCCCATGAAAGATCATGGCAGATAGTGAGACCGAAAAGCTTGAGCCACAGAACTTCTTGGAGAGGATTGTTGAGAAAGTAGATGGGAGGGTTTTCCAGTCGGTCTTTTCTGAGAGACATCGTAAGAGTGTGAGATTTGTCAGGATTGAAAGACATGTTGCACTTGTTTGACCAGTCTGTGATTTTGTCCAGGTCTGCAGAGAGTGAGGAGGCTGCAGACTGCCGATCTGAGGGATGAGGAATGGAGCTGCAGAGAGTGGAGTCATCAGCAAAGAGATTGAGAGAAGATTTTCCAGAGTCGGAGAGATCATTGATGAAGACCAGAAAGAGCACAGGGCCCAGAACACTACCTTGGGGAACTCCAGCCAGAACAGGAAGGGGAGATGAGAGAAATCCATTCAGGGCCACACGTTGACTACAACCAGAGAGGAAGTCCGCAAGCCATGCGTGGAGATTTCCATGGATACCATAGGAGGCGAGTTTGGTGAGCAGAGCTGGGTGCCAGACCGTATCGAAGGCACGTGACATGTCAATGGAGACAGCTCTGATTTCCTGTTTGACATTGAGGACCTTCATCCATTGTTGAGAAAGCAGAAGCAGCATGTCCAGAGTAGAATGACCTGGGCTGAATCCAAATTGATGGTCAGAGATCAAGCCATTGGAGAAAAGGAAGGTTTTGATATCCGAAGCAATGATGGATTCCATGACTTTGCTGATAATTGGGAGCAGGCTGATTGGTCTGTAGTTGCAAGGATCTGTTTTTGCACCTTTTTGTGTAAAGCGGTAATGTTTGCTGATTTCCAAGATGCTGGCAGATGACCTTGAGCAAAAGAGAGGGTGAAAAGAACAGAGAGAGGGTGAGATAGAGCGGCAGAGCAGGATTTTAGGACACGTGGGCTGATGCCGTCTGATCCAGTTGCAGAATCAGAGTCGAGGTTTGACAAAAACTTCTCGACCTTGTCAGGAGAGAAGGACAATTGTTGAAACAGTAGAAAAAGTTAAGTTTAATGCTTTGGCAATATTGGAAAGGAGTAAGGACAGCCCTGCTGAAAGCTGAATAAAAGAACTACACTTCGTTACAAGAATTGTTAATGTTGTTAAATCTTTCACGTTTTACTACAGATTTTGATACATATTTAGTGTATGGGATCCGATCCTCAAATCTGAATCCAGATTTTGATGACATGTTTTTATTGGTCAGTGACAGAAGATAGTGTTTCCAAGCCAAGACATGTTTCAATAGGACGAAACAAATTGGTGGCTTAAGAACCCAGTAATGTGACAGTGGGCTGACCAAGATGGCGGACCGCCATTTTGGTAAGGCTTTTTTTAATGAGTACTCCGTTAATCATCTTTAAAAAGGGTGTTTTATCACACGCAAACACCAAATTTTCATTAATGCACTCCCTTTGAGGTCGAGAAGTATGCATGCAAGGTTTGGGGCTGCTACTTTTCATGGATTTGGAGCTATGGGGGAGGTGTGCATGTGTGCGCATGCGCACACACACACACACACACACACACACACACACACACACACACACACACACACACACACACACACACACACACACACTAAAATAAGTTTGTGCTGGTAACGTGAGTTATTTTTTGATGTGTGAAGTGTTATTATACTCGTCATAATACTGTGATTTCAAACAATTTTATGGGATGGTGCCAGCCAGAAAGCAATGAAGTGATAAACATGAACTTCATACCCCAGCCTTGAGGAAGAGATCCAAGGGGGTCATTTTCACCTTGCGTCTGTGGAACAACAACAACAACATAATTATAATAATTAACGTGTGACACTCAAACTCCAAAAATAGACATTCTGTCTGTAGCATCTTCATTATTAAAATATGCTCAGCTCAAGCTTGATGGTGGTGAAGTTGTAACGCAACTCAACCAACAGTCACCGTGATTTTTCATTAACCTCGATTTTATACAAGAGCAAAAAGAAAGTGATCCCAAAATTCAAACTTTGATCCTGATGTTAAACATCATGCTTGAAACATGCCTGAATCAGAAAACGCTGGTTAAATTGCTGCATGGCACCCTGCAATTGGCTCCGCTGCGACTGCCACTGCTCAAAGTTCCGGACAGACTCTGTCGTAGGTCGCTGCCAGGTTGTTGTACGAGTGTTGTGGTCAACATAATATACTCGGCCACGAGGGTCTACCCGGCGTTCCCACCTGTAAAGACATCGGCAGAAAATCAAATAACTGTCACGTTGAATAAGGCTAACATAGGAGACACTACTCACTGCTGCCAGTCTGCCACCTATGAATGATCTCCAGCCTTGCATATGCAAAAGCTACCCATCTATATATATAAAACACAGTTTGTGTGTGCGTGTGTGTGTAATGTTACTGATAGACTCCGAAACGGAGAGGCTCACGTGCTTGATATTTGGCATAGACATGGCCATTGAACCTGGGACGAACATGGCCGAGACAATATTTGACGAGATCCATATTTTTTATTCATATTTACCTCAGCGCATTTCAGCGAAGTACCCGCTAATCTCAGCCAGTGCGAGCAGCTCGCTGATTCGCTCAGAGCGATCACGTGATGTTCCATCCCGTCACACGTCACACGTTTGCACGTAATTCAGGGCGAAAAGCCATTGGGTTTTTCACCTTTATGCGACTGTGTTTTGTGTCGATTTTGTGCGATATGAATTAAATTTTAATTCATATTTCGTGTTTACGAATTCGAATACGAAGGATTTCCCCTTTCGATTTCGAATACGAATCGAATACGAGCTTGAGTCGAGAGGGCGAATGTACGGGTTGGGAATGTGCGGGTCTCCCTTCCTCCGCCCTGCAACGCCGGTACTGGAGGACGTGGGTCACAGGATCGGTGAGTCTCCAAAATCCGCTTCGTGCTCTTTCGAAGATGCAGGACGATGTCGCGATTGTTGTGCTGCTCTCCGACCATGAGAACTGCAACGTCATTGTTGACTGGCCCTCCCCCTGCCGTCCTCCCCCTCCCTCCCCCTACCCCTTCTCCCCTCCCCCCTCATTCCCCCTCCCCCCTCATTCCCCCTCCCCCCCCATTCCCCCTCCCATTCCTCCCCCCCTCCCCCTCCTTCCCCCCCTCCCCCCTCTTCCCCCCTCCCCCTCCTTCCCCCCTCCCCCTCCCCCTCCTTCCCCCCTTCCCCTCCCCCTCCTTCCCCCCTCCCCCTCCTTCCCTCCTCCCCCCCTCCCCTCCCCCCCACCCTCCCCCTCCCCCTCCCCCCCATCCCCCCACCCCCCCTCCCCCCATCCCTCCCCCTCCCATCCATCCCACCCCTCCCCCTCCCATCCCTCACCCTCCCCTCTCCGCCTCCCCCTCTGCTCCCCTCCCCCTCTGCTCCCCTCCCCCCCTCTTCTCCCCTCCCCTCCCCCCCTCTTCTCCCCTCCCCTCCCCCCCTCTTCTCTCCTCCCCTCCCCCCCTCTTCTCCCCTCCCCTCCCCCCCTCTTCTCTCCTCCCCTCCCCCCCTCTTCTCCCCTCCCCTCCCCCCCTCTTCTCCCCTCCCCTCCCCCCCTCTTCTCCCCTCCCCTCCCCCCCTCTTCTCCCCTCCCCTCCCCCCCTCTTCTCCCCTCCCCTCCCCCCTCCCCTCCCCTCCCCGCCCGGCAATGCCGGGTACTTCTGCTAGTGTTAAATATATTTTAGAAGGCCAACATGACTGGAGGAGCATTATCCATGTACAAGTAAGTATTTCAGGCAACCTGGCCCTAGTGAGCATGGAACTGATGCCCCACCACCTGAGTGAGTTTGTCTCACTTGTTTGACGCTCATATCAAAAGTTAGCTCCTTCATCGTTATGGAGACCCAAATGCAAGTGCCACACTGACCATTGCCTCGTATTGACCAACAGACATCTGCCACGCACCAACCAGCCTGAAGCTAACAAACTCATTGCAGAGGGCATTCGGGGTGATTAAACATAAAAATAAAAAAAAGATTTGTTCAGCGTGTAGCCTGACATTTTATAAATGCCATGACAGATTGCAGCCATTATTTTACTGGCACAAAATCTTGACGCAGCATCTTCAGGCTTCAAACCATAACTGAGTAAAACACTTTGGAATCAATATGAGACCTACAAATATGATTCCAATAACTGATACAGGTCGTATCTGTGAAGTAATACTTATAAGTTTTGGGGTAAATGAAACTCGTGCACACAATGGCCTTTAGGATTGAACGGTGAAAACCAAGGCCTTCAAAAATTATTGGAATTTCCGACAATGAAGTGGTGTCCATCCCTGGGCCTATCCTTTTCACCTCACAGACGTGTCGTGGTCTCACTGTCTTCTTTCACCTCATTTTCGGTCTTGCACCCTCTGCCCTTTCCATGCTCTGTACCCCCCAGGTTTCTGCAGACCGCACATAGTCTGCTAGTTTCCCCCTTCTGGTGAAACAACCTATGTCCAGGATCACCTCCACTCATTTGTACCTCTTTTTTTCCTGCCTGTGGAACCAACTTCCACATCCTCTTCAATCTCACTCTTTTTCCCCCCTCCAGGTTCTCAAGACAGCTGTTCACCACCATCTCAGACCATACCCAATCCACAACCCCGATCCCTTCTACCACCATTAACTCTTCAAGCCCACCTCTTTTCACACCAATTTGTCATTTTAAGGCACAGCAGCACTCATGGGGCATGCGATGACACTGTGATCAAACTCTTTAGTTGGAGACTATTTTTCAGCTCAGTTTCATCCAGTACAACTATTCTAGATGACTGCTTGTATGACTAGTTTATGAGAGTTCTCTCAACTTGGTCACTAGTTTGATTAATCAGCTTTTACAGGTTTGCATTCATTGTTCTATCTGTATGTTGAACAATTTGACTCATCAGCTTTTCTCAGCCAAACAATCTTATGGTCACAGTCTCAGCATTTCTCTTCTTAAATCCAAGCTGTTCGCCAACCTCTACTCTTCTTGGAATTAGTTTCTAAAATTTCATTTTTTTAACACGATCCCGATCGCACATGCCCAGAGAGGAGCGAGATTTTCTTTTTTTTTACTCTCTTTGTTGACCGACTATTAATTTCTCTTCCACATTCTCCACTCACTTCAATCTTCGAACCCAGGAAGATGAAACTTTCCAATATGAAAAAACGTTTCTTTTTGTAAACGTTGATACATCTTCCTCCAACCCTGACTCCAACCCTGACTCCAACCCTGACTCCAACCCTGACTCCAACCCTGACTCCAACCCTGACTCCAACCCTGACTCCAACCCTGACTCCAACCCTGACTCCAACCCTGACTCCAACCCTGACTCCAACCCTAACTCCAACCCTGACTCCAGTGGCTCGTGAAATTTTTTTTAGGTGCCCGCAAAAAACCGCGAATTCGCAGGACACATGGCCACGAATAGAGAAGCAGGTCGCAATTTATCAACCACAAATATGCAGAACCCACGAATAGTGGAACCGTGAATAGCGGGGTCTGACTGTATTCCATTTCTACTCAGAGGTAGAAATCTTCCATTTCTTTTTGCAGTTTAAAAAAATATTTTCTGTTGGATTATTGTTGCTTTCATTAAAAATTAAGGTTTCTCTTTCTATGTGATATTAACATGGGCAATATTTTTAAAAATAACTGCTCACATGTTAGTATGGTGTTCTCTCATGTAGTTTCGTCCAGTACATTCCATATCCCAAAGATAACTTACAACCAATTTCTTCTAGTATTTAGTTATTTATTTGGGGGTCCAGTCTTTGTCTGCCTTTTCTGTTATTCCCTTTGCTGCCTCTAATCTGCTTTAGCTCACTTTGCTCTCTGATCCCAAGGACCCTCTCCAGCAACTGCGGAATTTACGAGTTCACCTTTCTGGTTAAAATTCCAATATTCAGGCTAGCAATATACATCAAATCTTTTGTTCCTCACCTCTCCAGTATGTGGAACCACCTTCCACTGGCTGTTAAATCCCGCTCTTCCCTTCAGGTTTTCAAGCGGTGCACCACCATATAAGGTTATCCCCCATCCTTACCCACAATATTTATTACCCCCATAAACCCTTCCTCACCCAACACTCTTACTTGTAGGTTGCAGGATTTCCATGCTGCCTCTCTCTCTCCTCTTACCCCATTTGTTCGGTCTATTGCTTAATGTGTCAATCAGATGCTCCGCTGCCCTACTGTCATTTCATGTCCTCCTTCACTCCACGCTTCCAGAAACCTCAATCTTGTAAAGAGTAAATCAACATGTCATTTATGTATTTGAGATGCTGAAGTGAGGATCTTGAGTCGTACTGCCTCTAATTTTGAAGAATTTTTTTATATATTTAGTCCTCAAAATGTTTTCATTTTCCATGTAGGCCAACTCTCTGTGACTCATATATTGGGAAGAGGGGGTAATCTCTTCCTCCTACATACTCCAGCAATACATTTTAATGCCTCATTTTTAGTACAGATTGTAGATGATAGTGTTGTTGTTATTATTGTTGTTGTTATTATTGTTGTTGTTGTTTTTCCACTTTGCTGGAGAGTTCTGTCTCATAGTGAGGTTAATTGGTGCCATAATCTTCTTTCCTTATCTGAACTATCCTCCATACCAACCGTTACATTCTCCTCATCCATATTTCTCCTGCAATGGCTCACTTAACAGCTCACCATTGGCTTGGAATTGCACGCAGGGGACAGCACAGACCAAAACACCCCCGACATATCTCTGTGAAAACTGCAGTGTATAAATAACAACAACAATCAAAGCCGATGCACAAACTCACATCGAAACAGTTGCTGCTTAAAATCTACCTCTGTCATCACAAAGCCAGGCTGAATGAGGTTACCTGACTAAATGGAACCAAATTAATACCCTTTCAAGCTTGAGAATAATTTACTGCTCCTATTCAGATTCTATTGCTTATGACATTTCTGTTATAGTATGACCAACCCAGGTGGCAAGGGCTGCGGTCTCTCCCAGGTCGTGGTCTTCGTGTTGTGGTCTACAAAATACAGGCGGCCATGTGCATCTTTTCTCTGCTCCCACCTGAGGCAAAAACACAAGCATTTATATTGTGCTTGGAAGAAGAAGCCATCCATTTATGCAGCACATATGATAAAAGGGAGAAGAGGGGGAGGTAGTGTTGAATTGATGTTGAAAAAAAGGAAAACTCAAGGAGGACTATGTAAGAAAAAGAGTGTCAGGTAGTTGGGAAAAGGAAGAGAGAAAAGGAAGCAAGTTGAGATGAGTAAGGGTCTGTGTGGTGTAAATGAAGATGAGGAGGTTAAAAATATGCGATTTTAAAATAATTATTGTCTATATAGCAGGGATCCACAGAAAATCCACATCTATCTATAATTCCAGTAATCTCTGTGTGTATGTTTGTATGTTTGTATGTTTGTATGTTTGTATGTCTGTATGTCTGTGACCGCTGTTTCTCGACAACCACGGGTCCGATATACTTTAAACTTGCCAGGTATATTGCTGGGGACCCGAGGATGTGCCTTTTCAAGGTTTCATATTAATCGGAGAAGTAGTTACCGAGCTATGTCCAAAAAACGATTCAACCAATCAGAGAGCAGCGAGCTATCACGTGTGCCGAACGTGGCGAACAGACTCTGCCTCGGACGGCACATTTGAGAGCGTATTCATTTATTTCACGTTGGCAAACTATGTTGCCGCTATGTTGGCGTTAAACGATGTTTTAAAACTAATTAAAACTAATTTGCGATTCTTTCGCTTTCCTGCGCGTTTGTGCATGCTATGGCGATTTCTTTACCAAACTCCGCAAGCCGTTCGCTTTGGACCAAACCATTTCATGTAAATAGAGGGGGGGGATTGTCACCGTACTCGCAAGCCGTTCGCTTTGGACCAAACCATTTCATGTAAATAGAGGGGGGGGGATATAATTTTAGATATAGATATAGTACGGGCATGCCCTAGTCTATCTATAATTCCAGTAATCTCTGTGTGTGTGTTTGTCTGTGTGTATGTCTGTGTGTCTGTGACCGCTGTTTCTCGACAACCACGGGTCCGATATACTTTAACCTTGCCAGGTATATTGCTGGGGACCTGAGGATGTGCCTTTTCAAGGTTTCATATTAATCGGAGAAGTAGTTACCGAGCTATGTCCAAAAAACGATTCAACCAATCAGAGAGCAGCGAACTATCACGTGTGCCGAACGTGCCGAACAGACTCTGCCTCGGACGGCACATTTGAGAGCGTATTCATTTATTTCACGTTGGCAAACTATGTTGCCGCTATGTTGGCGTTAAACTATGTTTTAAAACTAATTAAAAGTAATTTGCGATTCTTTCGCTTTCCTGCGCGTTTGTGCACGCTATGGCGATTTCTTTACCAAACTCCGCAAGCCGTTCGCTTTGGACCAAACCATTTCATGTAAATAGAGGGGGGGGATTGTCACCGTACTCGCAAGCCGTTCGCTTTGGACCAAACCATTTCATGTAAATAGAGGGGGGGGATTGTCACCGTACTCGCAAGCCGTTCGCTTTGGACCAAACCATTTCATGTAAATAGAGGGGGGGGG
Source organism: Myxine glutinosa (assembly GCF_964187855.1). Classification (NCBI taxonomy): domain Eukaryota; kingdom Metazoa; phylum Chordata; class Myxini; order Myxiniformes; family Myxinidae; genus Myxine; species Myxine glutinosa. The sequence goes on from NC_136262.1 coordinate 110,782,954, forward strand.
ATTGTCACCGTACTCGCAAGCCGTTCGCTTTGGCTTTGCGAATGGACCAAACCATTTCATGTAAATAGAGGGGGGGGATATAATTTTACATATATATATAGTACGGGCATGCCCTAGTAATGTAAATTGTGACTTCAAGTTCTCAATCATGGAGTCCTCAACTCCCCCTCCCAACGCCAAACCCTCAACTCCCCCACCCCAATGTCCTGAATCCTCCCATCCCCACCCAAGTCTTCAACCCCATATCCTCAACTCCCCCACCCCCGCATTCTCAACACCCCCTCACCCAACCCAACCCCAAGTCCTCAAACACCTTCCCCACTACAAGTCTTCAAAATGCCCTCCTAACCCAAAGTACTCAAGCTCCGAGCCCGAATTACTCAAGCTCCTAACCCAAAGTACTCAAGCAATTTCACACTAGGAAGCTGAATTTCTGGGCCTGGTGCTCCCACATTACAAACATGGCAATGACCTCTCTGTCTTCTGCCACCTATTTTCTCATCTTGCACCCCAGCCATTTCCATGTTCTGGCCCTCCAGGTTTCTTCAGGGCACACGTGGTCTGCCAGTAACTAAATTCTGGTAAAATTCCCAAAATCCAGGCTCATCATTCACCAGGCTCAAAATCCAGTTATTTGTTCTTTTCTCTCACCGATGGAACAAATTCCTCAGACTATTCAAACTCATTATTCCCTCCAGGGCTTCAAGATGGCTGTTCACCTCCGCTATGGGCCATCCCCATCCATACTAATCATCTTTTCTGCCCTCACGAACACACCAAACGCCCACCCCTTCTTTTTCATATTATCATATTTTCTCCCCTCTCATCTTTCTGTTTATTCTTCCAATTCTGTTATATTCCTGGTTTTCCCTCCTTCTCGCAACCCACTTCTTCCTGAGTTTCAGCTATTTAGTCCCCATCTCCTCTTTCCCCTCCCCTGGTTGTCAATCTTCCCTTCACCCATTCTTCATCCAAGGGTCTCTCTACCCTGCTGATTGTGTGTTACAATTCTTTCCACCATGTTCTTTCTGTTGCATTGTATTCTCACTCTTACATGCTCAGAAACTTGGGATACAAGCAAAAAAAATTGCCGCATATCTGTAAAAGGATACTTCACTCTTTTCCTTTTCCATTCTACCCACTAACTCCATCTTGCCTTGTCACTTGCCTTTCAAATTAGCATTTCCCTTATAAAAAAAAACAACAACAACGAAAAACAGCCACTTATTAGCTTATCAGGAATTGGAATTCCAGATAAGGTATTGTCATCATGTATCGTCCATCCATCGCCTATTTCGACTTTTAGGTGCAAACCGCTGGACCGATCCTGCTGAAATTTAGCAGCAAGGTTCTGCTCCCGACTGGTAACGGGAGTTGCAAAGCTCGTTCCGGTCATGTGACCGGAAGTGTGTCAAAATGGCAGACTTAGTAAATTCCTTCAAAAATCTTTTTCTCCAGACCCACCAGTCAGAATGCTACCAAATTTGGGTTACAACCTTAGGCCAGGGTAGGGATGTTAAATTGTGGAGGTCATGCTGATCACGTGACCGGAAGTGTCACAATTGCCTACAGTCAACCTTTTGGAAAAAAAAATCGGTCAAATTACCTCAAAAATTTTCTTCTCCAGACCCATCAGTCAGAATGCTACCAGATTTGGGTTGAAACATTAGGCCAGGGCCCAGATAAGCTCCAGGTCCAGTAGTCCTATTTTTTTTTTTCAATCCCTGCTCCAAATCTACCAGCTTTATTAATTGGGTACCTGCAATGCTGTTAAAATATTCTACCTTACTGTAATGCGTGTCGTACAAACCCTCTCATTATAAGTTGTCAATTAAATGTTGTCGGTGACCATGCTACCAACATATTCGGACTCTATTCAAATTTTGCTGTTTTTTATCTGAAATGTTAAAGTACGGTATTTTAATTGAGGATGATATAATATATGTGCAACACATCCGGACTGCTTACATACCCTGGGGGTAATGGTTGCTCCGGCCTTTGCCCCTCCGTTTCCGCCACTTCCTCAATCCTGACGCTCTCGCCAGATGAAGGCAGTGCGGGGGGCATCAGCGTGCCCTGTTCGCATACCGAGCTGGGAATTGAGGATCTAGGTGAGACAGGTTGAGGTGACTCTGAAGATTCCCCCAACGCTGCTGGCAAACTAGAAGTACTTGAAGTACTTTGTAAGATGACAGGTGAACCTAAAATTAACAACAACAACAAAAAATATCACACTTTCCAGTACACACAATATTTATTGCTGTATTTACAATGGAAAAAACATGATGGTTAACCTGCAAAAGCAACTTTTATTGCTCTTATTTGATAAACACATATATTAAACTCTTATTTGATAAACACAAGTAGCATTACCTGGAACCCAAGGAAGACAAGATTCATTATACCTTTATGAATGAATATGAATGAATGATCGTTTTAAGGCCATTTTCCCCGCTAGAGCGGGGGTTAGCCTTGCGGGCCCCATGACAATCATGGTTCCCTGTTTGAGGCAATGTTTTTATGGCCAGATGCCCTTCCTGACGCCAACCCTTGGTCACGCTCTTACGATGCGCAGGGAATCGGGGTACACACCGTGATCATTCATCCCAGCAAGCTGGTACTCAATTTGCCGACCTCGGAAGGATGACAGACTGGGTCAACCCCCCTGGCGTTAATTCAGTGATCGACCGGGATTCGAACCCAGGATCCTAGGATCCCGGATGCCCTTCCTGACGCCAAATCATTATACCTTTATGTAAAATTTAAAAAACATCAATTACCTTGTCTATTGTGTTACATTTATGGGGGTGGGGGGTAGAGATTACCTTAGAAGAGATATAACTGTATAGAGTAACATGGTCTGTGTGCGAGCAGGCAGAAAATCTTGATGCAAGAAGTAGGGATACATCAGCACAAGGATTGTCTCTTTGAATGTGCACCATACCGAGGGTGGTGCTTTGTAATCGATAGCGAGGGATTAAGTGAAATAAATGTGCGTACAAACCTCCCTGTAAACATCTACTGGGTGCACCAGGTGACAGCTCTGTAGAGCAGAGAAGAGTGAGGCAGATCATGGGACTCTGCCAGGCAAGGAGAGAGGAGAGAGGAGGGAGGGGGGAGGGGGGAGGGGGGTGGCGGAGCTACGAAGCTGAAAAAAAAGGCGCAAGAGGACTGCACTAGTTCTGAGGAGAAGGGGAAGGAGCCTGTATCGTACGGGCTCAGTGCGCTGAGGAGCCTGCCATTTGTGAGATAAACTGGAATGGTTTTGAGGAGAATTGGGGGTGAGGAGAGCTTAAAAGGTGGTTGTCCTGCCTGCCTGCCTAGGCCTTGTGCCTGTGTCCATCTGTCTGCTGCCTGTTCATATCCTAATCACCTCTTCATCATCCGGTCTCATCACCCTGCCCATCACCTCCTCATTATCTGCTCTGCGCCCATCCTCCCCTCCCCTACTACTACCGGAGATAAGTCAAGGCAGGCAGGCAGGTTGATTTTTTGTTGTTGTTGATAAGTCCTCCCCTCCCCTGCTATCACGAGAGATTTGTCCCTCTCCCCGTCTGTGCTTGTAACTGGAGTAAGGCGCCTTAGCTTTTATAGGATTTATTTTACCTCATTGTACATAGTTATTTGTTGTTCCTTGAATTCCTCAGTTTCCCCTTCCCCAATCCCATCGTCAAATTCCCCTGTCGGGTCAATCTTCAATGGTTTCTACTCGTATTTGTTCGGGAATAAAGCCGTTTGGTTTTAAAAGAGATAAGGTGCCTCGGGTTTCCGTATCAAATGATGCCAGACTGTATCAAAAGCATGAGATATGTCCAGAGAGATGGCCCTGATCTCATGTCGGACATTGAGGGCCTCCATCCATTGTTGGTTGTTGGGTGAGTAGAAGCAGCATGTCCAAGGTGAAGTGACCTAATCTGAACCAAATTGATCTGAGATGAGATTGTTGGAGAAAAGAAAATATTTCATATCAATTGTGATGATGGATTCCATGACCTTGCTGATGATTGGAAGCAGGCTGATAGGTGTTTAGTTAACCATTTGAGAACGGATGACGTCCAGTGCCGCAACCCACGAAAAAGTTTTGTGTACGGATGACGTTACTACACGTCATCGACTATGCCTATAAATAGATTGTCAGTACGTGGTTGCATTCCTGTAAGGCCAAATTAATCCCGTACCGGGGGTATTTTTATCAAAAAAAAATCCCGTACTCAAAGGGTTAAGGGGGCTTATTCTTCTTTAATCGCAGAAAGACAACCGCTTTCAAAACAGGCATCTTTATGATTAAATGCAGACAAATGGTTATTCTAGTTAGGCAGTTAAGAGGAAGCATCGTTCATTTTTTCAGGAAAGCACCAAATTTGGCACAGATGTAATATGGACCTATACAATTGTTTTCCTGAGGGGCGCCCAAAAATTCAGAAAAGTTAAAAAATCCAAAAAAATGTCCTGGATGCCGTGAAAAAGGGGAGAAAACGGGTATTGATTCGAACTGTAGATTCTGATATTGTGGTCTTGGCAATAGCACACTACTTTACCTACCAGTCACACGGTGTGGAGGAACTCTGGATTGCCATTGGCACTGGTAAAAGCTACCGCTACCTTGCCATCCATAAAATTGCCACCGGCCTTGGCCGCAGGAAGTCCGAGTCTTTGCCATTATTTCATGCCTTCACTGGCTGCGACACAGTGTCATTTTTTGCCCAAATTGGGAAAAAGACAGCCTGGAAGGCTTGGGAGGCATACCCCAGCATCATGCAGACCTTTCATGCTCTCACTTATAGGCCATCTGTGGACGCTATTACTATGGAACTACAGAGCATAGAAAGATATGTTGCCATCCTCAATGACCGGACTACCGAGATAAAGACAGTGAATGACATGCGCCGACACTTGTTCACGAAGAAGGCAAGAACAATTGATCACATTCCCCCAACAGCAGACGCCTTCGAACAACACCTAAAACGTGCATGTTTTCAGGCTGGACACGTATGGAGTCAGGCACTTGTGCCCTACCCAGAACTTCCATCACCAGCTGATTGGGGCTGGATGAAAACAGGGACTTCTTGGACACCAATTTGGACCACAATACCACTGATACAGGAGGCATGTTCAGAGCTTACAAGCTGCCATTGTAAGTCGGCCTGTAAAGACAACTGTAAATGCTCCAGGGCAAATCTGCCCTGCACATCACTGTGTGACTGCAATGGACAGTGCTTGTAGTACTACGCGTCTGTGCGAGAGCCTCCACCTTTCAAGTGCCCACAATATTTTAAGTTAAAACTGCAACTGTGTGTAACTTTGATTAATTAATACCATTCAATTGTTATCAGAGACCAATAAAACAATGTGTATCACTTGGAATTGAAATTTTACCTAAAATACTATGAGAGATTTAAGGAAAATGGAAACACCATGGCGGCCATCTTGAAATTAAAGATGATGGATGCCAATCTTTATGCAATTGATCCCATTGGATTCAGAGACCATGAAAACATGGCGTAAGACACTGGAACTGTGGTGTTATCGCTCATAGTATAGAAGTTATTGAGGGAAATAGGTCACAGAGGGCGGTCATGTTGAAATTCAATGTGGCGGCCACCAGGGGTTCTGAATTTTTGGGCGCCCCTCAGGAAAACAATTGTATAGGTCCATACTACATCTGTGCCAAATTTGGTGCTTTCCTGAAAAAATGAACGATACGCCCTATTTTTCGGTCTTAACTGCCTAAGTATTCCAAGTAAATCGATTATTAGCTTTCCAACGGTGAAATTTTTATGATTCTATGACGGCCTTTTTATCCAATTGAAAATGGCTACCAGTTTCTCAAAGAAGCAAAAAAAGCTTGGGTGGAAATCTCATACAAGCTGCTTTGGTAATGTCGTACTGACTCATGGCAGGTGGAGGAACTGTACTGACATACAGGAGACTTCACTATAATCACTCAAGGGCAACGTTTCAAATTTTCATAAATGTCAGAGCACGTTCCATGTTCTAATTTTATGTTATGTTCTGTTGACTTGGCCCTTGGATAATGGTCCAGGCCCTTAGACAGTAGCTCTATTTGGTTTAAGATGAGTCGTTGAGCTTGCCACCTCAGATGTTCAATTCTGTCGTCCTTGAACTAATATTCCCAGATCGCACAGCAATACAGCAGGGTACATTGTCATGTGACTACATCCGTAAGAGCCCTCACTACCGTAATGCCTCAAAACAGGTAGTGAATCATTGACCGAGTATCATAGTTAGATACGTTTACAAATTACATACTAATCTTACGTGCGAGAAAAATATACCCAGGTTATAAATTCAGGTATGAGGTCCGAATGCTTTCAAGAATGCGGTGTGACATGGGGTGCGACATGGCTCGAGCATGCAGAACGAGATGGGCACCGACTAGGCAGGTACCGAGCCCCATTTTTGTTGTCAAATTAGAATTTTGTCAAAAAAATCATACCCTGCCGGTACCATGAATAGCCTCTACTCTTGCAAATGCATCGATTCCAGCTTCTTCACAAAGCACACCAGATAATTAGCCACTAAAATAAACAAGGATGGAAAGAGACAGAACTGAATTCTGCATTTCAAACTGCAGAATGAATTAATGCTGAAACTCCTTCTTCCCAAAAAAGTGACAGCAAGCTGTTTTCATCCAGCAATCTTTGACAAGTCAAAGTTAGCCTGGTGTTGGCTTAGCGGTTAGGGTGCCGGCTTGGGATCCTAGGATCCTGGGTTCGAATTCCGATCGATCGCTGAATTAACGCCAGGGGGTTGACTCAGCCTGTCATCCTTCCGAGGTCGGCAAATTGAGTACCAGCTTGCTGGGATGAATGATCCCGGTGTGTACCCCGATTTAGAATAGGTACACCGTATCCCTGCGTGTCGTAAGAGGCGACTGAGGGTTGGCGTAAGGAAGGGCATCCGGCCATAAAACATTGCCTCAAACAGGGAACCATGATTGTCATGGGGCCCGCAAGGCTAGCCCCCGCTCCAGCGGGGAAAATGGCCTTAAAACGATCATTCATTCATTCATTCATTCAATCTTTGACAAGTGCAATGGATGTGTTTTACCAGCTGGATGTTAACACAAATCTGCATTGGAATCCGTGAGTTGGACGAATTGAAACGAATCCTGTGTCGTGACTGATGAAGACAAATGCTCTGATGGCTTTGAACTTGAAGATATATGGGCAATCAACAACACCTACATTCTATATCTGGACGTTGTAGTTTCCTGCATCAGCATACACAAGATGGACATTAGTTAGAGTGGGACTGAAGCAACACGTACGTCTCTCACTGCAATACACTATTTTGTGCCTGGATATCAGATCCTCACCTTATGAGTGATACGCTGTATGCGTCCCATGATGGCCTTACCTCACACATGAGGTCAAAACTAAAAACTGGAGCGGCACTCAGTAGAACGCATACCTCCACCAGGCAGAACAGTTCATGTTTTGTATCCCACTGATAGGCAGAATCTGGATTCGGACCTGAACCAAAATCGAATCGGCTTGTTCTCGTCACCGAACCAGCTCTTCCACCAAGTTTTGTCATAACTCGTCCACAACGTTTTTTAAACTATGTTATATGTCGCTTTTTGTCCGATCTCTCAATGGTGAAGAATCACTTACAAAATTAAATAATTCTCATATCCGAATCCATATTTAGATCTTCACCAAAATTGAATCGAATCGACCTTGTCAGACACCCAACCGGTCCACCAAGTTTCGTCCAAATCCGTCCATAACCTTTTGAGATGTCCTGCTATGTATCGTTTTTTGGCATCTCCCAATGGTTAAGAATCACTTTAAAATTATAGCAGCCGGATCCGAATCCGGATCTTCACCAAAATCTAGTCATTTCATCCTTGTCACATGCACGACTACCTCTCTGCCAAATTTCGTCTGAATCCATCCACAACTTTTTAAGATACCGTTTTCACAAACAAACAGACAAACAAGCAGACAGGGGTGAAAACACAACCTCCGTGCACCTTCAATGGCAGAGACCAGATCTAAAAAAAAACGCCACACTAAATGATTATGGGTAGAGAACTGAAATTCAAAGTAGTGAATTGTCAACTACTAAGCTGCTTGTCATATCAAGTAGCATTATTTTGCTGATTGTGGGGACATGGCTTGAGAGGCCAATTCATTTTATTTTGTAATAAGGAATGCATTGAATCTAAAGTTACCAGGAGGAAGGCTGATTGAGGATCGAGTTGCAGGTGGTGGAGGACGTCGAGGCTTGGACTTACGAGGTGAGCTGGTTGTACCGTTCTTTTTCACTTCCTGCAACAAATTGCTGCTAGTATCATCCTGGAGGGCAGATAATGTGCAGGGAGCCAGCTGAGACCTGCAAAGGGTGACACAGGTAAATTATGTTTACTGCTAAAGGAATAGACCAACAAACAAAGCAAAGCAAAAACCCCTAAAACATGTAACAGCACGTGGCTCACTTAGGGCGATTGCATGGTACAGGTGGCACAGGAGCTGGTTGTGGTGACACATTGGGACTCGTCTCTGAGAAAGGGTTGCTTGAGACATCATCAACATCTGAATCTGGCAAGCCGCATGCCATACCATTCATCGACATTGAACATCCTATGAATGAACATGGTACAGAGGGGATTCGAACAAATTGAACAAGGTGGAACAGAGAATGGAACATCATGATCAAGTTGATTTTTAGGTGTGTGTGCATGTGTGTGTGTGTGTGGGGGGGGGGTGGGGGGGGAGGTAAACCCCCTAACGTGATGGAGCAACAAGACACAGATCCCATCCAATAACAGCCAAAACTGCATGACCTGTGAGCAACAACAACCATTTGCCACATGATCACATTGTCTCCACGTTGCTGCACATCAGCCAGGAGTTGGGATACATATACGAGCAATGACCGCGGAATATCCGGGAATGTAAAATGTGACTTCGAGTCCTCAACTCCTCAACAACCGCCCCTCCCTTGGTCCTCACAAACCTCAAGTCCTCAACCTCCCCACCCCAACCTCAACCTTTAGGCTTCAAATCCCCAACCCACCCCCAGCCTTCAAATCCCTTCCTCAACCCAACTCCTCACCCTCCTCCACCCCCACTACCCCCCGCGAAGCCTCAGCCGCCCCTCCCCAACTCTGTCCAATCTTTGTTCTCCCCCGCCCCCACCTCCCCCTTCATAAAAGCAAAACGGCATTCCCATATCGATCATTACAGATTTCTTCATTACCTTATTGAAACAGGGGAATATTTAACTCTTTCCCCCTCATCCGAAAATAGTTGGAAACAATAGCAAGGATTGGCGGAACCTCCAGAGTAAAAAAAAAAAAGTGCCACATAGTTATTTCGGTGGTGTATAGGCAACAGCTGCCTCGATCTCTTCCGAAATTTAAAACCACAACTCGAGTTTGAAGCAAAAACATGTCCACTGCCCTTGTACGTACATAATATTTTATAATAACCGTGATCATTCATCCCAGCAAGCTGGTACTCATTTTGCCGACCTCAGAAGGATGACAGGCAGAGTCAACCCATCTGGTGTTAATTCATCGGAACGACAGGGGCTTGAACTCAGGACCCTGAGATATCAAGCCAGCACCCTAACCGTTAAGCCAGCACCAGGCTACATATAAATACATTGTCTACACCAGGCTGCAAGCTGACACCAGAGGCCTGAAGACTGAGGCCTATACTTGCTGTGGCTTTCACAAAGGCTTGTGACACCTATTGGCTTCAACCTTTCCATATTTGTTTATCCTTTTTGCAGTCGCTTTTGTCGTTTTACACAAAGGGAAAACTTATAGGGAGGGCATTACGATTGTGAATATGAGAGCCCCGAAGATGTCTTTGGCTTTGCATAGCACAAAAATGGTGGCTGTATGATTTTTCTGGTTACAATTGTGGGTGGAGTCAGCTGTGCAACCAATGGGTGGAAATAAGCATCACACACGAGCACACGGACAGATGGACAAACAAGCATATTATTATATAGATAGAAGATATACGTGTGTATATAAGGACAGATATACAGTCATGTGAAAAAGTAAATACACCCCATGTAAAGTTTTGACTTTTTCAACATATTTCAACATACAGCTATTTGATCTTCATTTCAACAATATTGATAGATAAAGGTGATATAATATAACAAATATCATGAAACATTTACATTTTGTAGTCCATTGTATAATTTAAATAAACATAAATGCAAATTTCACATGTGGAAAAAGTAAGTACACCCTTGGCTCTAATAGGTGGTATTGCCCCCTTTGGCAGAAACAACCTCAAGTAGGCGTTTCTTATAACTGTCTACCAGTCTCTGACATCGACTGGGAGAAATTTTTGCCCACTCCTCCATGCAGAATTATTTCAGCTGTGCGATGTTTGAGGGGGTTTCTTGCATGCACAGCTCGTTTCAAATCCCCCCACAACATCTCGATGGGATTTAGATCCGGGCTTTGACTTGGCCATTCCAGAACCCTCCATTTCTTTCTTTTCAGCCATTCCTTGGTGGATTTACTGGTATGTTTAGGGTCATTGTCATGTTGCAAGGTCCACCTTCGGTTGAGCTTCAACTTTCCGACAGATGGCCTCACATTATCCTCAAGCACCCTCTGGTACAATGAAGAATTCATAGTGGATTCTATGATGGTGAGCTGCCCAGGCCCTGATGCAGCAAAAGCTGCCCCAAACCATAATATTTGCACCACCATGCTTTACAGTTGGTATCAGGTTATTGTGGTCAAATGCTTTCTTTGGTTTTCACCAAACATGTCTTCTGGTACTGTGGCCAAATAGCTCTACCTTTGACTCATCTGTCCAGAGCACATTGTTCCAGAAGTGCTGGTCTTTGCCGAGGTGTTCATTGGAAAACTTTAGTCTTGCCCTGATGTTCTTTCTGGACAGCAAAGGTTTCCTCCTGGCACACCTCCCATGTAGATCAAATTTGTGCAGCCTCTTTCTAATGGTAGACTCGTGCACTTTGACATCAGCAGTGGCAAAAGCTACCTGTAGGTCCCGTGATGACATTCTGGGTTTCTTAGAGACTTCTTTTAGCATCTTGCGGTCTGCTCTTGCGCTGAACTTGCTGGGGCGGCCTGGCCTGAACAAGTTGGCAGTTGTTTGGAATCTTCTCCACTTGTGGATGATCTTCCGGACAGTCGAATGATTGATTTCAAATTGTTTGGAGATCTTTTTAAATCCCTTCCCAGACCCGTAGGCATCTATAACCTTCATTCTGAAGGCCTCAGAGAGCTCCTTTGATCTTGGCATGGTGACGCCGCACACTTCAAAAACAAACAACAACAACACAACAACAGGCATTTTAAGGCCATTTTCCCTGCAAGAGCGGGGGTTAGCCTTGCGGTCCCCATGACAATGTTCTCCATTTTGCCCTATTTTCTGCATCTCCCCTTGTTAGCCCCCTTGCCCGCATTTCTTCTTCGACCATCTTTAGCCAAGTCTTTCTCTGTTTTCCCCGTCCTCTACTTCCTTCTACATTCATTTCCATCACTCTTTTCAACCAGTCACTTTCATCCTTCCTCAACACATGACCAAACCATCTCAACCTGTTCCTCTTCACAGCCTTCACTTCTCCTGTTCCTCTTCACACTTCATAAACAAAGAGCAAACCAAACTAAATGTCTGAGGTTTAAATAAGACAGGTTCCTCCAAGATCTTCTCTAACGATGTTCTAATCATTTGCACCTGAGCTGGTTCACCTGATTCTAATTTTAGGTATTTGAAGTAGTGATAAATGTCGGGGTGTACTTACTTTTTCCACATGTGAAATTTGCATTTATGTTTATTTAAATTATACAATGGACTACAAAATGTAAATGTTTCATGATATTTGTTATATTGTATCACCTTTATCTATCAATATTGTTGAAATGAAGATCAAATAGCTGTATGTTGAAATATGTTGAAAAAGTCAAAACTTTACATGGGGTGTACTTACCTTTTCACGTGACTGTATGTGTAGAAAAGCAAAGTTTGAGACAGCAAAGGAAAAAACCTTCTGTTGAAGATGAACTGTTGTGCAGGTTGGAAGGGTCAACCACCATCGCATCCAAACAGATCTTTAGCTCGCCGCTGGTTCCTGGTGAGCTACATCGCCCACTGTCTGTTCGCAGAAGTAGCTTCTTGGTGACGTTATTCACTGGGGAATAAGATACGTGTCACAACTCTCATTTCATCTTGCATCAAAGGCTGAAATTTGCCGTACACATATACAGTAAAATCCTGGTACAATGAACATGTGGTCAACCAATTTGATATAAATAAAAGCACGTTAAGTGACACGTCACAGCATAAAAACCAATTAACACCTCGGTAGAACGAAAAGCTCAAAATTTTTATAAAAATAAAACCACCAATGCCCAAGCTATCATGTCAGCTGGAACAAATGAATTCAGCAGAACCAAATAATTCCATGATGCCAATTATCTTCATCATGTAATTTTAATGTCAGTAATTTTCCATTTCAAAAAAGTGCTGTCTCCATTTCCAAAAAAATGTACAGTATTCCATTTCAGAAAAGAAAAATTCCGTTTCCTGTTTTTCATGGAAGAAAAGGTTTATATCTGTGGACTTGCATTCTTCTTTGTGTGTGTGCAGCATAAGGCTGCGGTGTAGCATAATTGGCCCGAGGGTTCGGCTGTGCTGCTGATGCAATGCTCCCTGCTGGTTTGTGCAGGATTATATGAATGAATGAATGAATGAATGATCGTTTTAAGGCCATTTTCCCCGCTGGAGCGGGGGTTAGCCTTGCGGGGCCCATGACAATCATGGTTCCCTGTTTGAGGCAATGTTTTTATGGCCGGATGCCCTTCCTGACGCCAACCCTTGGTCACGCTCTTACGATGCGCAGGGATACGGTGTACCTATTCTAAATCGGGGTACACACCGTGATCATTCATCCCAGCAAGCTGGTACTCAATTTGCCGACCTCGGAAGGATGGCAGGCTGAGTCAACCCCCCTGGCGTTAATTCGGCGATCGACCGGGATTCGAACCCAGGATCCTAGGATCCCAAGCCGGCACCCTAACCGCTAAGCCAACACCAGGGTGCCGGCGATAGCTCGCCTACTCTTCGCGAAGGACCCTGTGTGATATTTAACATCTACCAAAGAATGCTGGCAGATGGGACACCCATTTAACATCCGTCCGAGGGACGGCACACACATTGATGTACCACCCTGCCTGTGTAACACCAAACTGACAGTTTATAGCTGGATCGGTCTTTGAACCCAGGCGAGACAGCTTAGAGGTGAGTGTGGGTACCTCTAGGCCATCCTGTGTTCTGCACTTCTACACATCCCATCAGCCACAACCTCTCCTAGGCTGACTATATAGCAAAGGTCAACTATTTCTCTATTTCTATTTCTCTGGTCGGACTATTTCTCGACTCGACTATTTCTAGGATCTCGACTATTTCTCTTCACCCTCTCTTTTGCTCAAGGTCAACTGCCATCTGCTTGGAAATCAGCCAACATCACCGCTTTGCACAAAAAAGGTGCAAAAACAGATCCTAGCAACTACAGACCAATCAGCCTTCTCCCAATTATCAGCAAAGTCATGGAATCCATCATTGCTTCTGATATGAAATCTTTCCTCTTCTCCAATGGCTTGATCTCTGATCATCAATTTGGTTTCAGACCAGGTCACTCTACTCTGGACATGCTGCTTCTGCTGTCTCAACAATGGATGGAGGTCCTCAATGCCAAACAGGAAATTAGAGCTGTCTCCCTCGACATATCACGTGCCTTCGACACGGTCTGGCACCCCGCTCTGCTCACCAAACTCTCCTCCTTTGGTATCCATGGAAATCTCCACGCATGGCTGGCGGACTTCCTCTCTAGTCGTCGTCAACGTGTGGCCCTGAATGGGTTTCTCTCATCTCCTCTTCCTGTTCAGGCTGGAGTTCCCCAAGGCAGTGTTCTGGGCCCCGTGCTTTTTCTGGTCTTCATCAATGATCTCTCTGACTCTCTCGAAAATCCTCTCTATCTCTTTGCTGATGACTCCACTCTCTGCCGCTCCATTCCACTTCCCTCAGATCGGCAGTCTGCTGCCTCCTCACTCTCTGAAGACCTGGACAAAATCACAGACTGGTCAAACAAGTGGAACATGTCTTTCAATCCTGACAAATCTCACACTCTTACTATGTCTCTCCGAAAAGATCGACTGGACAACCCTCCCATCTACTTTCTCAACAATCCTCTCCAAGAAGTTCTGTCGCTCAAGATTTTGGGTCTCACTATCTGCCATGATCTTTCTTGGGAAAACCACATTTCCAAGCTGGCCTCCAAAGCCAGTCGCCGACTGGGCATCCTCCGTCGTGCGAAGTCCTTCCTCGGCACACCTGAGCTCCTCACCACATACAAGGCTTTCATCCGCAGCTCAATGGAATACTGTTCTCCCCTATGGGCCGGTGCTCCTGCCTCACACCTAGCTCGGCTTCACGCTGTTGAAACCAAAGCTTTCAGAATTATTGGAATCTCCCGCGATGAAGCTATCTCTGAGGGCCTTTCACTCACTCACCGCAGGCAGGTAGGTGGTCTTTCTGTCTTCTACCGACTCCTCTCCGGCCTTGCACCCCCAGCTCTCTCTGTGCTCTGTCCCCCAAATATTCCTACAGGTCGCACAAGATCTGCCAGCAACCCTCTGATGGTTAAACTGCCGAAATCTCGGCTCTCCGCTCACCTTCACTCTTTCATTCCTCTTTTCTCCCGCCTCTGGAACAAACTCCCTCACTCCCTTCAATCCCACTCCTCCCTCCAGGTCTTTAAAACAGCTGTTCACCACCATCTCTTATCTTCCCCCATCCAAAACCTTGATCTTTTCTACCCCCGCTAATTCACCCCAGATCCACCTTGTTTGAAATTCCAACTTCTTTCCTGGAAGTCCTGGCAGTGTCCATATGTTTTATACCTCTCCCACTGCCCCCTTCCCACGCCCCCCCCCCCCCCAAAGCCCTCGCCCTCTCTCAGATCTCTCGATGTCTCCATGTCTCTCGGTCCCTGCTCTCAAATGTTGTGTTTGTGTCCTTCCCCCTCTCTCCCCATCTTGTCTACCGCTCCCTATGTTATATGTTTTATGTGTCGGTTTGTCTTTCTGTGTGTTCATGTGATTAATGTTCGCTCTTTCACGAGCCTCGATATTGTATACAAAAAAAAAAGAAAAAAAAAAAAAAAAAAAAAAAGCTGGCATCCAGAGCCTTCGCCAAGAGTGGGCATCGTTCATTGTTCCAAGTCATTCCTCGAAAAATCAGAACTACTCTCAGCCTAGAAGGGCTTCGTCTGTAGTTCAGTGGACTATTAGTAGTACGAATATCTCACTTCTGGACAACTTGGATACGGTGCGCTCCATTGGTACTTTACCAGAGGAAAACGTTTTCAATAATGAACCTGGCACAAACAGGAAAACAAATACGGAATTCATAAACACACGACGACAGGTATAACAAACTTAGAATGCAAAGCTTACGTTTCCCACCATTCTCCTTCAGCTCTTGGCTAATGTCCAGCAAGGACCGACCCAACATTACATTTGCCTTGAAGGGACGGTAAGCCCAGACGCGGAATTCCAGATGACTTTGAGGAGACGCCGTGCTGTCGTTTGGGATATGGGTTGATGATGGGGTATGATGAAGAAGGACATAGAAAAGATTAGAGGGAAAGTTCTAAATCAGTCATTAGCACAAAATGTATGTTATTATAAAAATAGGATGTTCTATTTCGGAAAGCAAAATAATTCTCCACTTAAGTTTATTCTTGCACAACCAACTTTCCTAAGGCATTTTAATTTTCTTGTCATTGTAAAAATGAGGTATCTGCAAGGATTCCTTCCTTCAATGTACGAATCCGATTGGACTTACACATTGAAGTGCTCAGACCACTGAGGGTGTAAAGAGAAACTCCGTTTTTCTGTCTTCTGGGATGACTCGGCCTGCCCATCCACAACCAGTTCCACAAATGGATTTCCTCGTCCTGCCTTCTTTATTTCCCCAAGCCGTGCTGAAAGCACTAAAACAAACACAATGGAAGCAAGACTGAGCATTTAAGGAAGCAGGGCTCACCGGGCCATATCGACTACGGTAGATCCCAGAATGAATGATCAAAGTGAAAGGTCAGCAAGTAGACCCACACACTCATACACTGACCGACATGCACACCGATTACAATAGCCTCTCCCATCCATTCAAGAATAACGTCTACAGCCAATATCGTGAAAATGTTGCAATTTCTCACTGAGAAACATCTAAGATTCATTCATTCCGTCCTCACTCCGACCAGAGAAGTTTATTTACGGGAGCGTGAATGTAGCACGTGATCACCACAAGAGTGGGAGAGCCCAATTTGATTCAAGGATCGATTTGATGCGTCATGAGAGACTTAATTAAAAATACACGGACTTCGAGCAATTTATCAAGCACTAACTTTTAAAACATACAAAACGTAAAAATCGATATTTTTTTTTAAACTTAAATACTTCATCTTGGAACCCAAAACCTTAACAGACGGCGGAGCCCTGCACTCGGGTGCCATTAAATTGCTGACCACCAACTTTTACGATGAACAATGAAACAAGGTTCCATCGGAATGTTGTTTTTGTTGTTTCGTATGCAGCCTGTGGCTGCTGGTTCCATCATTTTTCTGGAAGCGCGTTTCTGTGCCGCTGATGCAGTGCCCAATTTACCAGTCAGCTGGTACTCAATTTGCCGACCTCGGAAGGATGACAGGCTGAGTCAACCCACCTGGCGTTAATTCGACAGACCGGGATTCAAACTCAGGATCCTCGGACCCCAAGCCAACACCCTAACCGTTAAGTGTCAACTGTGATTAAGTTTTTTTCCTCACCGTTTTGTGCATATGCATTTAAATTTATCTTCTTTCATATCTCAAACAAGATCATAATTAGTGCTTCAAGAACGAACTGGTCTTGGCCGTGAAGGCGAGTATCGATCTGCATCGGCAAACAGATAGAACAATGGATGGAATGAACAGAACCATGATGGAAGTATGTTAACTGTTGTGCGAAGCAAGAAGAAGCTGAAGTTCTCAGTGTTAACCCTTCGTCAGAGCAAAATAAGGAAATGGGATAGGGATAGAGGTTGAATTCGGGCGGAAGTGAGTCAAAATGAGGCCAGGGTTCAGGGCGGATGTCGGGGTGAGAATGACTTATTTTGACAAGTACGGTCAAGGTTCCAGGGATTTTTGTGGTATACAATGTCGAGGCTCATGGAGTAGCAAACTATAAAATGGATCAGAACATAAACGAACAAAAGAAGCAGTAGAAAGAGAGGGGGAAACACACCAACAATAGGGATGAGGAACAAAATAGGAGACTTGGAGAAATAATGGATGTGGGGAAGAATGAGGACTAGGGCAGGACATAAGAAGTGAACAAGATGGATGCCAAATTAAATTCTCAGGAAGGAAAAAAAAATGGAAAATTGGCACACACATTGATGAATCACTAACTGTGAAACACCGCGATGACAGTTTATAGCTGGGTGGGGATTCAAACCGAGGCTAGACAGCTTTGAGACGATTACGCAAACTTCAAGTCCATTCTGTCAGCCAATGACAGGGTAAAAAGAGCAGAAAGAGGATGTGCAAGAGCAGCAGAGCAGGTTTTTAGGAAATGTGTGCTGATGCCGTCTGGGCCAGTTATCGGAGTTGAGGCTTGCCAGAACCTTCTCCACCTTCTCATGTGAAAAGGTCACAGAGTCCCGGAGCAGTTGGTGCGACTGCATATGTTGGGTACAGGGAGCGAAAGGTTGGGGACACAAGATTTAGAATTGAGGCATTCAGCCTTCTCATGAGCAGTTGGTTGTGGTGCCATTTCAAGGGAAGGGATGGAAGGGGAGCATACACATGAGACACAATTAATAAGGTGCCACCAAGTTTGAGAGGAGGAAGACAAGTTTGAAAGTTCAATCTTGAAGTTGGACAGATGTTGTTTTCTGGCTCTCCTGAGAGTGAACACACTTGTTGTGGGCTTTGCAGAATGATATTAAAATTGCCTTCAGTCGGATTTGCTTTCCAGGAAGAGAAGGCAAGTTGTTTCAGAGCATCTGCCTCACCACAGGATTCAGTGCATCATGGGCGGAAAGAAGGGAATGTTAACTGAAGACAAAATGGGATGTGTGTGTGTGTGTGAGAGAGAGAGAGAAAGAGAAAGAGAGAGAGAAAGAGAAAGAGAAAGAGAAAGAGAGAAAGAGAAAGAGAGAAAGAGAAAGAGAAAGAGAAAGAGAGAAAGAGAAAGAGAAAAAGAGAAAGAGAGAGAGAGAGAGAGAGACACACAGACAGAGACAGAGACAGAGAGAGAGAGAGAGAGAGAGAGAGAGAGAGAGAGAGAGAGAGAGAGAGAGAGAGAAGGTTTCTGTGGAAGAATTCCCAGGCTGAGTTAGTTAACATGGCAGTAGATATGGGAGACCACTCCTGAAGAAAGATGGCTGCTTGCAGACCCTGCCGATCTGCTTGAGTGAAATGCCAGACTCGTCTGCGTTGAGGCAGCACTCTGAGAATAGCCAGTGAGATGCTGACTTTCGCAGAGGCAGAGGCAGAGCAGGAGACATTTGTGGGAAAGTTTGTCATCACCAAGTGCAGAAGGAAGAATTTGCAATTTGGAGAAATCCGATTGGGAAAGTTCACAGATCGAGTCACTGAGTCAGTCCCATGGAGTCACAGAAGTCCTTTGGTGAAGTGCCATGGCTGGTGAGAGGGGTACGAACACCCAGCCAAACTGTATGGTGACAATTGAAACTTCAGCTAGTGTTTGTGGTGATCGTGAGTCCAAATCGAAAAAGAGAGAGAGAAATAGAGAGATGTATTGTGTAAATTGCAGGCAACAACCGTTATTTAAAGAAAGATGTCAGCAGGATGGTTTCACATGAGTAGTGTATATATGTTGCTTCTGGGACACTCTCATTTTCCCATTGACTTACATGTTAATTTTTCCCCTCCCTCATTGCCCCTAAACACCTCTATTTCTCTCACCCTGTTCTTTACGAACCTTCTAACCGTTTGACATGTTATCCTTATTCATTAGACCACTTAAACAATGGTCCTTCTGTGTGAACCTGTGATCCTTCTGACCTTATGGACCTTTTAACCGTTTACTCTTAATATCAGCTGGTGAATCATCTTTGGCCCACTCAAACAACGACCCTACAAATATTTGTTTATGCGTGGGAAATAATTTAATTCTCTTGCCACTCTCTTCACCATCTAATATATTAACAAAAAATATGTTTGAGTTTGGTTCTTTATCAAGATATTTTAACTGAGCTAAAATAAAATGATAAACCTCCCTCAATGTTCTTGTTTGAGCGCCTCCAGTGCCACACACTTTTTGGTAGGCTCCGTCCACTTTTTGGTAAGCCACGCCCACTTTTTGTTAAGCCACGCCCACCTTTTTACTAAGCCACGCCCACTTTTTGTTAAGCCACGACCACCTTTTTACTAAGCCCCACCCACTTTTTGTTAAGCCGCACCCACTTTTTACTAAGCCCCGCCCACTTTTGTTAAGCTCCGCCCACTTCTGCTAAAGCCCCACCCACTTTGTTAAGTCCCACCCACTTTATAAACTATTCAGCATTGTATCATTTCCAGGTAATACATTACATCATTTTCAGGGAATTTCCATCACATCATTTCCAGTTAAGACACGCCCAGGGAATTTCCACAGGAAATGACACACCCAGTCCTTATAAAAGGCACCGACCACACAGGCTTTTTCAAACACGCTTTCTGCTTCACTTGAGAATGGACTACTATGCCGAAATGGAATGGGATAACTTTGCTATTCCTTGGAGTCCTACTACCTGTGTAGAACTCAACCTTCAGATTGATGAACTGGACTCGAACCTCTTATCAATGGAGGTAAGTTTGTTTATTTATTTATTTATTTATTTAATTAATTATTTATTTAATTTTTTTTTTTTTTTTTTTTTTTTTTTTTTTGATGAGACTCGTGTAAGAGTTAACAAAGTTTATTTTAATATTCATAGAGCTTGATTTATACAAATAAAAATATTGTATTAAATTAATACATTGTTATTTTCTTTCACAGGAAATTGTATCTGAGATACGAAATGAAAATTCTGCTTTTAACACAACTTGGGATGAAGTTATTTTTTTGTTTGAAGACTTTTTGAACAACCAAGACCCCCAGAACGAGTTCTACCTTGATGATCCAGCCAAAGAGTTATACCTTGTAGATCCACAAAATCCTGAAAAAGAGTTTTACCATGATGATACTTGTTGTGAGTTATCAAAACAAAACCCACTGAACAAGTTCTACCTTGATGAGTCAGAATACAAGTCATACATTGGAGACCCACAAATGTCTGAAAATTGGGAAACGGGATTTCTCCCTGATGGTCCGCAGTTATACTATGTGAGACACATCATAGAAACCCTAAAAAATTGGGAAACGGGAATTCTCCCTGATGGTCCGCAGTTATACTATGTGAGACACATCATAGAAACCCTAAAAAATTGGGCAAGGAGAGTTCTCCCTGATGGTCCGCAGTTATACTATGTGAGACACATCATAGAAACCCTAAAAAATTGGGAAACGGGAATTCTCCCTGATGGTCCGCAGTTATACTATGTGAGACACATCATAGAAACCCTAAAAAATTGGGCAAGGAGAGTTCTCCCTGATGGTCCGCAGTTATACTATGTGAGACACATCATAGAAACCCTAAAAAATTGGGAAAGGGAAGTTTTCCCTGATGGTCCGCAGTTATACTATGTGAGACTTATCACGGAAACCCCCAATATTTCTGAAAATTGTGGTTCTACCTTGGAGACTTGGAAAGATGGTTATATTTTTGGAGACTCGGAATGGGGGTTTTGTTTTGATGACTCGGAATGTGATACCTATCTTGGAGGCTCAACAGGAATGTGGTTATACCTTGGGAACTTGGAAAGTTGGTTTTATTTTGGAGACTCTACCTGTGGGGTTCCTCTTGGAGACTCTTTGGATTCTAAAGCAATGAACAATGTTCTTTATTTAATGACGCTTGATTTAAGCAACTAGGGCATGCCCGTACTATATATAAGCTAGGACGTGCCCGTACGTGGGTGCCCGTTCCTTGCCAAAAAAAAAAAAAAAAAAAATTTGTGTAGGGGTGTGTGTGTGTAAACATCCTAGGGCGTGCCCGTACGTGGGAGCAAAAAAACATGCGTGCAAACAACAACAACAAAAAAAAACTTTGAAACCACGTGGCAGTAACGACCACAGAACCCCCCCCCCCCCTCTATTTACATGAATGGTTTGGTCCATTCGCAACGACCACAGAACCCCCCCCCCCTCTATTTACATGCAATGGTTTGGTCCATTCGCAACGCCAAAGCGAACGGCGAACGGCTAAATCGCCATAGCTCGGTAAGTACTTGTCCGATTAATTTCAAACCTTGAAAAGGCACATCCTCGGGTCCCCAGCAATATACCTGGCAAGTTGCAAGTATATCGGACCCGTGGTTGTCGAGAAACAGCGGTCACAGACAAACAAACAAACGTACAAACAAACACACAGAGATTACTGGAATTATAGATAGATATCAAGAAAGTTCGAGGAAGAAAATGCTGGAAAATTCTTTCTTCCCATTTCTACTTCTTCAAACTTGAAAGCCTTGAAAGACAGAATTGGAGGGAAGAGGAAAAAAAAAAAAAAGAAATACGTATTTAAAAAAAGAAGAAAAGAAAGATTATGTTAGGGTTTGGGTGGGATTTTGAATGTGAGGGTTAGGGATGGGGTTGGGTTAGGATTTTGAATGTGAGGGTTAGGGTTGGGGTTGGGTTAGGGATGGGATTGGGTTAGGGTTGGGATTTTGAATGTGAGGGTTAGGGTTGGGTTGGGTTAGGGATGGGGTTGGGTTAGGGTTGGGTTAGGGATGGGGTTGGGTTGGGGTTAGGGATGGGGTTGGGTTAGGGATGGGGTTAGGTTAGGGATGGGGTTGGGTTAGGGATGGGTTGGGTTAGGGATGGGGTTGGGTTAGGGATGGGTTTGGGTTAGGGATGGGTTTGGGTTAGGGATGGGGTTGGGTTAGGGATGGGGTTGGGTTAGGGTTTGTATATTATTATGACTCACTCACACATACACACACACACAAAAGTTAAGCCCCAACTGAAAAGTTGTGGGATTCTGTGTTTGGGGTTCACAGATTTAAAAACGTATCCCCATTATACACACACAAAAGTTAAGCCCCAACTAAAAAGTTGTGGGATTCTGTGTTTGGGGTTCACAGATTTAAAAACGTATCCCCATTACATTTTATTTATTTATTTATTATTTTCAAGGGTATTATCTGCTTACTTGTGTTTTTTGTAATTCTTGCGAGTAAAATGAACCCAAGATTTCTTCTCCATTTAAATCATATCATTTGTAGGTCCAAGGGACTGTATCCATTACATCAATGATTTTAAATAATTCACGAGTCCATTTTTGTGTATAACCTTTCTCAAAATGACTTTTCCATTTGTATATCTATCTATAATTCCAGCAATCTCTGTGTGTCTGTGTGTCTGTGTGTCTGTGTGTCTGTGTGTCTGTGTGTCTGTGTGTTTGTCTGTGACCGCTGTTTCTCGACAACCACGGGTCCGATATACTTGAAACTTGCCAGGTATATTGCTGGGGACCCGAGGATGTGCCTTTTCAAGGTTTTAAATTAATCGGACAAGTACTTACCGAGCTATGTCCAAAAAACGCTTCAACCAATCAGAGAGCAGCGAGCTATCACGTGTGCCGAACGTGGCGATCAGACTCTGCCTCGGACGGCACATTTGACAGCGTATTCATTTATTTCACGTTGGAAAACTATGTTGCCGTTAAACTATGTTTTAAAACGAATTCAAACTGCGATTAAATTAAAACGATTCATCGTAACTGCGATTTGCGAACTTCCGGACAGTGACGACTTCACTTCCGGCAGCCAATCACAGAACGCTTTGTTGCGTAGGCGTGGCCGATGTGAGACGAGCGGAGCTGAGCGCGTTACGAGCTGACCGCCATTACGGTACGTAATTCGATTTCTTATGCGCATTATTTCTCCCAATTCAGTCAGAGCGAAGGGCGGAAGCGAAGAGCGTTGTTTTTTTTGTTTACGGGCGTACGGGCGGGGTAGAGCGTACGGGTAGCGTTTTTTTTTTTTTTTTGGCAAGGAACGGGCACCCACGTACGGGCAATGCCCTAGTTCTTACAATATCACCAACTTTAAACTTGGGCTTTCTCAAATTAATCTCCTTTTCATATTCTAATTTTGTAAATGTTTCCAATGGTTTTGATTTTGTTGATGAATGAACTGTATTATTGTAATTATCTACAACTAGGGCATGCCCGTACTATATATATATCTAAAATTATATCCCCCCCCTCTATTTACATGAAATGGTTTGGTCCATTCGCAAAGCCAAAGTGAACGGCTTGCGAGTACGGTGACAATCCCCCCCCCTCTATTTACATGAAATGGTTTAGTCCATTCGCAAAGCCAAAGCGAACGGCTTGCGAGTACGGTGACAATCCCCCCCCCCCCCCCCCTCTATTTACATGAAATGGTTTGGTCCAAAGCGAACGGCTTGCGGAGTTTGGTAAAGAAATCGCCATAGCTCGGTAACTACTTCTCCGATTAATATGAAACCTTGAAAAGGCACATCCTCGGGTCCCCAGCAATATACCTGGCAAGTTTCAAGTATATCGGACCCGTGGTTGTCGAGAAACAGCGGTCACAGACAAACAAACACACAGACACACAGACACACAGAGATTACTGGAATTATAGATAGATATCCTGAATTAAATACACCCATTTTTGAGAACCGAGTTGTGTGAATTTTTTATATAATTTCTCTTTTAAAGTACGATTAAAACGCTCAATAACAACTGCCTTTCCTTCATTAAAGGTGCTGTATAATTTAATACCCTTCCCCTTAAGAAATTTCATGAATACTTTGTTATAGAACTCTGTTCCCTCATCAGTCGATAACTTCTTTGGTTTCCTTTTATCCCGATCAAATATTAGCTTAAAGGCTAACATTAAAGTATCACCCCTTTTATTTTTTAAAGGGACAACCCAGGCAAATCTACTCCTCAAATCAATAACGGTTAAAGCATACCTGTATCCCCCGTCATTATTCAATTCAATTAAATCAGCGGACCATATGTGGTCGGTGTATTTAGAATAAACCTTCCTTCTTTTAAACTTTGTGATTATAGGTTTGTGTAATTCTTCAGCCAAAAGCTCCTCAGTCTTGATGACATCATTAGAGCCTAATAGTTTTTTGAGGAATAACCAAGACCAAGTTTCAATTTAGCATTTATCAAATTTCTCACAATAAACCTATCAACTTTCTCTCTCAACGTTGGATTTTGTATCAAAGACAAATTATACAACATTTCGCTGTCGGCTTTATGTTTTTCAGTCAACGTAGTGGTTTTCCCATAAGCAATATCATGCTTCATACACACTTCGTCAACCCTATTTGTAGGTTTAGACCAAGGTTTAGGATTGTCAGCCTCATCTAATCTTTTATCCAGGTTTGTTCCTGGACCACAGAAAGAATACCCTGGAAGGTGTAATTCCCCTGGAATTCCAGTTGTTGTAAATTTACTTCCTGACAGAAACTTTTGTATATCTCATCCTCTTTTAGGTGAGATGAATTGGCACTTTTTAGAGCCACACACTTGACATATTCCTTTTTGATAAACTCTATTATTTTTAGCTTTAACATAAGAGATATTTTTAGATTTAGTTTTCTTTTTACATTTGAGACAATAACTCATATTTATTTATCAGAAAAATTCCGACAGAGTATCAAAACCTTTTTGGTTTTTAACATATACATTTCTATCTTAATTTTTAAAACATAAAGAATCCTAAGGAATGCCTTCACTCTCTCCTCCATTTATTTACAAATAAAAACTAACTAAAGTCAATGACACCAACATCATCAATCACATAATCTTTTCCTTCTTCTTCTTCTTCTTCACCACTTTCTCGTTTAAATCTCCTCCCTGAAATTGAAGACATTGACGTCGTTATTTTTGAAACCATTATCTTCATAAGAGTTGTTAATTCTTTAATTTCCTCTTCGGTGCGTTGAGATTGATTTATTTGCTGTAATACACTCAATCTTTTACGAATCTCACTGATTTCCATCTTTTTATATTTTTCCTCCCTCTCTCTTTGCTCCCTTTCCTCCCTCTCCTCCTTCTCCTTTTTTTCCCTCTCCTCCTTCTTCTTTTTCTCTCTTTCCTCCTTCTCCCTTTTCTCTCTTTCCTCCTTCTCCCTTTTCTCTCTTTCCTCCTTCTCCCTTTTCTCTCCTTCCTCCTTCTCCTTTTTCTCCCTCTCCTCCTTCTCCTCCTTCTCTCTTTCCTCCTTCTCTTCTTTAACTCCTTCCTCATCCCTTGCTACCCTTGAGCTTGAGCCCCAAAGAATATTATACATATACTCATCTGGATTTTGAGATATTCTTGTATCTATAATTATTTTTCTCATAATAGGATACCAATAAGATATGTTGACGATTTCTAAAAGAGTTTTATATTTCATAACTTTGCGAAGTTCATTTTTATTTCATATTTTAAACAAGTCTCTATTTGTGGGTTTAACAATATCAGTATAAGGCCAGTTTTTAATGACAAAATTCCCATGTATATGCTCCAAATCATAAGGTATGTAATACCGAGCACCCTTTTCTTGTAGGTATCCTTGAATACAAAAATTATAATTCTCTTGTAGTCTTCTTCCTGCCATTTATGTATCAGAAATATATGTGAGATTAATATTATGACTGGTAATACCACCCCATCTTCCCACTACCAAATTGGTTTGTATTCCTTGGCTTTCTATCCTTATCTCATGACCTTCCTTCTTTGTCATGCTAACCATCGCTATACTATCATATATTTTTCTTTTCTTAAAACCATGTATTTGTTGTTTATTAATTGTACTTCCACATAAATCCTTATCCTCACCAAGTGGATAATATTCTTCTTTACGAGACTGATTAAAATCATGTAGGTCTTCTATGTTTATTGAAAAAGACCAATTATCTATCTATAATTCCAGTAATCTCTGTCTGTCTGTACGTTTGTCTGTGACCGCTGTTTCTCGACAACCACGGGTCCGATATACTTTTAACTTGCCAGGTATATTGCTGGGGACCCGAGGATGTGCCTTTTCAAGGTTTCATATTAATCGGACAATTACTTACCGAGCTATGTCCAAAAAACGATTCAACCAATCAGAGAGCAGCGAACGATCGCGTGTGCCGAACGTGGCGGGCACACTCTGCCTCGGATGGCACATTTGAGAGCGTATTCATTTATTTCACGTTTGCAAACTATGTTGGCGTTAAACTATGTTTTACAACTAATAAAAACGAATTTGCGATTCATTCGCTTTCCTGCGCGTTTGTGCACGCGATGGCGATTTCTTTACCAAACTCCGGAAGCCGTTCGCTTTGGACCAAACCATTGCATGTAAATAGAGGGGGGGGATTGTCACCACTCGCAAGCCGTTCGCTTTGGACCAAACCATTTCATGTAAATAGAGGGGGGGGATATAATTTTAGATATAGATATAGTACGGGCATGCCCTAGTACCCTAAATCAGGCATATCATACCCCCATTTATTAATTCGCATATTAACTATATGTCCTTCTTTATAAAATTCAATTGTAAGCAGGTAGTTAAATTCAATGAGGAAAGGTGTATGGTCAGTATAACCAGGTGTTGTGGTTGTAAATTTTACTTGTTTAACAAAACGTGCTGTTTTCTTTAAAAATATATATTGTGATAAATCACTTAATCTAATTAAGTCATTCGCATCTGTAGGGTTTGGATAATTGATTAATTTATAAGTATTCTTCATATTAATATTTTTACTTACACTATATTTTTGTCGTTCAGCCTGTGCCTTTGTATAATAATTTGATAAATCAATATCCTGAGAGGATTTTCCAAAGATAGAACCATCTTTTCCAACATAAGTCATTTATATTAGATTAAAAATGATATCATAAAAATTTTCATTATTGTTGAGTTGAAATAATACATATAAACATAATTGACCACAACATTTAGAATTAATTTCTTGAACTTGAAATGTTTGATAAACACCATTCTGTAAGAATTGTATTACTTCAACAGGTGGTGGCATACCATAACTATCAAAATAATATTTATCCTGACTATTATGAATACAAACCCAATGAGAACCATTCAGTGTGTCTAAATTCATAATAATATTCTTTGTATTCTTATTTATATGTATTAATTCATCTCTCATACAAATAACCACATTATCAATTTTTAGTGTTTTACAATACTTAGCTAGTTCTATATTTGACGTTGTATTCTTTCCAAATTGTTTAAACCATTTATCCATTTATTTATGAGAAAGATACAATCCATTACCCCATTTAGTTAGTTTAACACCCGCTTGAGCGATAGAGGAAAGCATATCTCCAACCAACAATCTAGCTTTATCAGGTAGACTTTCAAGTTTTTGAGCAAAATCTACAATTACACCACTTCCACTAATTTGTTTCTCCAACTCCTTGTTATGTCTTTCCAATTCTTTTTGAGCTTTTAGTTGTGCCTTCCTTTCGTTAGCAGTTTTTACCGCTGCTGAAATACCACCAGTCAATGCTCCCGCCGCACTTAAACCAGCAAATAAAGGAATTAGAAATGGGAGAAATCCTCCTCTTGACTCGTCTATTGAATATTTCTTTAACATAGGTTTCGTCATTTTAATTTTAAGTGATCCAACATCATTTAGTGTTTTTACTTGTGTGTGTGTGAGTAAAACATCAATTCTTACAGCTCCTTTTCTTTGAATTGTATTAACATTAATAATACAAGGCTTTTGATTTTGAATACAAGATGTTAATTTATTAAGATTGATTTGATTAACATATACCCCAACCATTTATTTATGAGAAAAAACCTATGTGATATTAATCATAACACCATTATCTGTATTAATCTGTAATTCTGTTTCCTCCAAAAGCAAACAATATGCATTAACCTCTTCACTCTCCCCTCTTTCAATGTATAGAGAAGTATCCACTCGATTAGACTTTATAGTTTCCTTTTGAGAACTCAGGTCAATTGCGTAGATTGTATAAAGTTTTTGAAACGCAACCATATCCAAAATAGGATCATTATTACCATTACTTTCACACACCTTTTGGTAGGACTTGTAGGCTTCCGCATAATCATTTTTTTCCCAATCAATTTCCAATCTATCTCACGGATAAAATGTGCCATCAAGAGAAACCTGAAGTTGTTTCACCTTAGCATTATCACTCAGCGCATTATTCTTATTAGTACCGTCCTCTCCATCTGGTTTTTTAAAAATGAGCCAGAGGTATCGTGGCTTTCCTTGAAGAACACCCAAATTCCAAGTGTAGGTAGTGTGTTCCAGTTTAACGTGTTGACATCTTCTTTTCAGGTATGATACATTCAGCGGTTTCTTTGAGTTAAGTCTTCTATTTAACATCTCTTCCGTTTTAAGATTAGGAGTATATTCACTGATATACCAACACAAATCATTAATAACAAATTTATTGTTGTCTCCAAAAGCATTTTCAACCCCAAAAAGCAACCTATTTACATTATCATTCCTTTGTAGTTGAAATCTAATTTTAAGACCATACAAAACTTTGTCATAATCACAAAATCCAAATATACCTTTCAGAGGTACTGCTACGGTAAAACTATTCTCTGGTTTTGTGTCATCATTTATACATTGCCTTCCTTTGACTATAACCAGGGTCTGTGTTTGTACCCGTTGACATATCAGGAATAAAACCTTCAACAGCTCCCTTACCCATTCTATCACCAAACGGATATAGTGTAAATTTCATCATTTCAGATGTAGCAGAGACATAATCAACCGCTTCAACCTCTTGTGTTCCAATATACAGGCGAACACTATCAAACATTTTCCAGAAGAAATCATTTACGAGTGTAGCATTAGTATTATTCGCAGCCTTAGTGAATTTAAATTTACACAGCAAGAAACTATCAGCTATATTCAAGTAAGTTTGTTGATTATTTATTTCAAAACTTTTTGTTCCGTTTGAATTCCAGTCTGTTCCTGTTATAGCATTTACCTTAAAATAGTCTTCCTTTTTCGTGGAGTTTGAAATGATAATTGTATCATCCAAATCATAGATACTATCAATCGCTTCCATACTTGTATTTATATAGTACTAGGGCATTGCCCGTACTATATCTATATCTAAAATTATATCCCCCCCCTCTATTTACATGAAATGGTTTGGTCCAAAGCGAACGGCTTCCGGAGTTTGGTAAAGCAATCGCCATCGCGTGCACAAACGCGCAGGAAAGCGAATGAATCGCAAATTCGTTTTTATTAGTTTTAAAACTTTATTAAAACATAGTTTAACGGCAACATAGTTTTCCAACGTGAAATAAATGAATACGCTGTCAAATGTGCCATCCGAGGCAGAGTGTGTCCGCCACGTTCGGCACACGCGATCGTTCGCTGCTCTCTGATTGGTTGAATCGTTTTTTGGACATAGCTCGGTAAGTAATTGTCCGATTAATATGAAACCTTGAAAAGGCACATCCTCGGGTCCCCAGCAATATACCTGGCAAGTTAAAAGTATATCGGACCCGTGGTTGTCGAGAAACAGCGGTCACAGACAAACGTACAAACGTACAAACGTACAGACAGAGATTACTGGAATTATAGATAGATTAAAATCGTTGAAACCCTGACCCAAGTATTTTAATGATTTTTTGTCGTTCTTGTGAAGATAGTTGAGTTTTACCTTTTTTTATTTCTTTGATTGCTTGTAATTTATGAGACTCCTTTTGAGCATCTTTTATACTCTTTATAGCACCCGCAACGGAGCCCACGGCAGAAGCAGTTGAACCAATTAGGTCTTTATGTTTAAGGATGGTTGAACCAATACCCATTAGAGTATCAATTATCCCATCTCCTTTATTTCGAAATTGATGACCTACACCTCGTTGTCTCTTTGGTTTATAGTATCCTCTACCCACAAACCTTGTATAGTATGGTGAAAGGTGCATGCCCTCCCCTGTAATTATTTTATATTTTCCCAACTCGTGTTTTCTCACAATAACCATTATTTATTTATTGAAAAACTTCACGTAGGTGAATTCTGATGGATATAATTTCATCATTAAAGGATATCATACGATTATCTTGGTCGGTTATCCTAAAATTTACTCTGTATATGGTTTTTCCTGACACAGGTAAATAGACAAGATTTTTTGGTTCCATATTAAATTTATAACCAATCGGGGTTGAGTATGCACTGAATGAAAATATTGTATTTGTTCTTATTCCATCGTTATAAGCACCATCAATCAAATCACAATGAATTAATACTGAATTTATACCGGAGGATATTTGGATAACATTATCACTGTAAAACGTCCCGTTATTTTCAATCTTTTTTGAAGAGAAACCCAATAGCTCTCTAAACGAATTTTCAATCGTGAAATCAACTTTATAATTATTTTTAAGTTTAATAGTTGATTTTGAAGTGTGTTTTTGAATATCTATTACAATATTTTTTGGTTCATCACCTTTTTCTTTCATAAGGCGAGAGACTTCTGAAGATATTTGAGAAATCTCGTAAGCTCCAGGTGAAACGGTTATAGTTTTATATCCACTTCCTGGATTATAACTAAACTTGTTGTTTTTCTCTGTGATATTAAACAAGGTATTATAAGTTTCCATCGACAATAAAGATGCCTCATATGAGGTAAGGGGTCAAGTTGTAGTGGGTAAGGGAATGAAGCTGTGTAATCACTCATTGTGAAATTAAAACTAAGAATTGTGCTTCTCATCTTATTTAATATCTAATAAAATATCTTTGTATTGACATTTATTAATTATTTTCATATTCATCAACTGATCTAAAATGGCTGAGGATTCATTAAAACAATTGTTGTTTCCAGCCTTCTTACTACCTAACAACAATAATAGCCTATTAACTAATTGTGATGGGTCATTTGGAAGAAAACTAACACCTGAACCAAGTTTACTTAAAGCATCAATAATATGTTTCTCCTTCTCATTCTTCTTACTTTTACCAGCAACAGAAACTCCATAATCAAGTGCATTTAACAACTCAATATATACCCTATCTTCCTCTCTTTCCATATCAAGTGGTTCCTCAAAATATTTTGAACCGCTGAATCCGGGGTTTGTTAGAAGAAACATTAATCTTGGAGTTAATTTAACATTTGGTTGAGTAGAACTCAAGAACATCAATTCATCATTAAATATCAATACCTTTTCTTCCACAAGATGAAACACTGCTGGTTCTTCTGTTGGAATGAGACCTGCTCTAGCTTTTGAACCTGCCGAATATTCATTGTTTTGAAGAGCTTCCACAACATAATTAGGGGGTTGATTTACCTCCTCAAGTTTCCGAAATAATCCCTCGTCATCATATTCTAATTCACCAAGTTCTTGTTTTGTTATCTGACTAAAATCTTTGAGCATTTGAAGTTTTTTCGGAGTAAATTCTACCGTGGGAACTGGAGGTGAGTGTTGAGTTTTCAAAAGTGGTTTAAAGAATTTCTCTTGTTTTCTTTCAAAGGCTTCTTCACCAGTTAGTTTCTGTCTCCGTTTCTTCTTTATCTCTTCCTGTTGTTTAACAACTTTTGAAACTAATTGTTGATGTTCCTTAAACTTTCTTTCTCTTTCTTCGGCATTCATTTAGTATTGAAAAATATCATTTAATGAATTGTAAAGGTCAATGGGAAAATTTTCCTTTTCTTCATCATTATAGTAAATGTGTTGAAATAAAGCCTTTTCTTTAAATATTTCATCAAATTCTTTATTGGTATTAATACGAGTTGTTATTTCTTCTTCACTAATACTTGTATATCTGCTTTTCATACGTTTGCGTTGAGTCTCCTCATCGATATCAAAACCGAATGATAAAATCTTAACTCCATCACCACACAATTGTTTAATAATTTGTCTCATTCCTTCAGGATTAGTTTCTAAAATCCCAAGACCATTAGATTTTACTTTATTTAACTCACTCTTACAATGTGAATATTTTGTAGAACCAAGAGAGACCTCCTCAAATATTTGACCTTCGTTCCTCAATCGCATATGTTCCTCCATTGAAATGTAGTAATAATCTTTCCCTTCTACTTCTCCTGGTCGCTTTGCTCTGGTTGTAGTACTCACAAAACGAATCATAGGGTGTTTTTTTTAAAAACTTACAATCTTTTCATTTTTACTATTCAAGAGTTTAGATTTATGAAAGTTCTTTCCAGAAGCAGATTTACCCACAAGGTTAATAATAATTGTTGTCATTTATATATGTAATTATGTTTAAAATAAAAATACATCCTTTAATATCTCATCTTGTTTCACAACAATATATTTATATTTTCCAATCGTGTGTTTCATATAATTTTCAAATTCTTTTTTACTACATATAGTCTAGTAGGAAGACTAGGTCCCCCTGCACCCCCCGGAGATATACTTCTAATCAGTGTTTCTAGATTGGAAAAAATGTGTAGAAAATGACTAGCTATGGCCCCAAGCTGAAAAAATGTCCCACATACCATTTTTATGCAAATTACTGCTGCCATTATCAAAAAAACGATTTTTGACATATCTCAGCCAATATTGCAGATAATTGAAAAATGAAGGTGTCTAGACCCATGTTTTGAAGGGCATAGATCATGATAGAACTATTCATAACATGATTACATGTGTCTATGGTATACTAGTATGCATATTAATGCTGTAATTACAAAATAATCAGTTTTACAAATGATAAGGATACGTTAATACTGCAGATAACTTAACATGGTACATAAGGGGTCTAAACCCAGGTATTTTCAAGGTTAAATGTCAACAAGATGCTCCTGAGTCTTGCATAGGGGCGGGACATTGGCAGTAACATTGGTACCACTCAACTTTTCTTCCCACCATTGACTTTGTATTGCGAGAGATTTTCACTTGCTTATTTAAAGGTTTCTCACCCAGCCCACGTAAAATCTACCAACTCCTGCTGTTAACTCCCAAACATATTTTTTTATGTTATCCAATCACAGTGCAGAAATGACAGACTAGAGATCCAAATTAGTGCTGCTATAGCTGCCATTTTACATTTCCATCCATGTAACATGCGCGCTCGCACGATTGGACCCTTCCACACATCCATGAACTACATCGGGATGCTCACTGGACACAAGATGCGTGGTTCTGGATATGCAGAGATTCTCTTTGAGGCACAACTAGTAACAAGTGGATCTCTCAAAGGTGTTCTCAGTGGAAAGGCCTACGCAAAGTCCCTCTTTTGCCTCAAAACAGTGTGTGAGGCAATGGAGAGGCTGTTGATGGAGAGATTCACTGAGGAGGAGAACATCATGATCTCTGACCCTGCTGTGCTTCTCAGAATGACCCAGTCTTGCAACCGAGAGCACCTCGGGCAGCTCAGAGAAGATCATTCTGGCTGGACCAGCAACCAGGAAGCCATATGACTTCAAAATGTTCCTTGCAAATGACGACAACAAAAAGCAGATGTGCCAGCTTCTTCTGAAAGTGTGGAGTGGACAAGAGGCAGCTACCAGGCTGGAGAGAACAGAGATGGCTGTGCTGATCGTGGAGGGGAAGGCCCACCAACTTGCCTCAACGAATGGCAAGGTAAAATTGAAAGCCCTTCGTGAATGGCGATTCAATTTGTAATTTTTCCTGAAAAAAAGGTGATTACCTGTGATGTTTGTCTAGATCTGAAACTGGCAGTGACTGGTGATTGAAATGCGGTGCCTTTTTGTGTTTCAGGTCGAGGTACGTGAACTCCCCACGATCTACAGCAACCAGGAAGAGACTGATACCAGGGTGGTTCTGTACCTCCATCATGCTGCTACCATCGGATACAAGAACGCTGTAGTCAGAACACCGGACACAGACATCCTCCTGATCCTGCTCCACCATGCCCACAACATCAAGCTGACGGTGTACCTGGATACAGGGTCAGGGAAGCATCGCCAACTTGTCAACGTCTCTGAGCTGGCAGAATCCCTGGGAGAGGACTACTGTGCCACTCTCCTGGGGTACTATGTGTTCAGCGGAGAAGACTGCACCAGTGCCTTCAAAGGGAAGGGAAAAGTCGGGCCCTTGAAAAAGCTGGAGAAGAATCCCAGGTTTCACAGGGCATTCGGTGAACTGGGTGACAACTGGGATGCCAACCCTGAGGTGGAGAGGCAGTTAGAAAAATTCACCTGTGTGATGTACGGCCAGAGTCGCGAGTCATCAGTGGACATTGTCCGTGCCAAGCTGCTACGAAAAATGGTGGGAGAGGACAAGACCCTCACATCCAAGTCCAAGGTTGATCTGGCTCGCCTTCCTCCATGCCAGTCTGCCCTGAAGCCGCACATCCAGCGTGTGAACCACCGCGTAGCATTGTACAAAAGAGCCGATCAACCTATCATCGAAAAGCCAAAACCTTATGAGGAGCAAGGATGGATAAGGACTGATGAAGGACTGTTGAAACCAATGTGGTCCAGTGGTCCCATCCTACCAACCTCACTGGTGGATCTTCTGAACACAGGAGAGCACGAAGAGGAGGAGGAAGAGGAAGGAGAAGAAGAGTTTGACTCTGACGATTTCGATGAAAATGATGATGACTGACTCAGTGTAGAATCACTAATGCTAATGATGTTTATCTAAAACAAGCAAGAGAAGAGTGGTCACATTGAGTGCTAGGACTATTTTGACAGTTGTAATATTTAGAAAAATAAAACTTTGTGTTAACGTCTGTGTAGACGGACCTTAATATGAGTCTATTATTTCGTAAAACTGTGATTATTTTGTAAATAAAGCACTAATTAGCATACTAGTATACCATAGACACATGTAATCATGTTATGAATAGTTCTATCATGATCTATGCCCTTCAAAACATGGGTCTAGACACCTTCATTTTTCAATTATCTGCAATATTGGCTGAGATATGTCAAAAATCGTTTTTTTGATAATGGCAGCAGTAATTTGCATAAAAATGGTATGTGGGACATTTTTTCAGCTTGGGGCCATAGCTAGTCATTTTCTACACATTTTTTCCAATCTAGAAACACTGATTAGAAGTATATCTCCGGGGGGTGCAGGGGGACCTAGTCTTCCTACTAGACTAATAACATAGAGCAATTATCTCTCCAAAAATTATTTACATCTATTGAATTTAACTTAAATAAAATAAAAGTATTAGCATTGTTTCTTATTGAGCGTCGAGGGAGTTGAAAATATGACTGACTAAGATAAATACAATTACAAGAAGAATGTCTCCCTCTTGTATAGTAGCTATCCATTACTGTTTGGTTTCTCTCATTAACACAATCATCAAAGATGACGAGGTTCTTTTTTGATTTATCTAAATCTTGAGGTGAAGGTATATCATCCGTATTATCACTGAGAATACAAGTAATGGGTTTTGGTTTAGGTTTCTGTGTATCACAAAATAGTTGTATTATATCCTCAATATTATAATCATTTAGTTTGTTTTGAAGTTTAAATAAACCGATAATGTCTTCCTTTTTAAGACCTGCATTAAAACCCTGTGAGAGTAGTTGATACTCGGGTTGAAAACTTGACTTCGTAAAAATTATTAAATTATCATAATCTAAAAAGTTGGGGGTAAGGAGCATCTTTAAAAGCAAACAGGTTTTTCCACATCCGCTTGAACCAACTATTAGACATCTGAATGAATTTGGAATGTTTTTATGGTTATTAAATTTTATCTTATTTTCCCAAACGGGTAAAAAATCATTCATTTATATATTTGGAAAACAAGTCATCCAACTTTTTTTGAGCTATTTTAGAAACTCTATATTTTATCCTCAGTTCGGGTTTAATTTCAAAATAATTCATTATTTTATTTATGTAGTATCTTGTATTAACATTTCCATTAAAATTATTTTGAATAATAAATATCATTAAACCCTTATACATTTCCTCAATACAAAGAGTCTCTTTCCTTGTAAGAAATGGTGTATTATCACCATAATGCTTAACATTCATCTCTCTTATTAATCTTGTAAAGTAATTCATTTTTGGTTCTAATTTAAAAGAGTTATATGTTTTTTTATATTTCTTATTATCATTAATTAGAATATAATCACAGAATAAACATTGTTTATATGAATCCTCATCATTAAGCCCCACTCTATCACAAGCCGGACAATTCTCTAATTTATCATATGGAGAGTCTGGAAATTCTAAATATCCTTCAGAACTTATCATATTTATGTGGTAAATTTTTACTTAAACTAAACGCAAGTTTATTCATTAATAAATACAATGTTTCAAAGCACAAAAGACAAATTTCAATCAATCTCTACTTCGGTGGAAGATATAGAAAAATATGTCAAAGATGTTAAATTGAACAAAGATAAATATGGACATTTTTGGGTAAAACCAGTTATGGAAAATAACATGAGCCCCTCTATTTCATTTAAAGGAAGAGCTCTAACTATACCTGGAAAGACATCCATTAAAGTAAATCTAACAAAAGTTTCTCCTCTACTCCTGGCAATTTATTCAAAGCTTGAAAAAGTGATCGATCGCGATACTTTGAAAAAGAATGATAAGACCATCAACAATACTCGTGGAGAAATTTGTATTTACTTTAATAATCCAAAGGGTGTAGATCTAAGTAAAATGAATGATGTTAATATTTTTGGTAAAATGTCATTTCGTTCTATGATAGTTAGAGATTATTTAAAGATAACTTTTGATATTAAAAATGTAGAGATTGAATCCGTTAATGAAAGAAAGTATATTGGTATAGATGGAAAGGTTTTTTCTACTAATTAAATATGAGTCATTACAGCAGTGAAGATTTTACTATTTCATTGAACTCGGACGATAGTGATGATAGTATTTCATTGAACTCGGACGATGGTGATGATAGTATTTCATTGAACACAGATGATAGTTATGATACTAATAGTTTGTGCTCAAATGATAGTTATGAGAGTAGCTTTATTGATGACTCTGAGTATGATTCTGAGTATTCATGTGATAGTTATAACTTAGATGATTCTGAGTGAAAAAGTGTTTTAGTTTAAGCACAGCGATATATATAAAACGGAGCTGTAAAGCTCAAAAGTGTTTTATTTTAAGCACAGCGATATATATAAAACGGAGCTGTAAAGCTCAAAAGTGTTTTATTTTAAGCACAGTGATATATATAAAACACCACGTTTTCTCACGCTATAAATATGGTTTATTGTGATACTTGCGAGAAGGAAGTAAAATATTATAAACAACATATTCTCACCGCAAAACATACATACAACATTCTTAACAAACTTTCCCCTCTTCCACCTAAAACAAAACATTGTAAGGTCTGTAAAACAACCATCCTCAAGAAGGGGTTTAAAGCCCATCTTAAAACTAACAAACACTTGTCAAAATTGTTTACTATTAAAAACTCTGATGGTGCATTCAAAGGACATATTAAAATAAGAGTATTTAACTTCAAACCTCCTGAACCAGAGTCTATAGTTGATGCTGTAGAAATAGTTAAACCTGCTGTTCAAACGTTGATTGAAAAAACACTAAAAGAAATGAAACCACTTAAATTTTATATGGGAGTAAAATTAGAAATGACAAAGGACAAAGGAGTTATAGATACACCATACATGAGAACTGAGCCACACTTTATATCTTCATATCAAGATTTTAAAACATCAGGAGTCTATGATGAACTTATTAAACAAGAGCAAGATGTGGATAATTCAATCGTAGGAAGTGGATTCAATATAGGAAAAATTATTTACATAGACATTCATATTCTTAAATCAGATCCTCTAAAAGCTTCTTCTTACATTGATTTACCCAGTGTTATCAAAAATAGAAAAGCAGTTATCAATATCAAAAATAAAGACAATAAATGTTTTCTCTGGTCTATTCTAGCACACTTACATCCTCCACATTTTCATGATGAAAGAGTATCTCATTATAAAAAATATGAGAATACATTAAATACGAAAGATCTAAAGTTTCCGATGACTTTAAATGATATTCCTAAATTTGAAAAGTTGAATAATTTATCAGTTAATGTTTATGGTCTAACAGAAACAAACAACATTCAGGTTTTAAAGCTTTCTGACAATTGTAAACAAACTCATATTAATCTTCTATATTTTAATTCAGACGAAAATTCACATTATACATACATCAAAGATATTACAAAATTAATAAAACCACAAGTATGTAAAAGAACAAATAAAATATATATTTGTATGCGTTGTCTTAACTTCTTCCATACACAAGAAAGATTAGATAAACATTCAAATTATTGTGGTGAACATAAATCAACGGTAATCAACATGCCTAAAAAAGGCTCAAAGATCACATTCAAAGATGAAAAGAAAACAATAAAACATCCATTTGTTATATATGCTGATTTTGAAAGTATTTTAGAAAAAATTGATACTGCTTCTCCAGATCCAAAAGAATCATACACAAATAAATATCAAAAACATACTCCTTGTGGTTTTTGTTATTATATCAAATCATCCGTTGGTGATAAATATAACAAGTTAGAGATGTATAGAGGCTCAAATACCCCAGAGGAGTTTGTGAAACGACTAGAAAAAGACTGTGTTCGATTAACCAAGATAATGAGAGAAACCAATAAACCAATGTCCTTAACAAGTAAAGAAAAAAGAGAATTTATAAAAAACAATGTCTGTCATATTTGTGAGGAGAAAATTGGTAAAGGTCTAAAGGTTAGAGACCATTGTCATCTCACTGGTAAATATAGAGGTCCGGCTCATCAAAGTTGTAATATTAATTATCAACTCCCCTCTTTCATTCCTGTCTTTCTTCATAACAACGCTCATTATGATACACATCTATTTATCAAGGAACTCTCAAAGACTTCTGGAAGTATCTCAGCAATTCCAAACACGGATCAGAAATACATTTCATTCACAAAAACAATTCACACATCTCCTATTACTCATATCAGATTTCTTGATACATTTAAATTCATGGCAAGTCCATTGGCTAATTTGGTTCAAAATCTAAGAGTTTCCATGTCTTTCAGAGTATTTTTTAGATAAAGATTTTCTAACACAAAAGGGAATTTACCCCTATGACTATATGGACTCATTTGAGAGATTCAATGAAACACAACTTCCTTTAAAAGAAAATTTCTATAACAAATTAAATAATAGTCATATATCTGATAAAGATTATGTACACGCACAAAATGTTTGGAAAAAATATAACATTAAGAATCTTGGTGAGTATCATGATTTGTACCTCAAAATTGATGTGCTTTTGTTGGCTGATGTGTTTGAGACTTTCAGAACAATCTGTCATTCTGGATATGGATTGGATCCTGCTCACTATTACACTGCTCCTGGATTGGCTTGGAGCACGATGTTAAAAATGACAAAACAAGCTTTGGATTTGATAACCGATGTTGATATGCTTTTGATGATTGAAAAGGCAAAGAGAGGAGGAATTTCACAAGTCTGTTCAAAGAGATATGCTAAAGCAAATAACAAGTACATTCCAAATTATGATCCATCGGTAGAGAGCTCCTACTTGATGTATTATGATGCGAACAACCTGTATGGCTGGGCAATGTCTCAGGCTCTTCCTTATGGAAAACTTAGATGGGTAAAGGAAAAAGATTACAAAAAGGTTTTACAAGATGTATGTATCTCTACACAAAAAGAATTGAATGATTCAAAGGTTGGTTATTATTTTGAGGTCGATTTGAAATATCCAGAGGAACTTCATAACCTACACAAAGATCTCCCATTTGCTTGTGAAAAGGAAAGTCCAAAGAAGGAGTGGTTAAGTGATTATCAACAATCATTTAATATAGGTGAATCAACAGAAAAATTACTTACTACATTATATAACAAGAAAAATTATGTTCTACACCAAAGAAATTTGTGACAATATTTATCAAAAGGTCTAAGAGTAGAGAAGATTCATAGGGTTCTAAAGTTCAATCAAAGTCATTGGTTAAAGGGGTACATTGATTTTAATACACAAAGAAGAACAGAGTCAAAAACAGATTTTGAGAAAGACTTTTATAAATTGATGAATAATGCGGTCTTTGGTAAGACCATGGAAAATGTGAGGAAAAGACAAAATATCAGACTATCAACATCTTGGAAACAAGCATCAAAATTAATTAATAGACCGAGTTTTACTAGAGCTGAGGTCTTTACTGAGAACTTTTGTGCGATCCATTTGATTAAAGAGAGTATTGAAATGGACAAACCTATTTATATTGGAACATCAATTCTTGATTTATCAAAGTCATTAACGTATGATTACTTTCATAATAACTTGAGGAAGAAATATCAAAATGATGTTAATCTACTTTATATGGATACAGATAGTTTTATTTTGCAAATTAATACTGATGATGTTTATTCAGACATGAAAAAGGACATTAATATCTATGACACTAGTAATTACAGTCCAGAGAGTGAGTTGTTCTCTTCTAAAAATAAAAAGGTGATTGGAAAGTTTAAGGATGAATTAGGAGGAAATGTCATGAGTGAATTTGTGGGATTGAGGTCTAAGGCTTATGCTTATAAATACATTGTGAATAACGTTGAAAAAACTGATAAGAAGTTAAAAGGTGTAAAGAAAAATGTCATTAAAGAAACAATAAACTTTAAGGATTATTATAACTGTTTAACAACAAAGAAAGAAGAGTTTAGAAAGATTAATGGAATAAGAAGTTATAAACATCAATTATATTCAGAAGAGATAAATAAGAAAGCATTGGGGGCTTTTGATGATAAGAGGTTTATTTTAGAAAATGGAATTGATAGTCTCCCTTATGGTTATATAAGTATATAAGTGACAAGTTAAAAAAGGGGGGGTTAGGGATTTTAACGGGCTACCGCCGCCTTTTTACTATTATATAAATGATAGAACCAAGTACCAACCAGACTAAAGAGTGGAGGTGTAATCAACCTTGGTATATAAATGGTAAACATAACGAATGTGAAAAATATCAAATAGGTATAATTGAAAAGACAACTGGTAAAAAAATTTACAAAACAAATAAGAGAATTAATTTAAATACCGGAGAATTGGGTAAAAAAGATGGAAATATTTTTGAGTGGACGGAAAACTTTGATGGTTGTCAGGAAAATATATACTTTAATTTAAAAATGGTATGTGGCACTGGAGGCGCTCAAACAAGAACATTGAGGGAGGTTTATCATTTTATCTCAGCAGTTAAAATATCTTAATAAAGAACCAAACTCAAACATCTTTTTTGTTAATATATTAGATGGTGAAGGGAGTGGCAAGAGAATTAAATTATTTCCCACGCATAAACAAATATTTGTAGGGTCGTTGTTTGAGTGGGCCAAAGATGATTCACCAGATGATATTAAGAGTAAAAGGTTAAAAGGTCCATAAGGTCAGAAGGATCACAGGTTCACACAGAAGGACCATTGTTTAAGTGGTCTAATGAATAAGGATAACATGTCAAAAGGTTAGAAGGTTCGTAAAGAACAGGGTGAGAGAAATAGAGGTGTTTAGGGGCAATGAGGGAGGGGGAAAATTAACATGTAAGTCAATGGGAAAATGAGTGTCCCAGAAGCAACATATATACACTACTCACATGATAATTTATTATGACTATCCATACCTTGTTTGCTTGGAACCGGGGTATCCTTACATACTTTTAATGTTTTTTCATTTGTTGTTCCCATACTTTTACAAAATTTACTCACCAACTTTATTTAATGTCTGTTGCACTTCAATGACAACAGGTTGATGACAAACTGCATGGGTGGGTGATTGTGTGTGTGTGTGTGTGTGTGTGTGTGTGTGTGTGTGTGTGTGTGTGTGTGTGTGTGTGTGTGTGTGTGTGTGTGTGTACCCGGTGTATACCCCGGTTTAGAATAGGTACACCGTATCCCTGCGTGTCGTTAAAAAAAAACAAAAAAACCTTTAGAGGCCATTTTCCCCCGCAAAGCGGGGGTTGGCCTTTTTCGGGCACCGTGGTTGTTATTGTTTTTGTTGGTCCCCTTTTTGAAGCAATGTTTTACGGCCGGATGCCCATCCTGCCGCCAACCCTTTTTGTCGCCTTTTACGACAAGCAGGGAATTACCAGTGAACTGGTACTCAATTTGCCGACCTCGGAAGGATGACAGGCTGAGTCAACCCCCCTGGCATTAATTCAGCGATCTACCGGGATTCGAACCCAGGATCCGAGGATCCTAAGATGGCACCCTAGCCGCTAGCCCAACACCAGGCAACCGTGTCGTAAGAGGCGAATAAGAGGGTTGGTGTCAGGAAGGGCATCCGGCCAAAGAAACATTGCCTCAAAAAGAGAACCATGACAATTACAACTACATATGGGCAGGGTACAGCCCGAAGTGGAGATCGGTTTCTGAGGTTTGGGACATGGAATGTAGGGACAGTGACAGGGAGATCAGGAGAAGTGGTGGAAGTATTGGTCAGAAGAAGAGTGGACATATGTTGTGTGCAGGAGACGAGATGGAAGGGAAGTGGTGTGAGAATGGTGAAAGGTAGGCAGGGACAGAAATACAAGTTTATGTGGCAAGGGTGCCCAGAATGCGTGAATGGTGTTGGTGTCCAGTTTTCTGAGGAGTTTGTAGACAGTGTGGTGAGTGTGACGAGAGTGAGTGAAAGGTTGATGATGGTGAAAATGATGATTGGAGAGCTCTTGGTGAACGTCATCTCGGGATATGCTCTGCAGGTTGGTCGGAGCGATGGAGAGAAGGACAAGTTCTGGTGTGCGATAGAGAAGCTGATGGAAAACATGAAACATGAGGAAGTTGTTGTGGTAGGAGGAGACCTAAATGGACATGTGGGAAGGAGTATGGACGGTTTGGAGGGAGTTCATGGGGGTTACGGATATGGTGTGACAAAATGGAGAAGGCAAAAGGATTTTGGAGTTTGCTGATGGAGCTGATTTGTTGATTTGCAAATACTCAGTTCCAGAAAGAGGATAATAAGCTTGTTACATACACGTCAGGTGGGTCGACGACAACCGTTGACCACCTGCTGGTGCGTAGGCGAGATAGGGGGCACCTCCGGGACACAAAGGTGATCCCGCGGGAGGAGGCTGTTGCACAGCACCACTTGGTTTTCTGTGACATAAGGGTGAAAGGTGCGAGGAGAGCTCGGCGGGTAAAGTACCAACCGAGAATTAAGGTGTGGAGGTTGAAAGAGGTGACAGTGAGGGAGGCATTAAAAGAGAGGCTGAGTATGGTAGAGGCTGATGAGGCGGTTGAGCTTGAACGTCGTTGGATGTCAATGAAAGATAGTCTGTTGGGAGCCGTTGGTGAGGTATGTGCATGGACAAAAGGACCACCGAGGCACTCGGAAACATGGTGGTGGGATGATGAAGTTGGAAAGAAGATTGACGAGAAGAGGAAGAAGTTCAAGGAGTGGCAGAAGGCGAAGGGTATCGGGCAGAAAAGGCAGAGCATGAAAGTTATAAGGCAGCCAAGAAGGCTGCAAAGAAAGAGGTAGCAAAGGCACAGGAGGCATGGAGGAAAATGTTTGGAGAACGCATGGATTTGGAAGAGGGTCAGAGAGCGGTATTCAGGATTGCAAAGCAGATAGCGAAAGAGAGGTGTGATGTGATGGGGGTGAGTTGCTTGAAGGATGAAGTGGGACAAATCGTTGTGGACCCAGATGGGATTAAAGGAAGATGGAAGAGATATATGGAAATGCTGTTGAATGCAGAGAATGAATGGGATGGCAACATAGAGAGTAACCCAGTTTTAGGAC
Organism: Myxine glutinosa; assembly: GCF_964187855.1. Lineage (NCBI taxonomy): Eukaryota > Metazoa > Chordata > Myxini > Myxiniformes > Myxinidae > Myxine > Myxine glutinosa. The sequence goes on from NC_136262.1 coordinate 110,826,770, forward strand.
CGGCAGAGAAGATAACCGAGAAGGAAGTTGAGGAAGCGATAAAAGCAATGAAGAGTAGAAAAGCGGGAGGACCGACGGGAGTTGTAGGAGATATGTTGAAGGCAGCAGGAAATTGGGGTGTGAAGAGAATGACAGAGATCTGCAATCTGGTGGTGAAAGAAGGCCGCATTCCAGTGGATTGGGAACTGAGTACCCTCGTCCCTCTATACAAGGGGAAAAGTGACCCTCTGGACTGTGGCTCGTATCGAGCGATAAGGTTATTGGAGCATGGAATGAAGGTATTGGAAAGGGTGTTGCAGAGGAGGATAAGGAAGAAGGTGAAGATCGACGAAATGCAGTTTGGATTTATGCCAGGAAGAGGAACGACAGACGTGCTTTTTATTGTGAGGCAGTTGCAGGAGAAGTACATGGAGAAGAGGAAGAAGTTGTTTCTTGGGTTTGTTGATCTGGAGAAAGCATTCGATCGGGTTTCACGTGAAGTAGTGACATGAGCATTGAGGAAGTTAGGAGTGGAGGAATGGTTGATCAGAGTAATGATGGCAATGTACAAAAGAGCGCACACAGCTGTAAGGACGAAGGACGGGAACAGTGGTGAGTTTGAGGTGAAGGTGGGAGTGCATCAGGGGTCGGTACTAAGTCGACTACTATTTGTAGCTGTGATGGAGGTGCTGGCTCGGAACGTAAAGGAGGGTTTACCGTGGGAGTTGTTGTATGCAGATGATATGGTGTTGATTGCAGAAAGTATGGATGGACTGAAGGAGAAGATGAACAAGTGGAAGGAATGTATGGAGACAAAAGGTCTGAAGGTGAATATCGGAAAAACGAAGGTGATGGCAAGTGGTAAAGCATGTGGTGAGGTGGAAAGAACTGGGAAGTGGCCCTGTGCTGTGTGTAGGAAGGAAGGGTGTCGGAGTGAATTCCATTCAATGTACAATGTGCGCTGAGTGGGTTCATCAAAAATGTAGTGGTTTTAGAGGGTCATTAACCAGTGTGGCAGCTACATTCAAGTGTAAGGTGTGCACAGAGGGAGCTGCAGATGGAAGAAATGTTGAGTTGGATCTTGGAGACGGCGTGAAGCCGGAAGGTGTGAAAACATTTTGTTACCTAGGAGACATGCTGAATGGAGAAGGTGGATCAGACTCGGCAACGGTTGCTGGAGTGAGATGTGCATGGAAGAAGTTTCGGGAACTGATTGGCGTGCTGACGAGGAGGGGAGTGTCGTTGAAGCTGAAGGGAAAAGTGTATGCTGCATGTGTGAGAAGTGTTATGATTTATGGGAGCGAGACATGGGTAATGAACGTAGAGCAGCAACGAAGGCTGGAAAGGGTGGAAATGCGAATGGTTCGGTGTATGTGTGGAGTATCGTTGAGAGAGAGGAAGACAAATGATGAATTGCGAAAGATGATGGGAATAGAGCCTGTGATGGATGCTGTGAAGAGGAACAGTTTGAGATGGTTTGGTCAGGTGTTGAGGAAGGATGAAAGTGACTGGTTGAGAAGAATGATGGAAATGAATGTAGAAGGAAGTAGAGGACGGGGAAGACCGAGAAAGACTTGGCTAAAGATGGTCGAAGAAGAAATGCGGGCAATGGGGTTAACAAGGGGAGATGCAGAAAATAGGGCAAAATGGAGAAGATTGTCATGGGGACCGCAAGGCTAACCCCCGCTCTTGCAGGGAAAATGGCCTTAAAATGCCTGTTGTTGTTGTTGTGTTTGTGTTTGTGTGTGTGTACACAGGCTTTATGGATGGAACAAAGTTCCTGCACTCTGTATACGTGCCATCATACCTGTGATAATTAATTATTTAATACATCCGGCAAGAATGGTTGTCGGACTGTCCATAATATTCCACCATTAACCACACCCGTCTATAAAACTAGTCTTCTGTTGTCGCTACTGTCGTACTTTAGATCATATTACACTGTTAACCTCAACCAATTGGGTGTGATTGGCCCTTGGGCAATTGTGTCACCGGAGCTTCTCCCCCACCAGGCTAATTGACAAGCGTTGTCCCACACAATACTCTTTCCCCTCCTATTCCTTTGTGTAGTTTGGCAGTTATGTCGACTCTTAGTGGAATCCTTTCAAGTTATGAACATTTAAATTAGTCATGGACGCTTCACCCTATAAAATGCAGTAGTTGTTCTCCTCCTCTTCCCTTTATAAGAGGTGATGCCCAATGGGAGCAAGCTCCTGTCCTGCATTGACCACAATACTCCTCCAGTCCTCTCTGTCCTCAGCCAACACTCTCCACCTTCCATCCACCTCCACCTTATTGATATCCCTCTTCACACAATCCTCGCTTCTCAACCATGGTCTATCTCTTTTCCTCCTACCTTGTTCCCTCAACCTATCCGCTCTCTTTGCCATTCTCTCTTCCCCCATCTGCACCAAATGTCCTGCCAATGTCAGCCAAGAGCAACACACCAATCTCCACATCAGGTTCCTCTGCACACCAATCTCCTCCCTCAGTTCATCCATTCTCCTTCTATCCACCCTCTTCACTCCCGCAATCCTCCTGACCCAGTTGTTCTCGCAAAACTACAGCCTCTGTTGTTGTCTCTCTGTCAGTGCCACCATCTCCAGACCATAAAAGTAGGCCGGCATTACGCATGACATCAGAACCTTTCCTTTCAATCTCCCTGAAGTATTTCTGTCTGCCATTACACCATCCCCTCTCCATGCATTCGCACCCACCTGAATCCTCCTTCGCACCTCTGCCTCTGCCTAATCATCCCCGGTCACTGTTCCCCCCACATACTCAAACTTATTTCCTTGTCTGATCTCCTGCCCCTCCAACATGATCTTCATTTATTTTCTCTGCTGCCCAACCCACATCACCTCAGTCTTCTCCATGCTCATTTTCAGCCCATGTTTCTCAAATGCCTCCTTCCACTGCCCCAATACTTCCTGCATGCATCTCCCTCATTCTCTCCACCACAACAGCCAGATCGTCCGCATATATTCTCCCCATATTACCCCTCGTGCTCACCTTTCAGCTTACTAGCTCCATCACCATGATAAACAATGAGTGGGCTGAAAGTGCTTACCTGCCTCAAACAGATGTTCACACTGAACTCCTCCGACATCCCAGGACCAACCAAAACTCTTCCCTTCATTTCATTGTACAACCCTTCCACCAACCTAATTTCTGCTTCTGGCACTTCAATCCATCTCAGTGTCGCCATCACCATCTCTCTCGGGACCTTATGCCTTCTCCACATCCACAAATCCCAATGCCATTTCACCTTGCACCTCCAACCTCTTCTCCACCAGCTGTCTCAGCACAAACATCCCATCTGTCGTTCCCCTACCCTTTCTGAACCCCTACTGCTCTTCACCGATCTCCATCTCCACATTCTCCTTTATCCTGCCGTCCAGAACCCTCTCCAGCACCTTCATGACATGAATAAAAAGTGTAATGCCCCTGTACTTCCCTGGATCATGAATATCCCCCTTCCCCTTCCATAAATCGGCACAAGTAACCCTGTCCTCCACTCTTCCGGAATTGAACCCTCTCTCATACATACATTCAACAACCTCTGTCCACCTGACTCCGACTTCTCATGCTGCAATCATCATCTCTGTACACACCTCATGAATGCCTGACGCCCTTCTCTTTTTCATCTTCTTCAATGCTGTCTGCACTTCCTCTTCCGTGATCTCCACAAACTCCATTTTCCCCTCCACATAATTCGGGAGCTCCAGTTCGCCATTGCTTCCTTCGCAGTTCAACAGCTGTTTGAAATATCTTTCACACACCTTGAATACTGCACCCCTCTCTGTCACTAGCCTCCCACCACCATCCTTAATCACCACCACCACCCCTTCATGTCCTTGCATCCCTGCCAGGAGCCAATTTATTGATCATCTGTGGCAGGATTCTACAGTAGATTCATGGTAAAAGCAAGTCCTGAGCTTAAACCAATTTTGAGTTTGGCTGTCAGAAAAGAAGAAGAAAAAGCAGAATAAAAAAGAAGAAGAAGAATTTAAAAAAAACTGGCTATTTAGGGTCGGTCAATTTTGTAGCTCAGCGTTGCTGTCCGAAAGTTTAATGGGTGTTATTGGATGAGAAATCCTCCATGGATGACTGGTAGGTACCTTGTAGGTTTATAAGTTTGTATCTTGGTTTATCTTTGAGGATTTGTGTTGTATTAAACCCATGGAGTGTTCGTGCCATCCCTGCATAGGAAGTCATTCGACGTCCTGATACTTGTACCCACTTTGTTTTTCTCCAACAGTGAGAGTACAAATAGCACTTTTCATTTTCATGAAGGAAAGCCTAGCAAGAGAGGCCAAGCATCCACCTGTGAAATGTGTACAAAAACGTATACAGTAATACCCCGGCCTACGTCATTAATTGGTTCCATAAGCCGTGACGTAACTCGGTTTTTGACGTAAACCGGGTGTAATGCCTTTTAGCTCTTTCACAAGCCTCGATCTTGTATACAAAAAAAAAAAAAAGCCTTAAAAATGCGTTAAATGAAGACAAACACCGTAAAACTAGAGTAAATAACTCGTGAAAGTATATAACTATCGCTAAACCTTAAAGAACACTAAAAACAGATAAATAAATGAATTTGTAAAGAATAATAAATAAAATGAATAAGATCATGTTATTCACCTTAAACATGGCGTCTCTTCTGAACACAAACACACATTTTAGCAGTCTTAGCCGGCGGCGCTTTTTCAGTGACGTATGCGAGAATACGTTCCCTATCATGAATGATGGTCGATACCGTCGACCGTGGCAGCCTTAAGGCATAGACCTTATCGCGAATCGGTAAATATCAACAGAGGGCGCTCCACCGCAAAGCATGATGGGATCGAAAAGGGGCAAAGGTAAACACGAACCCAGAAGAGGAAGCGTCTGTCTACGATCGACGCTGTGTTTACGGAAAGGAAGATGGCTAATGTGAAAGAAATTCAGCGTTTTTTGGCATTAAAATCCAGCGATTTAAAGAAATATTTGAGGGAAAGGGGGGTTCCCATTGGAGAAGAGAAACAACCTGCTTATGCAAGAACAGTTCCTGAATGTTGAAACCTCCATTGGCCATACAAATATCGCCGGGCTGGAACTTGTCTACAATGTTCGTCATCTTTACAATTTTTTTGTCCGACGTGTTTCCTCCTGTAGGTTTGGAAATGTATGAAATTGTACCGCTAGGTGTAATACCAACAAGGCACTTGAGAGTAGGTCTTGACTTATATTGGCTGTACACTTGCTATTGCCCCTTTCCGATCCCATGACGCATTGCGGTTCCGATTCGCGATAAGGTCTATGCGCTATCACCGACACTTTTTCACCTTTTTCATACCTTTTAATCACATTTAACTTATCTTCCATCGTAACCACATTACGCTTGGAAACACTAGCATTATCCTTCTTAGGACCCATGGCTAACACAGACACAGTAAAGGAATACTGTACGTTGCCTCTGTTTTGAATGAGAACCAGCAGCTGCGCGTACGTACAGTATACTACATTAGTACGTACAGTACGTACATTTTTATATATTTTTTTAATGTGCTTTTTATTGTATTTTAAATTGTTTTTTAGCTTCTTTTATTGTTAATTTATGTACTATTTTATTTATTTTAAATATAATTTTAAGGAAAAAAATTTTTTCCACGTCCGTAGGAGTGACGTAAAGTCGCACATAATGACGTTCGCTGAACTGAAATTTTCTCTAGAAGAGTGGCGTAAAGTCGGATTTGACGTAGGTCGAAATGGCGTAAAACGGGGTATGACTGTATTGTGCACTCATCATCTCGATTCATAAAAGTACCAAAGATGTCCATGAGTGATGTGATATGAGCATTACGCAATGCCATTTTGAATGTGACATCACACGGGATGATTTGTGTTCATTCGTGTGATATAATTAAATATACATCTGGTGGCACAGAGATTCCAATCGGGGGAGGGGGTGTTGGAATTATCCACTTAAATCACATTTTGCCCTTCGTGGCCTGAAATACATATCATATATGAAACATTTTACCTCTTCACCTGTCTTACCACAACGTATCTGAATCTGTACACAACGGCCTATTTAAATCCGACCTGGAACACAGCTCACCTGTCACTTGCAAGTGACTTTGACCTGGTGGGATTCTCCCGCTAGTCCAAGGATTGTGAACACTGGCCATTTCATCAGCAGACAGCTCACATGTGTCTTCTGTAAACTGAAGATCAAGGAGAGTTATTGAAAGACAACCAATTTCAGTTTTGGTAACACACCACTTCTTTACTGTACCCTCCCGCTACCCCCCAACCAAAGTACACTTGTAATTTGTGAATCCATGCAACACACTAGACCTGCATTCGGAAGAGAGCATACCTCCGCTAGGCTCAACAGTTTACATTTTGTATCACACCGATAGGCCGGATCTGGATCTGGATCTGGACCTGAACCAAAATCGAATCGATTCGTTCTTGACACACACCCAACTCGTTCACCAAGTTTCGTCCATATCCGTCCATAGCTTTTTGAGATATCGTGCGATATATCGTTTTTGCTCTATCTCTCACTGGTGAAGAATCACTTATTCAATTCTCAGATCCAGATCCGGACCCTCACCAAAATATAATCATTTCATCGTTGTCACACACCCAACCTCTCCACCAAATTTCGGTCGAATCCGTCCACAACTTTGAGATATCCTGTTCACAAACATACCAACAGACAGACAGGTGTGAAAACATAACCTCCGCCCACCTTCGGTGAGTTAATGATGCCACCAAAGGTGGATGGAGGTTACGTTTTTACCCCTGTCTGTTTGTCCGTTTGTTTGTGAACAAAATATCTCGAAAAATTGTGGACGGATTCGGACGAAATTTGGCAGACATGTAGCGTATGTGACAAGGGCGAAATGATTAGATTTTGGTGAAGATCTGGACTCGGATTCGGCTACTAGAATTTAAAAAATGTTTCTTCACCATTGGGAGATTGGGCCAAAAACTATAAATAGCAGGAAATCTCAAAAAGTTATGGACGGATTTGGACGAAACTTGGTGGCCGGTTGTGTGTCTGATAAGGACCATTCGATTTTGGTGATGATCTGAATATGGATTCGGATACGAGTTATTTAATTTTTTAAGTGATTCTTCACCATTGGGAGATAGGGCCAAAAACTATAAATAGCAGGAAATCTCAAAAAGTTATGGACGGATTTGGATGAAACTTGGTGGCCGGTTGTGTGTCTGACAAGGACCATTCGATTTTGGTGATGATCTGAATATGGATTCGGATACGAGTTATTTAATTTTGTAAGTGATTCTTCACCATTGGGAGATAGGGCCAAAAACTATAAATAGCAGGATATCTCAAAAAGTTATGGACGGATTTGGACGAAACTTGGTGGCCGGTTGTGTGTCTGACAAGGACCATTCGATTTTGGTGATGATCTGAATATGGATTCGGATACGAGTTATTTAATTTTTTAAGTGATTCTTCACCATTGGGAGATAGGGCCAAAAACTATAAATAGCAGGAAATCTCAAAAAGTTATGGACGGATTTGGATGAAACTTGGTGGCCGGTTGTGTGTCTGACAAGGACCATTCGATTTTGGTGATGATCTGAATATGGATTCGGATACGAGTTATTTAATTTTGTAAGTGATTCTTCACCATTGGGAGATAGGGCCAAAAACTATAAATAGCAGGATATCTCAAAAAGTTATGGACGGATTTGGACGAAACTTGGTGGCCGGTTGTGTGTCTGACAAGGACCATTCGATTTTGGTGAAGATCTGAATATGGATTGGGATACGAGTTATTTAATTTTTTAAGTGATTCTTCACCATTGAGTGATAGGGCCAAAAACTATAAATAGCAGGATATCTCAAAAAGTTATGGACGGATTTGGACGAAACTTGGTGGCCGGTTGTGTGTCTGACAAGGACCATTCGATTTTGGTGAAGATCTGAATATGGATTGGGATACGAGTTATTTAATTTTTTAAGTGATTCTTCACCATTGAGTGATAGGGCCAAAAACTATAAATAGCAGGATATCTCAAAATGTTATGGACGGATTTGGACAAAACTTGGTGGCCGGTTGTGTGTCTGGCAAGGACCATTCGATTTTGGTGAAGATCTGAATATGGATTCGGATACGAGTTATTTAATTTTTCAAGTGATTCTTCACCATCGAGTGATATGGCTAACCAGGCGGAGGTATGCTCTCTACTGAGTGCCGTTCTAGTTCAAAATGTCATAATGTTCATTTTTTTTTTTTAAAGCAAATTACCAACAGCCAGGCAATGTGGAAGCCCCTTCAGTATGTTTCGAACGAAAAAAGTTTGTATTCAGGCCCGATCACTCTACTGCTGGCTGGCAGGATAGCTTCGAGGTCTCCACGCTCGCCTCAAAGTGAATGGACCTCTAGCAGAAAACAAAAGGAGTAAATGAATTACTCCTTATCAAATGAACAACTCCATATGTAAAATCATGAAAATGGTCCCACGCCATAACGCTCTAACCTTCAGAGCAAATAATAATCATCTCAGTTTTAAATGCATATCATGTGGTGCTGGCAGGGTATCTTGGAGGTAGTGTACTTACCTTTGAAGCTGGGTTCTAATCTCGGCCCAGCTATAAACTGCCATCACGGTGTTTCGCAGGCCGGACGAGAGCTACATCAATGTATGTGCCGTCCCTCAGATGGACGTTAAACTGAGCGTCCCATCTGCCAGCATTAGTCAGGGTACATTAAAAATCCCACAGTGTCCTTCATGAAAAGTAGGCAAGCTATTGCCGGCACCCTGACCAAATTCCTACTGTAACCTCCAGGGGACACTGCATCAGCAGCACAGCTGTTCCCCCAGCAAATGATGCTTCTCACAGGCAGCCATGTACTGCAAACAAAAGAAGAAGAAGAAGAAGAAGAAGCAGAGGAAGAAGAAGGAAGCTCCGAAAAGACCAGACAACTTGCTACCTGCAGTTTAGGCCGGAATTCGGAATTTGACCCACCCCCTCAGATTCTGGCCGTCGATGGTTCGATGAACTTTAAGATTTGCACAAACATAGTTAATCACATAATGAACGAGGTGGTTAAAAAAACAATAATGTTAATTTGTCCAATTATTACCTCTGCCACCAAAGGTGGATGGACGTTATGTTTTCACCCCTGTCTGTTTGTCTGTCCGTTTGTCTATGAACAAAATATCTCAAAAAGTTGTGGACGGATTCGGACGAAATTTGGCAGAGATGTAGCGTATGTGACAAGGACGAAATGATTCGATTTTGGTGCAGATCCGGATACTACAATTCTTAAAGTGATTCTTCACCATTGGGAGATCGGGCCAAAAACGATACATTGCGGAATATCTCAAAAAGTTGTGGACGGATTTGGACGAAACTTGTTGGACCGGTTTGGTGTGTGACAAGGACGAATAGATTTTGGTGAAGATCTGAATATGGATTCGGATATGATAATTGTTTAATTTTTAAAGTGATTCTTCACCATTGGGAGATAGGGCCAAAAACGATACATAGCAGGATATCTCAAAAAGTTACGGATGGATTTGGACGAAACTTGTTGGACAGGTTGTGTGTGTGACAAGGAAGAATCGATTCAGTTTTGGTGAAGATCTGGATTCGGGTCCAGCTAGTAGAATTTTTTTAAGTGATTCTTCACCATTGAGTGACATGGCCAACCAGGCGGAGGTATGCTCTCTGCCAGGCGGAGGTATGCTCTGTACCAGGCGGAGGTATGCTCTCTACCAGGCGGAGGTATGCTCGCTACCAGGCGGAGGTATGCTCGCTACCAGGCGGAGGTATGCTCTCTACCAGGCGGAGGTATGCTCTCTACCAGGCGGAGGTATGCTCTCTACCAGGCGGAGGTATGCTCTCTACCAGGCGGAGGTATGCTCTCTACCAGGCGGAGGTATGCTCTCTACCAGGCGGAGGTATGCTCTCTACCAGGCGGAGGTATGCTCTCTACCAGGCGGAGGTATGCTCTCTACCAGGCGGAGGTATGCTCTCTACCAGGCGGAGGTATGCTCTCTACCAGGCGGAGGTATGCTCTCTACCAGGCGGAGGCATGCTCTCTACCAGGCGGAGGCATGCTCTCTACCAGGCGGAGGCATGCTCTCTACCAGGCGGAGGTATGCTCTCTACCAGGCGGAGGTATGCTCTCTACCAGGCGGAGGTATGCTCTCTACCAGGCGGAGGTATGCTCTCTACCAGGCGGAGGTATGCTCTCTACCAGGCGGAGGCTAGTTGATATTGGATACATGAGATTGCACACAAAATTGTACAATATCAACGAATTATGCTTCTCAAATTTAAAATCATGTTCACTTATTATTTTGGGTGAAGTTTTTCGGTTTACGCAAGAGAGAAAAATGTTCATGACGTGAGAATAATTCGTGTAACCTGAGATCATAATGTAGGCAAATTTTATGCATTTTGGAAGTATTTTTGCTTTGCAATGTGTCCCATTCATGGTTCATTCATTCAATGTGTGTCCCACCCACTTTACAAAACAATGGTCCCATTCATGATGTGTGACACTGTTATGTCTTAAAACTCAAATTGCACTGTGAGCAAAGGTGAAGTCAATACAACCTCGTGTAAAGTCATTTCCAGCACTATTCCTTACAAAACTTAATTTGGCAAGGGTTTTGGTGGCAAAGGTAATGCTGTACCAGGTACTTGTTTGTACAGTACTGAAGATAGCACACTGTGTAAACATTGATACCTTGCACTGTACCGGTTATGTACTATACAATGCTGTACCAGTGTACCAGGTACTTGCTTGTACAGTACTGAAGATAGCACACTGTGTAAACATTGATACCTTGCACTGTACCGGTTATGTACTATACAATGCTGTACCAGCTACTTGTTTGTACAGTACTGAAGGTAGTACACTGTGTAAACATTGATACCTTGCACTGTGCTATGCAATGCTGTACCAGGTACTTGTTTGTACAGTACTGAAGGTAGCACACTGTGTAAACATTGATACCTTGCACTGTACCGGTTATGTACTATACAATGCTGTACCAGGTACTTGCTTGTACAGTACTGAAGATAGCACACTGTGTAAACATCGATATCTTACACTGTACCGGTTATGTACTATACAATGCTGTACCAGGTACTTGTTTGTACAGTACTGGAAACAGTACACTGTGTAAACATTGATACCTTGCACTGTGCTATGCAATGCTGTACCAGGTACTTGTTTGTACAGTACTGAAGGTAGCACACTGTGTAAACATTGATATCTTACACTGTACCGGTTATGTACTATACAATGCTGTACCAGGTACTTGTTTGTACAGTACTGAAGGCAGTACACTGTGTAAACATTGATACCTTGCACTGTGCTATGCAATACCAGGTACTTGTTTGTACAGTACTGAAGGTAGCACACTGTGTAAACATTGATACCTTGCACTGTACCGGTTATGTACTATACAATGCTGTACCAGGTACTTGCTTGTACAGTACTGAAGATAGCACACTGTGTAAACATCGATATCGTTCACTGTACCGGTTATGTACTATACAATGCTGTACCAGGTACTTGTTTGTACAGTACTGAAGGTAGTACACTGTATAAACATTGATACCTTGCACTGTGCTATGCAATGCTGTACCAGGTACTTGTTTGTACAGTACTGAAGGTAGCACACTGTGTAAACATTGATACCTTGCACTGTACCGGTTATGTACTATACAATGCTGTACCAGGTACTTGCTTGTACAGTACTGAAGATAGCACACTGTGTCAACATCGATACCTTACACTGTACCGGTACCGTACTGTACAAGATTGTAACTGCTACTTGCTTGTACAGTGAGTACTGGAGATAGCACAATGTGAAATCATCGATACCTTACACTGTACCGGTACCGTACTGTACAAGGCTGTAACTGCTACTTGTTTGTACAGTACTGAAGGTAGCACACTGTGTAAACATTGATACCTTGCACTGTACCGGTTATGTACTATACAATGCTGTACCAGGTACTTGCTTGTACAGTACTGAAGATAGCACACTGTGTAAACATCGATATCTTACACTGTACCGGTTATGTACTATACAATGCTGTACCAGGTACTTGTTTGTACAGTTCTGAAGGTAGTACACTGTGTAAACATTGATACCTTGCACTGTACTATACAATGCTGTACCAGGTACTTGTTTGTACAGTACTGAAGGTAGCACACTGTGTAAACATTGATACCTTGCACTGTACCGGTTATGTACTATACAATGCTGTACCAGGTACTTGTTTGTACAGTACTGAAGGTAGTACACTGTGTAAACATTGATACCTTGCACTGTACTATACAATGCTGTACCAGGTACTTGTTTGTACAGTACTGAAGGTAGCATACTGTGTAAACATTGATACCTTGCACTGTACCCGTTATGTACTATACAATGCTGTACCAGGTACTTGTTTGTACAGTACTGAAGGTATCACACGTTGTATAAGCATGACACCTTGCACTGTACCGTACTGTACAAAGGTCTACCAGGTACTTGCTTGTGCAGTACTGAAGGTAGCGCACGTTCTGTAAACATCGATACCTTACACTGTACCGTGCTGTGCAAGGCTGTACCAGGTACTTGCTTGTACAGTACTGAAGATAGCACACTGTGTAAACATTGGTACCTTACACTGTACCGGTTATGTACTATACAATGCTGTACCAGGTACTTGCTTGTACAGTACTGAAGATAGCACACTGTGTAAACATCGATATCTTACACTGTACCGGTACCGTACTGTACAAGGCTGTAACTGCTACTTGCTTGTACAGTACTGAAGGTAGTACACTGTGTAAACATTGATACCTTGCACTGTACCGGTTATGTACTATACAATGCTGTACCAGGTACTTGCTTGAACAGTACTGAAGATAGCACACTGTGTAAACATCGATATCTTACACTGAACCGGTTATGTACTATACAATGCTGTACCAGGTACTTGCTTGTACAGTACTGAAGATAGCACACTGTGTAAACATCGATATCTTACACTGTACCGGTACCGTACTGTACAAGGCTGTAACTGCTACTTGCTTGTACAGTACTGAAGGTAGCACACTGTGTAAACATTGATACCTTGCACTGTACCGGTTATGTACTATACAATGCTGTACCAGGTACTTGTTTGTGCAGTACTGAAGGTAGCACACTGTGTAAACATTGATACCTTGCACTGTACTATACAATGCTGTCCCAGTTCCTTGTTTGTACAGTATTGAAGATAACACACTGTGTAAACATTGATACCTTGCACTGTACCGGTTATGTACTATACAATGCTGTACCAGGTACTTGCTTGAACAGTACTGAAGATAGCACACTGTGTAAACATCGATATCTTACACTGTACCGGTTATGTACTATACAATGCTGTACCAGGTACTTGTTTGTACAGTACTGAAGGTAGCACACTGTGTAAACATTGATACCTTGCACTGTACCGGTTACGTACTATACAATGCTGTACCAGGTACTTGCTTGTACAGTACTGAAGATAGCACACTGTGTAAACATTGATACCTTGCACTGTACCGGTTATGTACTATACAATGCTGTACCAGGTACTTGTTTATACAGTACTGAAGATAGCACACTGTGTAAACATCGATACCTTGCACTGTACCGGTTATGTACTATACAATGCTGTACCAGGTACTTGCTTGTACAGTACTGAAGATAGCACACTGTGTAAACATCGATATCTTACACTGTACCGGTACCGTACTGTACAAGGCTGTAACCGCTACTTGCTTGTACAGTGAGTACTGAAGATAGCACAATGTGTAAACATCGATACCTTACACTGTACCGGTACCGTACTGTACAAGGCTGTAACTGCTACTTGTTTGTCCAGTACTGAAGGTAGCACACTGTGTAAGCATTGATACCTTGCACTGTACCGGTTATGTACTATACAATGCTGTACCAGGTACTTGTTTGTACAGTACTGAAGATAGCACACTGTGTAAACATTGATACCTTGCACTGTACCGGTTATGTACTATACAATGCTGTACCAGGTACTTGCTTGTACAGTACTGAAGATAGCACACTGTGTAAACATCGATATCTTACACTGTACCGGTTATGTACTATACAATGCTGTACCAGGTACTTGCTTGTACAGTACTGAAGATAGCACACTATGTAAACATTGATACCTTACACTGTACCGGTTATGTACTATACAATGCTGTACCAGGTACTTGCTTGTACAGTACTGAAGATAGCACAGTGTGTAAACATCGATATCTTACACTGTACCTGTGCCGTACTGTACAAGGCTGTAACTGCTACTTGCTTGTACAGTACTGAAGGTAGCGCGCATTGTGTAAACATCGACGCCTTGCACTGTACCAGGTGCTGCATCCACCCTTGTGTGGTTCGAATCACGTGACCAAAGTATTCGGTGCGGTTCAACCAGCGAAGGAGACTACGTCACTGGTTCATCGGGCCCTTCCGGCCACCAGGCCCATCAGCCATAATGACCGCCGTGAATGCCACAACGTTCAGTCACCGAAAGGATCCATGTCCGAACACCTCTCGGTTTCCACCGAGCCGAATACAAACTCAGTTCCATTCCCTGTTATCGCACATTCACCATTAAAAACGAGGAACTTCCTCACGGCGCCACATTGATTACTTAACGTTGCCGTCGTAACACCCGATTCGGCCCATGACCTATCCGGTTCCCCGAGACCAAGACCAAGGATACACCGCGAGTCCGAACAACAAAGCATTAAGTAACACACGGATCAACCCAGAGCGAGGCCGAGGGTATCGGTACCGGACGTGGAAGTCCCAAAATTGTTCGACTGAGGACGCGCTGGGCCACCACCACCACCAACAGCAGCAGCAGCAGCAGCAGCAGCTGTCACCAAGGCCCGATGGTGGGGAAGAGCCGCTTGTGTAGTGGGTGTTCTGTCACGAAACGAATCCCGAGGAGGCTCCGGCGGACTGGCTCCAGCTAGCAGTCAATCGGTGCGAGGACGACGGCTCTGCGAAGGTCGGCTAACAGCACAACACGGAAGAGGCGCCATCACCACGGAAGAGAGACACACCGAGCAGGAAGGAGCGAGTTTAAAAGGGCAAAGGAGGAGCAGTATTACAGAGGAGGTAGATAACAACATTGATCACAAGGTAATTAACGATGAGATGGGTCATTTCGTGCTATATGGTCATTATATATGTGTATATATATATATATATATATATACAGTATAGTCATTATATGGCGTTGTGCATAAAATATATAATTAATATA
This sequence comes from Myxine glutinosa, assembly GCF_964187855.1. NCBI lineage: Eukaryota > Metazoa > Chordata > Myxini > Myxiniformes > Myxinidae > Myxine > Myxine glutinosa. The sequence continues at coordinate 110,842,056 of NC_136262.1, forward strand.
ATAACGGACCCGAACGTAGATCAAATCGCTTGGAAACTCGTTCGTGCTTCATGGAGGGAACTTCAACTATGACCCTCCTGGGGGCTGGGAGTCCTGGTCGACGTACTCCGCAACTCGGGAGGTGGATCAGGTAGTTCCACCTGTGTGCCACGTGGGTCGCGCCGAATGTGAGCTTTTTGCATTTTGAATGCCGACACCGTCACCTGGATGTCCCCGTGCGAGATTTCTATCCAAAACCACGGTTGTAAATTAAAGGTAGCAATTTCTTTTACAATTGAGACAATCACTGCAAAAATAAGGTCATTGGGAACTGTGAGAAGAATCCAGGTATGTTCCGTTAGGAAGCGGCTTGCTATCGCTTTCCAAGCCAGTCGTTAAGTATCAGGCGCTTTACAAGCGGCTCGGCAAGTGGAGCAAGCGAAGAGAGGTGTTTCGTGACGTCATCAAGAATGACCGCCAAGTCGGTACTTGTTTTCTTGCACTTGTTTTTTGAGGAACTTTGGCCAAGTGAAATTCTTTAGCAAACTATTGAAATGTGTTATTTTAGAAAACAAAATTTGTCAGTTGCCGAATAAGTAAAATGTTATATACATCAATTTATGTTGTATGCGCACTTCTTTTTACGTGTGTGTGTGTGTGTGTGTGTGTGTGTGTGTGTGTGTGTGTGTGTGTGTGTGTGTGTGTGTGTGTGTGTGTGTGTGTGTGTGTGTGTGTGTGTGTGTGTGTGTGTGTGTGTGTGTGTGTATGTATATATATATATATATATATATATATATATATATATATATATATATATATATATATATATATATATATATATATATATATATATATATATGTAGCGGTTACCTTATTGGGACATAATCCACGTGCACGGGCCAGTGGGGCTTTTGATTGTGTGGGCGTGACATGCGCGCGGTTGTTGAAGCCACGCCCTCCGAAGAGGGTTTTGGCGCTATAAAAGCTGTATGACTATGAGTTCCATTCGCGGGAGGATTTCTGTGGAATAAAGGAGCTTTGAACACTTACGAAATGGCCTCGTCTTCTCGTCATCCGCAACTCCTAAACTGGTGACCCCGGCTGCCCCCGAACGTATTCGGGGGCTGCAAACGAGCATCGCCACACCTAAACTGGTGACCCCGGCTGCTCCCGAACGGATTCGGGGGGTTCAAACGAACATAGCAAGCGCAGTTTCGATCGACCTGCCAGAGTTTTGCGAACGTTTTCGGGGGCTTCCAACGAGCATGGCGACACCTACATTGGTGACCCCGGCTGCTCCCGAACGTATTCGGGGGCTTCAAACGAACGTGGCAAACGCAGTTTTGATCGAACTGCCGGAGTTTTGGGAACGACAGGCGGCCGCGAGGCCCAGTTCGCCCTTCGGAACATTTCCGCGGGCGACACAGCGTATTGTTGGGTCGCGTCCGCTCGGCTCCTCCACTGCGACCAGGATCCTCTGAAGAGACGCAAGTACGAGACGTTGGCGGCACTGCTGCTCGTCTCCTTCGCGCGCAATGAGGCCGAGCACTGCTCGAGCCTGCTCGGCACTGCCGAGCGCGCCCATGAACTACTTTCTCTACCCGGGCTGTTCGATTCCAAGCCGTCGGAGCCTATGGACGACATGTCTCTCCTGGGCAGCCACCGGCCATGTTTCCTCTGCAAAGAGCCGCTCCTGCAACAGCTGCCAGGACTGGCACGGTCAGCCCTGGCTAACTCGGCTGTCGAGGATTTTCGCGCGCACTACGGCCAAGCACCTCCTCTGCGACCAGAGTGGTGAACCTTCTCCAACGTGCGCTGCTGCTCGTAGCCTTCGCGCGCACTACGGCCAAGCACCTCCTCTGCGACCAGAGTGGTGAACCTTCTCCAACGTGCGCTGCTGCTCGTAGCCTTCGCGCGCACTACGGCCAAGCACCTCCTCTGCGACCAGAGTGGTGAACCTTTCTCCAACGTGCGCTGCTGCTCATAGCCTTCGCGCGCACTACGGCCAAGCACCTCCTCTGCGACCAGAGTGGTGAGCCTTCCCCAACGAGCACTGCTGCTCGTCACCTTCGCGCAACTACATACTACAACTACAACTCGCGAAAACTCTACAACTACAGCTACAGCTCGCGTGTAGAAAGCTGCAACTCGCGCAACTACTACTCCTACTCTGCAACCTCGGGAGGCCCGCGAGGAACCTCAGCAGCCTCCCCCGAGGCCTTGATCAGCCCCCTCGGTTGGCTCAACCCCACGGCGGCGTTTTTTCACGCGCACCGAGGCCGAGCACTGCTCGAGCCTGCTCCGCACTGCCGAGCGCGCCCGCGAACTACATGCATGCCCGTGCGAGTGCATTCTGGGGGGACGCATGTAGCGGTTACCTTTTTGGGACATAATCCACGTGCACGGGCCAGTGGGGCTTTTGATTGTGTGGGCGTGACGTGCGTGCGGTTGTTGAAGCCACGCCCTCCGAAGAGGGTTTTGGCGCTATAAAAGCTGCATGAGTTCCGTTCGCCGGAGGATTTCTGTGGAATAAAGGAGCGTTGAACACTTACAAAATAGCCTCGTCTTCTCGTCATCCGCAACTCCTAAATATATACGTATTTAGTCTTTAGCTTTTTCTGGTCTTCATCAATGATCTCTCTGACTCTCTTGAAAATCCTCTCTATCTCTTTGCTGACGACTCTACTCTCTGTCGCTCCATTCCTCATCCCTCAGATCGGCAGTCTGCAGCCTCCTCACTCTCTGCAGACCTGGACAAAATCACAGACTGGTCAAACAAGTGGAACATGTCTTTCAATCCTGACAAATCTCACACTCTTACAATGTCTCTCCGAAAGGACCGACTGGACAACCCTCCCATCTACTTTCTCAACAATCCTCTCCAAGAAGTTCTGTCGCTCAAGCTTTTGGGTCTCACTATCTGCCATGATCTATCTTGGGAAAACCACATTTCCAAGCTGGCCTCCAAAGCCAGTCGCCGACTGGGCATCCTCCGTTGTGCGAAGTCCTTTCTCGGCACACCTGAGCTCCTCACCACATACAAGGCTTTCATCCGCAGCTCAATGGAAAACTGTTCTCCCCTATGGGCCGGTGCTCCTGCCTCACACCTTGCTCGGCTTCACGCTGTTGAGGCCAAAGCTTTCAGAATCATTGGAATCTCCTGCGATGTAGTCAACACCGAGGGCCTTTCACTCACTCACCACAGGCAGGTTGGTGGTCTTTCTGTCTTCTACCGACTCCTCTCCGGCCTTGCACCCCCAGCTCTCTCTGTGCTCTGTCCCCCAAATATTCCTACAGGTCGCACAAGATCTGCCAGCAACCCTCTGATGGTTAAACTGCCGAAATCTCGGCTCTCTGCTCACCTTCACTCTTTCATTCCTCTTTTCTCCCGCCTCTGGAACAAACTCCCTCACTCCCTTCAATCCCACTCGTCCCTCCAGGTCTTTAAAACAGCTGTTCACCACCATCTCTTATCTTCCCCCATCCAAAACCTTGATCTTTTCTACCCCTGATAATTCACCCCAGATCCACCTTGTTTGAAATTCCAACTTCTTTCCCGGAAGTCCTGGCAGTGTCCGTATGTTTTATACCTCTCCCACCCCCCCTTCCCATGCCCCCCCCCCAATGCCCTCTCCCTCTCACAGATCTCTCGATGTCTCCATGTCTCTCGGTCCCTGCTCTCAAATGTTGTGTTTGTGTCCTTCCCCCTCTCTCCCCATCTTATCTACCGCTCCCGATGTTATATGTTTTATGTGTCGGTTTGTCTTTCCGTGTGATTAATGTTCGTTCTTTCACGAGCCTCGATCTTGTATACAAAAAACAAACAAAAAAAAACTCCGAGTCCATGAGGCCGCCAACCACACTGCACTCGTGGTGGACGGATTGCTAAGCAATTCCAGCCGCCGAGCCCGCAGCTACGTGTGGAAGGGTTACCGGTCACCACCCGAATACCTTCAGACACACGCAGCTGTGAGAACGGGGACTGAACCCCACACGAGTCACACTGATCCTGGACGCCCGAGCAGTTGTGCGTCGCTTAACTCGTGCCGTTAAAACTATCGAACCCGATCGAGCGGTATTAATTCGGGGTGATGCTAGGTCAATGTGGAAAGGACGATGACAGCCAGGTTGGAAACCAAACACAGTATTTATTCACAATTCACAGTATTTACAGAACAGGGACAAAGCCGAGAATCTTAGCGGCCTTATCTAGGTTCCCAGACAAGGGCCCTCATTCGTTCGGGGAAGGGAGAGGAAGAGGGTAATGCGCAAAAAGCGCGGCCGCT